>NC_048225.1:61535096-61702636 GCF_002007445.2 Ailuropoda melanoleuca
CCCCCCCGCCCCGCCAGTTTCTGCATTGTGGTCTTCTTTCCCTCTTCCTTTCTTCCTAATTCTCCATGATAAAAAACAGCTTAGAACTAGTCTGGGAAGGGGGTGCCTGGGTGGCTCAGTCGTTAAGCTGTCTGCTCTCACCTCATGGTGTGATCCCAGAGTCCTGGGATCGAGCCCCACATCAGGCTCCTCCGCTGTGAGCCTGCTTCTTCCTCTCCCACTCCCCCTGCCTGTGTTCCCTTCCTCTCTCGCTGGCTGTCTCTCTCTCTCTGTCAAATAAACAAATAAAATCTTAAAAAAAAAAAAAAGAACTAGTCTGGGAAGGTAGGACCCTCCTGGAAGGCAGGAGAGGGGAAGAATGAGTAGGCCAGACCAGAATCTTCTTTGGTGGGCAGGGGAAGGAAACATTATTTTGGGAACATTATCTTTTCACTGTTGTTTAGTTATCTGATGCTACATAACGAACCACTCAAAATTTAGTGGCATGAAACAACTACCATTTCATTATGCTCGTGATTCAGTGGGTCAGAAGTTCGGGCAGGACACAGAAGGGATGGTTTGTCTTTGCTTCCCAATATCTGGGGCCTCAGCTGTTTTGGCTCAAAGATGGCTGGAGATGATAGGGACAGCTTGACTGGGGTCATATGTCTGGGATTTGGGTTTTTTTCCATGTAGTGTCTGCTGGGACTAGAATGTCTAAGATGGTTCCTTCATTTATATATCTGATGTCTAGGCTGGTATGTTTGAAACAGCTGGGATGTGGCCAGCATTGTTTTCTCTCTTCATGCGGTTTTTCCATGTGACCTTAGCTTTTCACAGCATGGCAGCAATGTTCCAAGAGGGAGCATTCCAAGAGTAAGAATTCAAGAAATCCAGGTGAAAGCTGAAAGGCTTTTTGTGATCTGGTTCAGAAGTCCCAAGCTGTTACTTCTTCTTCTTCTTTTTTTTTTTTTTAAAGATTTTATTTATTTGACAGAGATAGAGACAGTCAGCAAGAGAGGGAACACAAGCAGGGGGAGTGGGAGAGGAAGAAGCAGGCTCATAGCGGAGGAGCCTGATGTGGGGCTCGATCCCACAACGCCAGGATCATGCCCTGAGCCAAAGGCAGACGCTTAACCGCTGTGCCACCCAGGCGCCCCGCAAGCTGTTACTTCTGCCACGTTCTGTTGGTCAAACAAGCCACTCAGTCCAGCTCATATGCGAGAGGAGGGGAATTAGATTTACCTCTTGATATTTTATTTATTTATTTATTTAAAAAATATTTTACTTATTTATTTGACAGAGAGAGAGCATGAGACAGCACAAGCAGGGGGAGCAACAGAGGGAGAGGGAGAGGTCTCAAGAAGCAGGCTTCCCGATGAGCAGGGAGCCCCACGCAGGGCTCAATCCCAGGAACCTGGGATCATGACCTGAACTGAAGGCAGATGCTTAACCAACTGAGCCACCCAGGCACCACTACCTCTTGATATTTAGATCATTCAACGGGTCCATAGAAAGGAACAGAGTTAATTGCTGCCATCTTGGAGACCATCCACCATAGTCCTTACCTCATCCCAGCCACTATAATTCATGTCCTTTTCATGGAATTGCCTTGAAGTCCAGGACTGCATCAAAGTCAGGTCCAGGTGTATGAGGCTCCTTGATTGGAGCTCCACTTCATCTGAAGACCTGTGAATTAAAGAGACAGACTTTGTGTCCCATCCCTGCCACTGAAAAATATGAGATAATGTTTATTTTTTTCTTTTTTGAGATGATGTTTATTATTGTTTTAAGCTAAATTTAGGGTTAAGTGGTTACACAGTAATAGAAAACAAATATAATCTGACAGGTTCCAAAGCATAGTTCTTTTTATGACATAATTCTGCTTTAAAATTTGTTTGGATTATAAGAATTGGGATTGTGGGATAAATGGGCATTTGGAAGTTCAGAAAGTCCTAGTCATGTGATATATATATATATATATGCTTTGAAATACCTGTTTGGTGCTAACAGATACTGAGAGAACCATCTAGTGGTTAAGCTGATCCCTGAGAATTAGAAGGGTTTCTTTTTTGTCACTGCCCAGGGAAAACTGAGTCGGCATTCAGAAATTAAAGGTTGAATCATGTGTTTTCCTGACTGGCAGATTTGGACTGGAGTTGGGGAAGATAAATGATAGAAATGATACTGGCATGTCAAGATAAGTCCTGGCTAATGGTGATAAAGTAGGGTAGGGCCTCAAGGGCTCTTACAGGGAGGGGCTGGCAGGGCCTTTGCTTCTGCCCCCTCCCTTCACCTAGGCTATCCTTTCCTCTGGCCCACCAAGTTCCCTTTCGTCTCCAGCTCCTTGAGCAGTTCCTTCTTTTTCTGCTTTTCCCCCAATCCCCCTTCCTTATGATGATCTTTTCCTTTTTTATAAGGTACATATGTATTTAGAAACATAAAAGAGGAAAACAAAACCAAACTTGATCTGAGAATGATCTCCTTTTGAAAACTCTTGATATTTGTTCTTCTCCCCATATTGCCCAGATATAGTCTTGGATTGGAGAGCCAAGGCACTAACTGTGCGTGGTGACTTCATCAGATTGGAGTCAGCCAGCAATCCTTATTATCCTAGGATGTGAACACTGCAAGCACCCCTCCAGAACAGCTGGTGCAAGACGCTCACTTGCACGCGGAGAATTCGAAGCCCAAAGAGCTCAGGTGACCACTGTTAACAGATACTAATTAAACATCTACGATGACGAGGACGATCTTATAGGCTTGGATGTGTTCTTTTAAATGGTCCACTCGTTCTGACTAGTAAAATAGGTGGAGTGGTTTGCTGTAATTCTCTCATAACGCCTATTGTGCAAGCACAGAAATACCAGGAACGGCACAATAACAGGGGTGAAACCCTTCTTAAGTTGTGAACTGACCCTCAACAGCGGAGGTTACAGGGTTACGGAGAAAAGGTTTAGAAGCCCGACTCTGTGGCTTCTAAACCAACCTTAACCCTCGTCTCTGTGCCCCCACAGCCCACGACATTGTAGGCATCAAGAAACGTTTGAAAATTAATATAAACCTTCCCGCCTAAGTCCTTCCCTGCCTCCCCTCCCCCGCGCTAGCATTGGAGCCCCTGCTCGGGGACTTTTCCGACTCTAGTTAGTTCTCTCCAAGACAGAGGCGCGTACGCGGGACAGACACGCGGCTCCTTTTTTTCACTGCGGGGCACGGGGCTGTTGGCTGCTCACCCCGACTCTCATATTCTTCCTCGGAGAATATGGGGGTCTTGTTTGGTGGGCACGCAAGCCCCAAAGGTGGCCCGAGGCGGTCTGGGGAACACGAGTGACCTGCGGGGTAGCGCTCAGCGTCCAAGCCGGACGGAGAGGCCCGCCGCGGTGGGAAGCCCCGTCCGCTCCCGAGTCCAGCCCGCGTTCCCACACCAGCGCGCCCGGCTCCCGGCACGAGCCGAGGGGGCGGGGCCTTGAGGGGGCGGGGCCTGGCGGGCGGGGCCTGCCGCGGTCAGGTGACTGAAGGGCGGGTGGCTGAGGCGGCGCTGGCGGAGGGGCGTCAGACTCGCCTTGGGGTTGGCGAAGCAGGCCGGCAGTCGGGTAGCCACGCCGCGGCCATGGGGGGCTTAAAGGACGAGCTGCTCAAGGCCATCTGGCACGCCTTCACCGCACTCGACCTGGACCACAGCGGCAAGGTCTCTAAATCCCAGCTCAAGGTGGGCGCCCCCCCCCCACGACCCCGGGCCTCCGCGGCGCGCGCTCCAGCACCCCGGGTGGGGGAAGCCGGCCCCGGAGGGCAGTGACCCCACGGAGGGGTGAGCAGGAATGCGGCCGGGCGGCCTGCTCAGCGGAGAGGGGCCAGAGACCGGGATTTGGCGGTACTGCCTCCCTCTTGCCTTCGGGCCGTGCCCTCGGGCGGGTAGCTAGTCCCCTTTGGGCTCCCGGTGAGCGGTGGGGGGGGGGGTAGGCGGGGATGGGATCTGAGTGGGAGGCGGGCTCCTGTCGGGGAGGTGGGGAGTGCCCAGAAAGTCCGGGCTCGGAGAGGGCGATGGGAAGCTCCCTTAAACAGAATACCCAGATTACCGCTGTACTTTGGAAGAGGAAGGGACTTACCCAGGGTCACTGGGCAGAGCCTTCTGCAGAGCGCACGCTCCACACCCGGGCAGCCCTCAAAACGGCCAGCTGCACCCGAGGCAGTCTGGCTGTTCTGAGGAGGGAGAAGTGCCCAGAGCCTGGTCTCCAGCGGCTTCCTCCTTTGGGGGCTTTGGTGGTAGGGGATGCTTTCTGACCTGTGAGAAAGACCTCCCACCTTGGGGCTTTAGGTCAGTCACGCGTGAGCTGCGTCCCGCAGGGACCTTAGTTCCGGGTGAGGAGCCCTGATCTTTCTGGCAGAGTCTTTATTGTGACTGCCAAAGACCCCATCATTGAGAGTATAGGGTGTAAATAAAGGAATGCTTGTAAATTGCGTAACCCCAAGCAGGGAAAGTGGCGCTTCGCCAGGAGAAATTGGCAGCTACTTGAAAGTATAAAATATAGAAAACAGACAAGAAGAGCCATTCACAGACATTTTCTAATATCTGCATTTTGGATCTGAATGTCTGGTTTTCTTAGCCTCTTCTGGGAATGAATTTCTGAAGATTGGGTTTGCTTTGTTTATTTTGTGCAGTAATCAGGAGGTTTTTATTAGTAGTGGCTTTTATGCCAGGAGGATTTAGTATTCGTTCTCCTCCTTTCATCTTCCTTTCACACTCCTCTCTTCTTCTCATTCATAAAATCATAGCCTGGAAGGGTTTACAGAGATCATTCTCTTAATCTTTATTTTACTTTAAAATGACAGTAAAATTGACTTTTTTGTTGTACAGTTCTATGAGTTTTAACACATGTACAGATTTCTATAACTACTACCAAAATCAGGTTTCCATCAGTTCTGTCATTCCAGAAAGCTTTTCATATTGCCCTCACACCGGTAGCGCGGTAGCTGGGATCAGCCAATGGTCTGTTCTGTTCTTAATTGCCCTAGTCTTGTCTTTTCCACAGTGTCATGTAAATGAAGTCATTTGGTATGTAACCTTTTGACACTGGCTTCTTTCACTCAGGGTAATCCCTTAGAGATTCATCCATGTTATTGTGTGTATGTATTAATAATTCTTTTTTATTAAGTAATCCATTGTATGGATGTACCCAAGTTAATAAAAACCCTTGAACATTTGTGTTATTTCCCCTTTTTGGTGATTGAGTAGAGCTATGTTTTACTTTTCACTTTTTTAGAAAATTTTGTTTATTTATTAGAGAGAGAGCGAGCAAGCATGAGTGGGGGGGAGGGGCAGAGGGAGAAGCAGACCCCCTGATGAGCTGGGAGCCCAATGGGGGACTCAATCTCAGGACCTTGGGATCATGACCTGAGCCAAAGGCAGACGTTTAACCGACTGAGCCATCCAGGCGCCCTTACTGTTTTTACTTTTAATTTACCTATACCGCTATATTTAAAGTGGATTTCTTGTAGATAGATGTAGTTGGGTCTTGTTCTTTAATCCATTCTGACAATCTCTGTCTTTTAATTGTTGTGTTTAGACCGTATACATTTAATGTAATTATTGATATGGTTAGATTTAAGGCTACTAATTTTACTGTTTGGTTTCTGTTTTCCAATTTTTTGTTCCACTGTTTCTCCTTTCCTTCCTTATTTTAGATGATTTGAATATATTTTAGCATTTCATTTTAATACTGAGTTTTTTTTTTTTTTAAGATGTTGTTAGTTTATTTGACACAGAGAGGGCGGGCGAGCACAAGCAGGGGGCGCTGCAGGCAGAGGGAGGGGGGAAGCAGGCTGCCCGCTGACCAGGGAGCCCAATACGGGGCTTGATCCCAGGACCCCAGGACCATGACCTGAGCTGAAGGCAGATGCTTAACTGACTGAGCCACCCTGGTGCCTCAATACTGAGCTTTTTTGACTGTATTTCTTTGTATAGTTTTCTTAATGGCTGCTCTAGAGATGATAATGTATACCTAACTTTTCAGTCTGCTTAGAATATTTTACCACTTTAAGAGCGATGTGGAAACCTTATCACCATTTAAGTCCTTTTAACCTCTCTGCTTTATGTTATAATTGTCATATTTATTTACACACATTGAAAACCTTGTCAGACAATGTTAAAATTTTTTTGCTTTTAACCACCATTTTTATTTTAAGCATCCTTTTTTTTTTTTTTTTTAAAGATTTTATTTATTTATTCAACAGAGATAGAGATAGCCAGTGAGAGAGGGAACACAAGCAGGGGGAGTGGGAGAGGAAGAAGCAGGCTCCCAGCAGAGCAGGGAGCCCTGTACGGGGGCTCAATCCCAGGACCCCAGGATCATGCCCTGGGCCGAAGGGAGATGCTTAACGACTGAGCCATCCAGGCGGTCCCGTATTTTAAGCATCTCTTGAGAATAGTTTTTTCTTCCCAGATAACTCTCACTTTTTAAAAAAAAAATTTATTTGGGATGCCTGTCTGGCTTATTTGAGAGGGAGAGAGAGAGAGAGAGAGAGAGAGAACACACAAGCAGGGGGAGCAGCAGGCAGAGGGAAAGGGAGAAGCAGACTCCCCACTGAGCAGGGAGCCCAAAGTGGGGCTTGATCCCAGGACCCTGGGATCATGACCTAAGCCTGAGCCCAAGGCAAACACTTCACCGACTGAGCCACCCAGGCACACCGATAACTCTTTAATTTTATAGATAGGGTGGATTAAGCTTATGTGATGTTTGGTGGTTGCCCATACTCCCAGTTGTAAGTAGTAGCTAAACCTAGTACCAGGATTTTCAAACTTTTGAGCCATTGTTTCTTCATTTTTTCTCATTTAATTGATGACATAATTGAGATGTTTTTATTACTTTAGTTGCAGTCCATTTGAAATTGTCCTTGTGGCTGCTTATAGAAAAAGAGGATTTTTGACTGAAAGGCTTGGCAAGAAGTATTAAATCCCAGTACATACCTTCACCCACAAGATGTTGATAATGCAACTATGCAATTGTATTTTCTCTGTCCCTTGTCTACTTAACTGAGAGACTTTGGGATTGATTTAATTCTGTTCATCTTGCCAGTCTTCCTGGAATGGAAAATATATATAAAAAAAAATTCTATTTAGATCTTTCCTTTTGTTTTGATTCTGAAATTTGATGTCCACTGATTTATTGGCTAGGAGTAGAGGTTTTACCTTAATTTATTCGTTCATTTATTTGTTCATGCAATAACCTTTTATGTGTCTATTCTGTGTAAGGTACCATGTTAATTTCATAACAAGATTAGTATTTTTAGGCTCTTAATTGGTTTATTAAATACCAGACTAAATATCCAAAACGAGTGTTAAAATTTATCACTTTGTAAAACTATATGGGCATTCTAAAATATTTTTGAATTTGCCTTTTTGAATTACCTTCACAATATTTGACACAATGAATCGATATTCACTAACTGTGTAATAGACACTTCATGTGTTAGATACTGTGTCCAATGCTAGGGGTGGTAGTGGAGGTGGGGGGAAAAAAGAAACAAATACAAATTTTTGCCTTCAAAGAATTTGAATAGTGGTAGGCAAATTAAGAAAATAATCAACTATTAGAGGTGGTTGGTTCTCTCTCTCAATCATATTACTCAGTTACCTTATGCTTAAGAAATGTAAAGTCTGCTTCTCTGTCTCCCTCTGCCCCTCCCCGCCACTCATGCTTTCTTTCTCTCCCCTTTCACTTGCTTTATCTCAAATAAATAAATAAAATCTTAAAAAAAAAAGAAATGTAAAGTCTGGTGGTTGAGATAAGTAATAAATATTATTGGATAGAGGATGTTGAGTGGGTTGGAAGATAAGGGGCCATGAGATTTTAGAGGAAGAGGTGATTACTTTTTACTGGTGAGATTATTTCATGAACAAAGCTTCTTTGAAATGAACTCTGAAGACAGCTAGGATGTGATTATATAGAGATGCGGGAGGGAAGGGTAAGTCATTCTATTCATTCATTCATTCATTCATTCACTGGATATTTGTTAACTGCTGTCAGCTCCAAGGCATCCCTGTGAACTATTGCAGCAGACAGGATTAATCAGTCATTATGGGGACTTCTCTGTAATTTATTTTGATTGCAGTACAGAATATGAGTGTCTTTGTCAACGTATATTTAAGAGAGAGTTATTGCTGGTGATAAAGCAATAGAAATAGATTGTGGTTAATGCATGGAAGACGGTGAGTACTGGGTTGGTGAGGTAGGTGCCATAGAGCCTCCAAGTTTTCTGAGAGGTGATGGGCCATGATAAGAAGTGCACTTTAGGAAGTCACTTGGGCTATAGCATGTGACCTGGGTTAGAGTGGACTGGGCATATTGGAATTAGGAAACTATTGTAGTAGCCCTAATGAGAGGTAATAGGGGCTGGAGGTGGGGAGGATGGACAAGTGGGGGATAGTGGGTGAAGGAATTTTGCTCTCTACCAGCCTCGACTCATGATTGGGTGTGAGGAAAAATGAAAAGGACAGATTCAGAAATGTTAGAAATTTCAACTGTGGATGACCAATGGACAGTAGTGGTTTTTAATAGAAACAGGAAAGTTATGAAAAGGAACTGTTTAGTGAAGAAAGGAAGGTTAGCTTTGAACATGTTTGTTTGTTTTGTTTTTGAGGTCCTTGTTGGAGATGATGTCCTTGGCAAGGGTGGAGCTGTCAGTATAGGATCTGATTAGTTGAAACTTGGAAAAAAGAGAGGAGAGATTAATTGATGACCTTGGGGAATGGCTAGAGTATGTAGTGAGAGGAAGAACAGAAGCCAAGGGACCAGAAATGAGAGTAAGAACCACTTTGGAGCAACACTGGAACTGAGGGAGAAGAGATTTCAAGGAAGACATAGTCTATTATCTTCGAGAGTTGAGTTATTATTATTATTATTTTTTAAATATTTTATTTATTTATTTATTTATTTATTTATTTATTTATTTATTTATTTATTTGACAGAGAGAGCCAGAGAGCACAAGCAGGGAGAATGGCAGAGGGAGAGGGAGAAGCAGGCTCCCCACTGAGCAGAGAGCCCCATGTGGGGCTCGATCACAGAACCCTGGGATAACGACCCTAGCCCAAGGTGGACACCTAACCGACTGAGCCACCCAGGTGCCCCAATTATTATTGTTTTATATATATATTTTGGAGATTATAAAGTAATGCGAGTGATTCTTCCCTGCTATAGTTTATAAACTACATACTTCTTCTCTAAAGAGAAGTTGTGAAAAGTTTGGAGTATTGGCATCATCTTGGGAATAAATTCATTTTTTTACTTTTAGGAGATTACTTTGTAGTACAGTACTCATTTAGATAGATATGTTTGAGTTACTGCTATAATTAATAAATACCGGGTAGCCCGGGTGGCTCAGTCGGTTAAATGTCTGCCTTCGGCTCAGGTCATGATCTCAGGGTCCTGGGATGGAGTCCCGCATTGGGCTCCCTGCTCAGCGGGGAGTCTGCTTCTCCCTCTCCCTCTGCTCCCCCACCCCCCCCACTCATGTGCACAAGCTCTCTCTCTCTCAAATAAATAAAATCTTTTAAAAAATTACTAAATATTTTCCTTCAGGGTTGCCTGAAGGAAGTACAAAAAAAGCTTATGTTTTATACCTAATTTTTATTAACTAATAGCATATTTTGGAGTGAAACAAAAACTACTACCTCAGTAAATTTTGAAACTTGAAATCCAAAGAGTAAATTAACAACGTAAGATATTATTTTGTTGTTGCAAACATAGACTTTCATTAAATTTATGAATAAGATAAAAATATGTAACATAGAATTGGAGAACCACTTGTGACTTGCATAAGCTGCTATAGAGGAAAGATGTTGAGGTTGTTTAGTCAGTGATGCTTCCTTGTTAGGACAACTACATGAGGTCAATGTAGGTCAGTATCTTCCCGATCTTCAGTAATGTACCCTTCTCCTCTCCCCAAGCCCCTGCTCCCTGTACCCTCCAAAAAAAGGGGAACCACCTCTGCCTCACTTTTCTTAACCTTGATTCTTTCTCCCTCTTCCTTCCGCATTCCCTGTGATTTCCTAGGCTTCTTCCTTGCAATCTGTGCACCCTCTGCAGGAGATCTCTCTTTGGCTACAGTTGTAGTGTTTCTGGCTCCCCACCTGAGTCGCAGTGTACATGTCTTTACCCTCCACCACACTCAGCCTGTGTAGTCATCAGCTGTATTAGTTTAATTTGCAATGGGATTGTTAGAAGGCAACTCATTTTTTAAATTGTCCTGTTGATTTGGTGTTACTCTTTTTCAGGCTGGATACAGAGGGACATTAAACTGAATTTTATTTTATTTTTTCTTATTTTATTTTATTTTATTTTATTTATTTTTTAAAAGATTTTATTTATTTGAGAGAGGGAGCACAGAGTGAGCAAGAGAGAGTACGTACGAGTGGTGGTGGGGGGGGCAGAGGGAGCAGAAGAAGCAGGCTCCCCACTGAGCGGGGAGCCAGATGAGGGGCTCCATCCAGGACCTTGGGATCATGACCTGAGCTGAAGGCAGACACTTAAAACAACTGAGCCACCCAGGTGCCCCTGAATTATTTTAAATTAAGCATTTCCTAATTGTGTACGGATGTACTTGTCGACTGCTGAAGTAGATATGGTGGGAAAGAAAACTTCAGAAACACATTCTCTACTTGCTTTTAAACTTGTGTTTATGAATAGTCTTTCCTTAGAACAAACTATAAGACTATTATTTGTTTTGAATGCAATTTTATTTCTTCTAAAGGGTTTTATTTTTAAGATTTTATTTGTTTATTTGTCAGAGAGAGAGACCGAGAGAGAGCATGTGTGCACAAGCAGGGAGAGCGGCAGGCAGAGGGAGTAGCAGGCTTCCTGCTGAGCAAGGAGCCCAATGTGGGGCTCGATCCCAGGACCCTGGGATTATGACCTGAGCTGAAGGTAGACACTTAGCAACTGGGCCCCCCAGGTGTCCCTTGAATACAATTTCAATATACACTATAACTGATGTGAGATTTAAAACTGCTGAGTGGTTGATGGAACCATATCTGTAGGAAGATGCTGGGTACATATAGATAGTTGGGTAAATATCACTGAGTTGAATGTTACAGGTTTTTTTTTTTTTTTTCCAGCCATTTTTTCCCCTTGGTTTGGTTTTGGTTTTTATGCCCTTCTTCTCTGTGTGTGTGTGTGTGCTTAATTTTATTTTTAATTAATTTCTACACCCAGTGTGGGCTTGAACTCACAATCCCAAGATCAAGAGTCACACACTCCACTGACTCAGCCAACCAGGTGCCCCGTATATATATATTTTTTAAATGAGGGACATTTGTGTGTGGATTCTGTATGTTATGAAACATTACTAATAGGCCGTCTGAAGCAGACTTCGTTACTTTCAGGTTTTTTGTTGTTTTTTTTTTTAAAGATTTATTCATTTATTTTTGAGAGAGAGCAAGCATGAGCGGGGGCGGGGGCGGTAGAGGGAGAAGCAGACTCCCCGCAGATGTGGACTGATCCCAGCATCCCTGGATCACGACCTGAGCCGCAGGCAGACACTTAACCGACTGAGCCACCCAGGCGCCCCTACTTTTAGGTTTTGATGTAAATTTGCAGAAGTCAATGGAAATAGGTATAGGGGATATTATTTGAAGTAGAGGCGATAATTATTTTCTTCTCTACTTATGTTTTAAAATGATCTTCAGATGATTTAGAATTTCAGTGATCTTGCTGAAAGCTAACAAATCTCCAGTGTTATTTAGAAATACATGCAATTATAACCTGAAACCATAAAAGTCCTAGAAGAGACAATAGGCAGCAATTTCTCTGACATTGGCCTTAGCATTTTTCTAAATATGTCTCCTAAGGCAGGGGGAATCAAAGCAAACATAAACAATTGGAGCTACATCAAATTAAAAAGCTTCTGCACAGCAAAGGAAACAATTAACAAAACTAAAACACAGCCTACTGAATGGGAGAAGATAGTTGCAAATGATGCATCTGATAAAGTGTTAGTATCCAAAATATGTAAAGAATTTATACAGCTCAACATCAAAAAACCCAAATAATCCAATTTAAAAATGAGCAGAAGGTATGAACAAACTTTTTTTTTTTTTTTTTTTTTTTTAAGATTTTGTTTATTGGATGCCTGGGTGGCTCGGTCATTAAATAGTCTGCTTTGGGCTCAGGTCATAATCCCAGGGTCCTGGGATTGAGTCCCACATGGGGCTTCTTGCTCTGCGGGGAGACTGCTTCTCCCTCTGTTTGCCACTCCCCCTGCTTGTGGTCTCTCTATCTCTCTCTCTGACTGATAAATAAATAAATAAATAAATAAATAAATAAATAAATAAATAAAATCTTTAAAAACATAAATAAAAAAATAAAGATTTTATTTATTTATTTGAGAGAGAGAGTGAGAGATCAATCACGAGCAGGGGAGAGAGGTAGAGGGAGAAGCAGACTCCCCGCTGAGCAGGGAGCCCAAAGTAGGGCTCTGTCATGACCTGAGCTGAAGGCAGATGCTTAACCAACTGAGCCACCCAGGCACCTGTGAACAGACATTTCTCCAAAGAAGACATCCAGATGGCCAACAGACACATGAAAAGATGCTCAACATCACTTATCATTAGGGGAATGCAAATCAAAACCACAATGAGGTATCACCTCACAGCTGTCAGAATGACTAAAATAAAAAACACAAGAAATAGCAAGTGTTGGCTAGGATGTGGAAAAAAAGGAACCCTCATGCACTGTTGGTGGGAATGCAAGCTGGTACAGCCACTCAGTAGAATAGTATGGAGGTTTCTCAAAAATTTATATATAGAATTGCCATATGATCCAGTAACTCCATGACTGGGTATGTATGAAATATGAAAACACTAATTTGAAAAGATATATTCACCCCTCTGTTAATTGCAGCATTATTTATAACAAGATATGGAGGCAACCCAAGTGTCCATTGATAGATGAATGGATAAAAAAAGATATGTATACATACAATGGAATATTACTCAGCCATGAAAAAGTGAACTCTTGTCATTTGCAACAACATGGATGGATCTAGAGCGCATGAAATAAGTTAATTAGAGAAGGACAAATACCATATTATTTCACTGGTGTGGGATTTAAAAAACAGAACAAATGAACAAAGAAAAAAAGAGAAAAAAAAAGACGTACATATAGAGAACAAACTTTTGGTTACCAGAGGGGAAGTCGGTGGGGGTGATGGTGAAATAGGCAAGGGAGATTAAGAGTACATGTATTGTGATGAGCACTGAGTAATGTATTCTATTTTTTTTTTAAAGAATTTATTTATTTAGGGGGCGCCTGGGTGGCTCAGTTGTTAAGCATCTGCCTTCGGCTCAGGGTGTGATCCCGGCGTTCTGGGATTGAGCCCCCATCAGGCTCCTCCTTGGGAGCCTGCTTCTTCCTCTCCCACTCCCCCTGCTTGTGTTCCCTCTCTTGCTGGCTGTCTCTCTCTCTCTCTGTCAAATAAATAAATAAAATCTTAAAAAAAAAGTATATATTTATTAGAGAGAGAGAGAGAATGAACAGGGGGTGGGAGGGACAGAGGGAGAGAGATAAGCTCCCCAAT
Organism: Ailuropoda melanoleuca; assembly: GCF_002007445.2. Taxonomy (NCBI): domain Eukaryota; kingdom Metazoa; phylum Chordata; class Mammalia; order Carnivora; family Ursidae; genus Ailuropoda; species Ailuropoda melanoleuca. Next base: position 61,548,646 of record NC_048225.1, read on the forward strand.
GAGCAGGGAGCCCAAATGCAGGACTCGATCTCAGGACTCTGGGATCATGACCTGAGCCAAAGGCAGAAGCTTAACTGACTGAGCCACCCAGGCGCCTTAGGGTAATGTATGCTTGAATCACTAAATTGTACACCTGAAACTAATATAACACTGTATATTAATTATACTGGGATTAAAATAACATAAAAATTAAAAAAAAATACATGTAATTCCAAGAAGATAAGGTGATGAAGGCTATTATTTAAATTCTTGTACATCAAAGAGAAACTTTGGAATAGTTCATATAAACACATGGTATAGAATTTATAAAGTTTGGTGTGCCTGGATGGCTCAGTTGGTTGGGCGTCTGCCTTCGGCTCAGGTCATGATCCCCGGGTCCTGGGCTCAAGCCCCGTGTTGGGGTCCCTGCTCAGTGAGGAGTTTGCTCTCCCTCTCCCTCCGCCCCTCACCCCCACTCATGCTCTCTTGCTCAAATAAATTAAAATAAAAAAGAATTCATAAAGTTCAAAAGGCCATTTACAGAAGTGAAAAGTTTTCTTCAACTCCTGTCCCATACTATTTTACTGCCCTGGAGGTAACCATTATTACTAGTTTGTTATGTTCCTTCCAGAGATCGAAGTGTACCTTAAAATTAATACTCTTATTGTTTTAGTAAGTGTTGTCCTTTTAAATATAGCACAGTCTAGTGATATTTTTTGCAACCTTTATTATAACTTTACTTTGCAATTATGGTTGCAGTGCGAATTACATGTCAGTCCTGGAAATGTCTTGAAATAAGCTTTTTGGGTGTGCAGTTTTATCCTGTTGTTTTTAGAAACACAGGGTTTTGTTTTGTTTTAAATTGTGCCCTTTGGAAGTAAAAGAGAATCTAAGTGGAAAAAAATTTTTGGGAACAACATGGGTAATTTGAATCTTTATTCATTCCTCAATGATAGATATTCTTTTATTCTTTGCTTTGTAGTTGGTTATGTCTTATAAATATTTATATCTTATAAATATCATATGTTCTGTTCCCATGTAGGCATTTAGCCACAAAAATTTTTAGCCTTACTAGTTATAAAAGTAATTGAGCCTGGCCAATGTGTCAGTTGAAAATATAGTAGTCCCCACTTAGCTGCGATTCCGAATTTCACGGTTTCAGTTAACCTGCAGTCATCTGTGGTCTGGAAGCAGTTGGTCCTCCTTCTGACGGGGTCAGTAGTTCAGTAGTAGCTTAACGGTATGTTACAGTGCCTACATCACTCACTTCATCTCATCACGTAGGCCTTTTATCATTTCTCATCTTTATCTCACAGGAAGGGTGAGTATAGTATAGTATTTTGAGAGAGAGAGACACCACATTCACATAACTTTTATTACAGTATGTTATAATTATTCTATTTTATTATTAGTTATTGTTGTTAGTCTCTTTACTGTGCCTAATTTATAAATTAAACTTGATCACAGATATGTATGTATCAGAAAAAACGTGTACCTAGGGTTCAGTACTATCCGGTAGGGTTTCAGGCATCCACTTGGAATATGCCCTCTACATAAGCAAGACAACTGTATAAAGGAAGCAAGTTGCAGTAAAGGGCTTTTATTGTGTGAAACACAGTGTAAAACTATGGTTAATTTTTGTGAACTTGGCATGTATAGTATTTTTCCCTAATCTTTTTTTTTTTTAAAGATTTTATTTATTTATTTATTTGACAGAGAGAGAGAGAGAGCCAGCGAGAGAGGGAACACAAGCAGGGGGAGTGGGAGAGGAAGAAGCAGGCTCTCAGTGGAGAAGCCTGATGTAGGGCTCGATCCCAGAATGCCAAGATCACGCCCTGGGCGGAAGGCAGATGCTTAACGACTGAGCCACCCAGGCACCCCTCCCCCTAATCTTTTTTTTTAAAGGTGTTGAACTTTATTTTTTAAATTTAAAAAAAAGATTTTATTTATTTATTAGAGAGAGAGAGCACAAGTAGGCAGAGTGGCCGGCAGGCAGAGGGAGAGAAAGAAGCAGGCTCTCTGCTGAACAGAGAGCCCTATGTGGGGCTTGATCCCAGGACCCTGGGATCATGACCTGAGCCTAAGGCAGATGCTTAACCGACTGAGCCACCCAGGCACCCCTTTTCCCCTAATCTTTAGTATTATGTTTCTGTTAACCTCTGTGGTAAAAGTTGTTTCTGTTGAGGAACTAAAAAAAATCTCATTAAAAAAATGAGATTAGGGTATTGGAATCATGAATGAGCCTATAAAAGTCTTTGTAAATATTTTTTATATTTCACCAAAACAAAATAATAAAGACATTTTAGTATAGTAAGAGACATTTAAAAATCTTAAAATGGTAATAATGGTTTCTGGGTTATTTCCTTTCTTTATTCCTTATTTGCTAACAACTTTTCAAAAGTGAGATAAGTTGGAAGTTTTGGGGTTTTTTTTGAAGCAACATGTAAACTTCTGCGTTATTGAAGGTATTATACAAACTGTGAGGCGCTGTGTGTGTGTGTGTGTATCCCTCCATCTTAAGAGCTAGTGTGTGTTTCTAATGTTATGACTCAGAGTTCTTAACCTTCTTGATCTCCATTTCATACTTCCTTTTGGGTCTCACTATAGTACTGAGGTACATAGTACCTGGAAGCTGGCGACAGAAGAGGCTTTACATGACCCTTTCTCACTTACTCCATTTGCTATCTCAGAGTAGCTATGTTCTCATTCCCTCCCAACAAGAGGGTTATTATGTAATCCCCTCAGTGGACAATTAGCACACTGGAACTCCAGGTATTCCAGCTTGCCTCCACAGTCTGTCTTACGTGTGTCTCTGTTCTTGTCCTACAACATAAGTCTAACGTAGCCCTTTGTCTCAGCTTCCTTTGTTTCCCCAGGGATTCATTTCATAAGGCTATTTTTCTACTCTGCTTTCTGCTTTATTTCCTTCTTCTCGTTGTACCTTCTTTCCTTTTTTTTTTTTTTTCAAAATCTGTGTTCACTTGAAACTGCAGTTCTCAGCAATTGATTAACTATGGAAAGGTATTTAAGAGTAAATCTGCATATAGTTGAATTTCATAAATGAAGAGATCTTGTGATTAGGGAGACATTTCTGCAATATTGGAAAAACTAATTTTTTCATCTTAAGATTCGTCTGTGCCTTCTATACCTTTTGCTTCCTTAAGAATAATCACCTTTGTTTGGTAATCAAGTATGTTTGATTTGGACCAGGAGAGTGGTGTATGGGAACATGGTGTACCAGCCGTGCTCCGTCACATGCTGAACAGTGTTGAAGGTATTACATTTCATTGCATAAGCAGCTCTGGGAGGATGGAGCATTACCTGCCTTGTCAGGCAGCACATCCCATCCGTTCTTTCAGCTCATAGGGTGATGGATGTGGGGTTACATTTTTGATGTTTTTGTTCCTGTACAGAATAGATGGCTAACATATATTTGTTGACTGACTGCGTTAGAGCCAGTACTTCAGAACTGGTCCTATAAAGAGGGGAAGTTACTAAAACTTTTTGGGTATTTATGACAAAGGTAGAGTGTTGAGATTATTTTGAGGATGTGGGTGTGGTAATTGGAGGTGAGAGGCTGGAGATGGGGAGACCAATTGGGGAGAATCTGTGAAAGTTGATGAGTTAGTTGATGAGTGCTGGACTGGGACGGTGGCAGTGGGAATCAAAACAGATATTCCCTACCCTTATAGAGAAGATTTTATTTATTAATTTGACAGAGAGAAACAGCCAGCGAGAGAGGGAACACAAACAGGGGGAGTGGGAGAGGAAGAAGCAGGCTTCCAGTGGAAGAGCCTGATATGGAGCTCAATCCCCGAACGCCGGGATCACGCCCTGAGCCGAAGGCAGACACTCAACGACTGTGCCACCCAGGCGCCCCAATAGAGCTTTAGTCTTTTGAATGATACAGACCCAGCAAACTGTCAATTCAAATATAGTGAGATAAAGAAAGTACACAATTCACCTAAGACTTGTGGGATCTATTCATAACACTTGCCTGTAATGAATTATTTTATTGTTGGCTGCAATATAGTGATTTTTAAGATCAAGTCTATCATTTTTGTCTATTTATTAATTGTCATTCTTGTGTAAAGACAAGTGTTCTTTTTATTTTTTATTTTTTTAAAGATTTTATTTATTTATTTGACAGAAAGAGAGGCAGCGAGAGAGAGGGAACACAAGCGGGGGGAGTGGGAGAGGGAGAAGCAGACTTCCTGCTGAGCAGGGAGCCCAATGCAGGGCTTGATCCCAGAACGGCTGGGATCATGACCTGAGCCAAAGGCAGATGCTTCACGACTGAGCCACCCAGGCACCCAAAGACGAGTGTTCTTTTTAAATTAAACTTTCACCAAAAAAATGCTGAGCACACAGAGGAGGGGAACCTATCTAGCCTATGGGGAGGATTGGAGGAGTTAGGTTAGAGAATACTTCTAGAGGAAGAGACATTTGTCACTGACTTTAAGGGATATGTCATACTCGTCTATAAGAACATCCATGATGAAAGATACAGAAAATAAGTCCCTTGGAAAAACAGGAAAAAGTGTCAGGAAAGAGCACTAGTTGGGGAGTCAGGAGACCTGTCTGTGCTCTGATACTTGTGTAGCCATGGGAAGTCACTTCTTGCTGGGCTTCAGTTTCCTCCTTTGTAAAATGTGGAGTACCAGATGAGGTCTAATTTAACTATGTTAGCTTGATGTGTTTACCACGGTCATATCCTGTTGAGTATTTGCTCTGCTGCAGCTCTTTATTGGAGTCTCAGAAGGGAGAATGGGACCTGCTACTGAGGACAGGGTGTCCTGTTTTCCCAGCATTACATTCTCTGGTTAGCTGTAAGCTGATAGAACAGCTCATTCAGTGGAGAGAGGAGTTGGCACTGGGGGTCTGAATTAGACTTAGTAATAGGACAAACTAAGTAAAAGAGGTACAAGAAGAGGAGAGTCCATGATTTTGTTGTTAAAGGAATGATGGTACCAAAGTTAGCATCAGAGTGAGAAGCCTGTTTTGGGGGAAAAAGGTGATGAATTCTTCTTTGTGTTTTTTTGGTTGTGAGGCAAATTTAGTGTAGAAACCTCTAGAATTAGTTAGGGATATAAATCAGAGTTCAGTTGAGAAGGAAAGACCAGAAGATCTGAGATTTATTAGAATAGAGGTAACTTAATATTGTCAGAATAAAAGCACTCTTGAAGAAGAGAATAAGGAGAAAGAATTCAGGGCTGAAAATTGAGCTTTGGTAGAGGTGCCTTTGTGGGATCACCTCCCTCATCCCTCATTCTCCTAAGGAGAAGGACCAAAAGGAAGGGAATGATCCAGAATGCCAAGTGCCAGCAGCTTGGGAGAATGACTTGTTCAGAAGGTATCTGTCCCGTGTTGGGTTCTCCAGGAAGCAGATGGTGAGACAGAGTTGGGAGTGCAAAAGGGCTATTGAGAAGAAACACCTATGGTGGGGAAAAGAGAGGAAGCGGGATAGGGAAAAGGAGCTGTCAAACTGTGATACGGACTTGACAAAACTAGAAGCAAATGATACGACCATCTTGCTCAGTCATTGGCTGAGGAGCCTAAGGTAAAATAGCTGGAGGCTCTCAGCTAACTACAGTCCTTGTAGCTGGGCAGCATTTCTGTTCTTGAGGTACATCTCTGCGTCTGCCACAGAATCCTTTTGAAAAAGCAATTTCATGAGCTTGATAAGGATGGGAATCATATTAGGGAGACCATAAGGAGACAGAGTGGTCAGAAGAGGGGGCAGCAAAGATAAACCTCAGATCTGTGATCTTTATTATCACTTTGGGTACGTACTGTGGCTTCAGATTTTCTTTTGGAGTAGAGTGTACTAAATTGAACTATGTAATTTTTCTCTCTTCTGTTATAGAGTTCTCTCTCACACTTGTTAATTCTGAGTCCTTTCCTCAAAAATCTCTACTTGTATTTTGAGGAACTGGATTGCTTTACTGGACCTCAGGTCAGATGAGTTACGCCTGCTAGTTCTGGTGGTGTGAATAACTAATGGAGATATTGGTTTTTACTCTAAAAGTGATCTGAATTGGAGATTCCAATTAAACAAAAATTCTCTCAGTGGAATATCGTGGTAGTACAGTGAAGTAAATTCAGAGATCTAGATAAAGATGATGGAGAAGCAAACTAAATTAGAGAGAGAGATAAGAAAATTCTCAAATAGGGCTCATTTAGCAAATGTTTGTTGAACATCAGGCACTTTATTAGGTTTTGGTGTTTCACAGTTGGATAAAATATAGACCTTCCCTTTATGAATTACAAAGTAGTGGGAGAGATAGGTGCACACACTTACTGGAGTTAAATCTTTTTATACATGATTTATCTTCTTAAAGACATTTGTTTATGCTGTAGTCCAGCGGGGACTGGAATCTAAGGAAGTTGTCCCAGATTGGGAGCCCAACGTGTGGCTTCTTCAAGAGGCATGGCAAAGCATAGTTCTTTGTGGATGACTGAACTGAGTTAGTTTCATCAACTCTATATTCCTACAGTGCTCTCTTCATATTTTGTAATTTTATTGGTGTTCTCTAGCTGCAACCCCCAGACATATTTAATTTTTAAATTTTCCGTAGATATAAAAGCTTCACTTTTTCTGATTATGAAGATAATACGTAGAATATTCAAACAACGCATTGAAGTATAGAGGCAAAGGTAAAAGTACCCAAAATTCTACCACCAAGGGCAGATGCGATTAACTTTTCAGTGAATATCTTTCTAACATCTTTTGTCTCTCTTCCACCCCTTTTTCATCCCTCTCCTTACTCTGTACACATACACACATGCATGCACACAGTTGCATATACACAAACATATATATCCTTCTATATAAATGGGACTGTATTTCATATGATTTTGTAACCTTTTTTTTTTCTTTTTTCTTTTTTTTAAAGATTTTCTGACAGAAAGAAAGAGAGAGAGAGCAGAAGCAGGGGGAGAGGGAGAAGTAGACTCCCAGCTGAGCAGGGAGCCCGATGTGGGGCTCGATCCCAGGACTGTGGGATCATGACCTGAGCCAAAGGCAGACGCTTAACCAACTGAGCCACCCAGGCGCCCCTGTAACCTATTTTCTTAAAGAGGTGTTAAGGTCATCTTTCCATATCACTGCTCATAGATACAGACAATATTCTTAATAATGGCTTTGAACTATTTACTGTGTTGATGCACCATGTTTTATTTAACCACTTTCCTGTTCTTAGATATTTGAGATGTTTAGATGTTTTCAGCCAGGGATGCTGGTACACATGCTGCAGTGTGTAGGACACCCCCCACCTCCGGCTCCCTAAGCAAAGAATTATCTGATCTAGGGGCGACGGGGTGGCCCAGTCAGTTAAGTGTCTGACTCTTGGTCTCAGCTCAGGTCTTGATCTCAGTGTCGTGAGTTCAAGCCTGTGTTGGGCTCTATGCTGGGCATGGAGCCTACCTGACCAAAAAAAAAAGAAAAGAAGTTTAAAAAAAAATTATCTGGTGCAAAATGTCAGTAGGGATGGAGAAGACCTGCTCTATTCCTTCTCCAGTGTTGGGTGGTGGCTATCTTCACTCCCCTGTATCTGTTCAAATGCCAGGTATTGTTACTCAAGCAAAAAGTAATAGCTGTTTTAGTTTGCATTATTTTGGTTACTAGTGAGGCTAAGCATCCTTTTCTATATTTATTAGCCGTCAGTTTTTTTTTTTTTTAAAGATTTTATTTATTTATTTGACAGAGATAGAGACAGCCAGCGAGAGGGAACACAAGCAGGGGGAGTGGGAGAGGAAGAAGCAGGCTCATAGCAGAGGAGCCTGATGTGGGGGCTCGATCCCATAACGCCGGGATCACGCCCTGAGCCGAAGGCAGACACTTAACCGCTGTGCCACCCAGGCGCCCCAGCCGTCAGTTTCTTTTACACATTTCTCATTCATGTCCGTTGTCCATTTTTTTATTAGGTGTTCATCTTTTTTTTTTTTTTTAATTTATAAGAGTAATTTGAATATTGGAGCTATCAGCCTTCTTTTGTTTGTTTCTTTGTGGTGTCTCTTTTTAAAGGGAAATTTAAAAAAATGTTGTGGTCAATTTTGTTGATATTTTCTGTTTGATTTCTGAAGAGGGCTAAGTTGATTAATTGCCTGAAATACTTATTAAAGGTGGTTCATTTAGAATGAAATCCAGTGGCATTTACTGTAGGTAGTTTAATGGCGTATAGTCTGTAGAGAACATCACAGCAGGTGGTTTTGATTTAGATATCCGGCCTTAATCTGTCCATAAGTGTTGGGCTCCTGTGAGGAATATAGAATACAACTATTGGGCAAGGTTCCGTCCCTCACTGAGCTGCAGTTAGGTATTTGAGATACTGCTAGCATGTGAAACAATTAATTTAGTTGCTGAGTAGGAGTTCAGTGGACAGGAGGGCCAGTAAAGGTTTCCTAGAGTTTATGGAGAATGACCCAGTCTTGAAGGATGTAACTAGGCAGAAGGGAATGTTTCTGGCACCCCACTTTTGTGAGACAGGCAGATAGGAGACTTGGGTTCTCATCGCTGTTTTGTTATTAATCAGTGTATGACTTAGAGCAAGTCTCAGGCCCCAGTCTTTTTATCTATGAAATAAGGAGACAGGAGTAGGATATTTCCTAAGATTGTTGTCATTAGTAAAATATTATAGTTTTACTGTTAAAAGAGAATTTTCTAAGGATTTGTTCAGCATTTATAGAAATCCTTCTGCCTTCTGGATAGCATGTGAAGTGCTGTGGGAATGCAAGGATAGGTAAGACATGGGCCATTCTTTCAGAAATTCACAATCTTGGGAGAGAAAAATCATGTGTGGTAGTGTAAAATAAAAAGTACAGAGTGCTTGGGAAATGCAGAGTGAGGAAAGACCACCTTGATTTTCGGTGGTGGAGGCTTCTGAAAGGGATAGCATTTATGTTAGGTAGAAATGGAGGTATAGGGGTGGTTGGAGCAAAGGCCTGGAGCGAAGAGGTATGGTACAGGGTTTGTGTATGGTACAGTGAGTAAACTTGTTCGGTGGGCTTCGTATGTTTGGTACAGAGGGGTAGGAAGAAACACTAGAAAGCTAAAGAGAGCCTGACTTGTCGAGTGACTTAAATAGAGGGCTGAGATACTTACTTGGTTTTTACTTCCGAAGGCTTTTGATGAATTTTAGATGAGGGTATAATGTGACATTAGCAGCATTTTAAGATTAATTTGGTAAGGGGCGCCTGGGTGGCTCAGTCGTTTAAGCGTCTGCCTTGGGCTCAGGTCATGATCCCAGAATCCTGGGATCGAGCCTCACATGGGGCTCCCTGCTCAGCGGGGAGTCTGCTTCTCCCTCTGCCTCTACTACTCCCCCTGCTTGTGCTCTCACTCTGTCTCTCAAATAAATACATAAAATCTTTTAAAAGATTATTTGGTGAAAGAGTCTAGGATGGTGATTGCATTTAGGGACTGAATCAGTATTGACTTGGAGATTTCTGAGGCTGAATACAGTGAAGATAATTTAAGAGAAAGCAAGCAAGACTTAAATAGTGATAAGCCGGATGAAAGGAGATTGTCAGGAAAGGGAAAATGACTCTATGTGGTAAGGGGCAGGACTTCTATTAAGACAATGCTCTTAAGGCAGGGCATAGTACTGGTAGGAAATTGGTCATTCTGGTTCATTGTTAGGAAGAGTTTTCTGGTAATTCGCCATTAGCTTGAAATTTTATAAATCAGACAGGAATTTCTTTTTTTTTTTTTTTTAAAGATTGCTTATTATGAATTATAATTCTATAATTGTGTTCGTTCAGATAAGCTTGTTGGAATAGAGATCCCCACCCCCCTTTCTTCAGTGTTGAAGTTTGCCCATTACGCACATCCTGTAAAGGGAAACTGTGTGACTTGTGGGAGGGCACATTTCAGAGAACCTTTATAATCTCTACGTCTTTGGGAGAGAGGAGGGTAAACATGATGCACTCATGTGTGTTAAAATACTGTTTAGTTGTTCATCATCCTTGATTTTGTTTTCATGATAGTTGGAGTAAAATGCTTAAAAAGGGTGAATGGCAAACCACTGAACGGAACAGACCAACGAACAGGGCTCATGCAGCTAGCCATCTCTTGTCAGCAAAGGTCCTGCAGAGGCAATAGTAGAGAGATGGGCTATTGGCATGGATGTGGATCTTTTATTGTAGTAACAATAGTTTATTCTTCAAATCAGGGGAATGAGAGCAAAGTTGCTTAGCAATCATGTGGGCGCCGAAAGAATGGCCTTTGGAGGAGCAGACATTTGAAGTGGGATAAATTCAACTTTTTTGAGACACTTGCCAACACTCTGATTAGAGTGATTCAGGGGCAGTCCTTATACAAATGAAGAACTTGCAGCTCTTTGATTGTTTTTGTCCTGATCTGCTTTCCAGCTTCCTCATTTGGAGAGGCTAGTGTCTCTTGGAACTGGTTCCCCCAAAGGTGGGTGCTAGCAGATGGGGGCTTCCTGAGAGAGAATGGTCCCAGAGTTCTAGGAATATCTCGTTCTTCACCACTGGATTTAACTTGACTCCACAAAATAGTGCCAGCCCCCTTATTGGGTCCTGGAGAACTGACTAGATAGGGCTAGGGGAGCACCAGTCCATCACTGCACCCTATCTACAGCATGCATACGTGGCCGCGGGGTCATAGGGCTCTCTGTTCTTCCAGAAAGAGAGGGAAAGTGGCACATGTGGAAAGGGCATCAGAGCAGGAGGCTTGGGTTCTAGTCCCAGTTTCATTACACATAGAATTCTGTGATTTGGGGCACATCTCCTAATCTCTGACTCAGCCTCTTCATCTGTAGAATAGCAATAATACCTACTTTTCCCAGGGGCAAGACTAAAACCAACCAAAGGATGATGCAAGTCTACTCTGAAAAGCATAAACTACTGTACAAGCTTATGGAGTGTTTACTTCTTGTTAATAGTTTATATTCTGGCCTTTAAGATTTTGGTTTCTTTATACATTTTATTTTTTATTAAAAAAAACTTGAGATACTGTTTAGGCTTTTAAAAAATTGCTGCTGTTTTTTTTTTTTTTTTAAGATTTTATTTATTTATTTGAGAGAGAAAGAGACCACAAGAGCACGGGCAGAAGGAGAAGCAGACTCCTCGCTGAGTGGGGAGCCCAATGCGGGGCTCAATCCCAGGACCCTAAGATCATGACCTGAGCTGAAGGCAGACACTTAACTGAGCCCCCCAGGCGCACCCGCCTCCCACCTTTTAAAAATATTTTATTTATTTATGCTGATAAAAATTTTTGAAAAGTTTTAAAGATAGCACACTTTTTTTTGTTCTCTTTTAGTAACAAAACCTTTTCAGATATCTGTTATTCAGTTTATTTTGTTTGATGAAGAATTACCCATTCTAAGCCGTATTAACAACAAAAAAAGCTGAATTTATGATCGAATTATAGCTCTTTTGCTGAATTCATAAAACGAGTTCGGGTTTACAGTTAAGGATTGGGCTTTAAAAATTTTTTTTTAGAAGCAGGTTTAACACCTTATTCTGCAGTGAGGATGCTGAGACTGAGCAAATAGGTAGCAAAACATTCAGCCATTATAAAACGGTAAGTGGCAAACCACCGAACAGGAACAGACTGCATGAGCAGGGCTGGCGCTCACATCTCCTCTAGGCCCTTATTGCTGTTAAGTACTGTCTCCCTCACAGTTTGTTTAACTAAATAAAGATAAAGGCAGTTAAGAAAATTGTCACTGAGTTCAGCTGTACCTCTGTTTAACAAACGTGGTGTGTACTTGTCCACGGCTGAAGTCTGGAGTTGATTCTAACCCTTCTTTAGTAGGTCACTGAACTGAGCTAAGCACCTACACATACAAAGAGCGTTGTTGACTTCAGAGAACTAAAACCATGGTGTTCTTACTACTAGAGAGTGTTGGACCTGGGATTACAAAACCCGAATTCTAGTCTCAGTTCTGCTAAGTAACCTTAGTTAAAAACAAAACAAATCATATTTTATCTCTTCGAGCCAGTACTCACCATCTGTAAGATGAGGAGGATGACGATATGGCACCCAAAGCCCCTGCCAGGACTTCAGTGGGAAGGTCTGTGAAACCTGAAGGTAGAGAAAGAGGGGTGTGGGAGAGATTGGGGTCTCCTTTTTGTCCTCTGAGGTGTTTGCATTAATCGGCTACTTTTCTCATGTTATTCCCCTGTCTGAAAGCCTGCCAATTGCCCTTTCCTGTCCAAAAAGCTCTCATTATTTTAAGGCCTAGGTTACATTTCACTTCCTCTATGAAGTCACTTTATCACACATTGTTTCTCTTTTCTGAACTCATTGATTGTCCTTACATCTCACTTATCTGTTAATCATGGTACACTGCTGTGGAATATGCCTTCCTTTTATACCTATCTCTAGAGAGTAGATTAATGTAAAAGAAAAAATGTAGACTTCAAAGATAGATTTAGCTGTGTGATTTTAGGTCAGCCGCTTTTTAAAAAATACATGTTTAATTTTTTAAATAGGTAGAACATTTTCGAATAGGTAAAATTTTTTTTCAAACTTAAGAAAAAGGGGAGGTGCAGTGAAAAGTCTTCTCCCTCAGGTCTCCCACCAAGGTAGTCTTTCCCCTACTGTTATTAGTTTCTTATATATTCTGCTAGAGTTTCTTTCTTCCTTTCTTCCTTTCTCTTTCTTTCTTTTTTTTTCTTTCTTTCTGAAACAGAACCTTTATTTATTTTATTTTAATTTTTATTAATTTGTCAGAGAGAGAGAGCACACAGTTGGGGGAGTGGCAGGCAGAGGGCAAAGCAGGCTCCCTGCCGAGCCAGGAGCCCGATGTGTCACTCGATCCCAGGACCCTGGGATCATGACCTGAGCTGAAGGCAGATGCTCAACCGACTGAGCCACCCAGGTGCCCCTCTGCTAGAGTTTCTTATTTTTTATTTTCTTTTTCTTTTACATAAAAGATGGCACACTAAACATAATCTTAAGCATATTGCTTTTTTCACTTAACTTATCTTGGAGATATTTTCATATTACCACACAGTGAGCTCTTTATTGTTCTTAACGTTTTATGAATGCACCATAATTTAACCAGTGGTTGGGAATTTTTACTTGATTGAAGTCCCAAATGATTTCAGATTTGAATGACCTTTGAGCCTTATCTGAGAAAATTGCTCCTTATTTCTCTAAACTTGTATTTCTGTAGTACATTACAAGTTTTAAGCACTTTACGTTCTTGAAATTGACCCTCACAAAACCTCTTTGGAAGTAGATAATTACCCTGTTAGTTTTACTAGGTAAATAGAGAAAGGAAATATCTATTTAGGTTTTTGCTGACTGTGGTGCAAGATTCTTCAGCAAAAGCTCTACCGTGCTCTTTTCATGTGCTCCACTATTGGCAAATAGAGGTCTTGCTTGAGAAACACAGCCTGCTTTGTAGGGGCTGATAAAAGTCTTCATTACTTCATTTATAACCATTTGTGAATTTACTTCCTTACTTTACCTACTTCCTTAAAACCAGTAGAGCATGTAGAAAAGGATCTCCACATAAACGAAGCTTTGAGAAACAAAACAAATATAGAGAGAAGATATGCAAATATTCTGTTTATAGGTTACTTTTTTTTTTTTTTTTAAAGATTTTATTTATTTATTTGACAGATAGAGACAGCCAGCAAGAGAGGGAACACAAGCAGGGGGAGTGGGAGAGGAAGAAGCAGGCTCATAGCGGAGGAGCCTGATGTGGGGCTCGATCCCATAACGCCGGGATCACGCCCTGAGCCGAAGGCAGATGCTTAACCGCTGTGCCACCCAGGCGCCCCTAGGTTACTTTTTTTTAATCTTCAAAAATCGTAACTGAAATATGTGTATACAGAAAAAAGTGACTTGCTTAATGGTATTGAAAGTTTCGTTGAGACGAATGTGGTTCTTCTAGTGATTAAATGTGTAGGGCTGAGTATAAGAGTATCAGGTGGGCCCCAGAGTCTCTTGCTGGTAATATTTTAACCTGGGATTTAACATCTGGTAGGATTCTCTGTTAAAGCCAGTACAGCCTGAGCTATGAAATTGACCTTTTTAAAACGCACGAATGAAATGGGGGGGGGTTAAGTTTTAAAATTTTAATTTAATGCAAAATGAGATTAGTACTCAGACCAAATTGCTAATTGAACTGCCTGAGTGTTAAAGTATGTATTAGGTTATGCCAAAACCAGTAATACTTTATATACGGAATGCGAATTTTCTACAGAAGACTTTCAACCATTTTGGTGACTTCTGAGATACTTTTGCAATTAATTTTTCTCCTATTTCTAAACCAGGCCCTTGATTTCTTTTCTCTTTTTATATTTATGTTCTTTTAGACTCATGCTGAAAACGTAGCCTAGTATCCTAGAATTTTAGAGGTATTTGGACACTTAGAGATTGCTAATTAATATTTGGTACCTTTGTATATTAACTTGCCCCTTTGCGTGGAACAAGTGAGAACACTGGAGCCCAGAGAGGTGTGATTGGCCCTGGTCACTTTGTCCAGAACCCTCGGCTGCAGCTGCCCAGTTCCATGTTCTTTCTCTTACAGCTCTATCTGATCGACACTGCTCTACCTGGGGAGAAGTTTAATTTTGGAAAACATCCTCTTGTGCTTTCCCCCTTTTTTCTTTCTAATGTGGGCCAAGTAATAAAAAACTACAAGGAATATTATAGTCACAGATATTTAAACATTTTTTTAAAGTATAGTTGACACATAGTATACATTGGTTTCAGGTGTACAGCGTAGTGATCAACTTCTCTGTATGTCATACTGTGCTCACCACAAGCATAGCTACCGTCTGTCACCATACGCGCTATTACAGTGTCATTAACTGCATCCCCTGTGCCGCTCCCTTTATTCCTGTGTAGTGTCTTAGATCTTGCACGGAGCCGGCTCATTGTAGGCACGGAGAAGAGACTTGTTTGGAGTGAACCAGAACTGGGGAGGGGAGTGAACCAGAACTGGGGAGGGGATGAGGGAACAACCAAGTGAGGAGCAGGCAGCCAAGCAGTACTCACCCCATATTTGTTGGCTTACTCCCCATCTTTCTCTCCCGAGGGCGGGGAGCAGCCGGTTGTGTTCAGACAGTGAAGCTGCCATGTGTTGGTTAGCGGATGCCTTTAAACTACTTTCTTTCCCCCTTAGGTCCTTTCCCATAACCTGTGCACGGTGCTGAAGGTTCCACATGACCCTGTTGCCCTTGAAGAGCACTTCAGGGATGATGATGAAGGGCCTGTCTCCAATCAGGGCTACATGCCATATTTAAACAAGTTCATTTTGGAAAAGGTATGCTTTTAATGTCTTTTTGTTTATAACGTTGTTTGATTTGCACATTTCAGGTGGGCCCCAGAGCCTCTTGCTGGTAAGCTCAATAAGGAGTTCGGGTGTGAGGCATCAGGAGGATAAATCGGAAAGGAAAGAAAGAATGGGAGACTGACATTTCCTATTTCTTCCTCTTCTCCACTGTCTTCTAAAACTTGGTTTGGTATTTTACAACTTGGCTCATTTTTTGAGATTAAGAGCTGTATTTTGTATTAGTCTATAGTGTCTTCTCAGAGTGCTTTTTTTTTTTTCCCCTAAATTCTGGTTCCACATGTACTGGCAATAATTGTTAAAACATGGGTATGTTAGGGGCGCCTGGGTGGCACAGTCGTTAAGCGTCTGCCTTCGGCTCAGGGCGTGATCCCAGCGTTCTGAGATCGAGCCCCACATCAGGCTCCTCTGCTGGGAGCCTGCTTCTTCCTCTCCCACTCCCCCTGCTTGTGTTCCTTCTCTCGCTGGCTGTCTCTCTGTCAAATAAATAAATAAAATCTTAAAAAACAAAAAAAACACATGGGTATGTTAGGGTAAAATGTGAATACCAAAGGTGATGTTAATTATCTTTACTAAATAGCTGTTGTACAGCAAAGTTTTCATCACAGACTTTCCAGGGTACCACTCAGATGCTTCCTCTGGGGTATATTATGAGTAAAGATGCTGCAAAGACCTATTACGTGTTTGGAAGCCAAATATAACCTATTGGCATTGCTGCCATGTTCAGTTTCTCTTTTGGTTTGGATAATTAAAAATTGACACAAGAAGGTGTTGAATTTAATGTACTTCTGTTTTTTTCCAGAAGAAAATAATCCAAACTGATGGCATCTTCAAATAATTTTAAAAAATTGGTGATTAAAAAATTATTAAAGGTTGCAAATGCTTATTAAATAGGCAATTAATACAAAAATATATGAAATAAAAAGTGAACGTCTCTTTATTCTATCTAGTCTCCTCTCCAGGAGTAACCACTCTTAACAGTTTGGTGAATATCTTTGCAGATCTTTTTAAATATATACATGCAAACACACCACTACATAATACATTGTGTTTTGTTTCCATATAGCTAAGATCATGCTATACATAAAGTTCTTCAAATTGTTTTTTTTAAGATGTATTAACTTAAGACATTCATATTAAGATGAACGATGTATTAGTATCATTTTTCCATATTGTGTACACTTAGTTTAGATATGAAGGTAATCATATATTCACATGAATGGGTGGGAAATTCCTGCTTTTGCCTACTTATGACACCAAGCATGAAATTTTTGGGTGTATTTTAAAAATGCCTTTCAAAAAGTGACAGGGATACTACTTTAAAATTAAAAGTAAAATACATTTAGGGGGACCTGGCTGGCTAAGTCTTGATCTTGGGGTTGTGGGTTTGAGCCGCATGTTGGGTGTAGAGATGACTTAAATAAATAAATTAATTAAAAAAATTTAAAACTATATGTTCCCATCACCTAAACACCACAACTATTTACATATTTTTTCCTATGGCTTCTTTGGATTTTTATTGCTGTATATGTATACATTTTTTGTAGTTTAGTGTCTTTATAATAGTAATGTACGTACAGCAATTAAAATTTATGATAATAAGTTAAGTTAGTACTTTGGAAGATGTCAAAATGTTGGTGAGAGTTCTTTAAAAAAAAAATCTCATGTTTTAGGGGCACCTGGGTGGCTCAGTCGGTTGAGCATCTGCCTTCTGCTCAGGTCCTGATCCCAGGGTCCTGGGATCGAGCCCTGCGTTGGGCTCCCTGTTCAGCTCCCTGCCGCTCGCCCTGCTTGTGCTTTCTCTCTCTGTCAAATAAATAAATAAGATCCTAGGAAAATAAAAAATCGCATGTCTTTCAGAAATTTTATTGCAAAGGTTGTCAAGATTACAGTGTGTTCATTTATGTAGTATTCTTTATACCTATGTCTGTTATTCCATATCAGCCTCACAGTATAATTTTGTGTTTGTTTTATGTGTATATGTGTTAAATGTTTTTTAAGTATTTCCTGCAGGGATGATAACATTGCTTTGATCATGCCTAATAATTGGGGAAAAAAAGAGAAATCATACCATAATGAAGTGTAAGATTTAATAAGGCCCACAGAAGCCACAAATTGTGTGATTCCATTTATATGAAATGCCCTAAATAGGCAAACACATAGAGATAAAAAGTAGATTAGTGGTTGACAGAGGTTGAGGGGAGGTGGGAATGGTGAGTAACTACCAATGGGCTTGTGGTTTCTTTTTGGGATGATGAAAATGTTCTAGCATTAGATAGTGATGGTGGTTGCAAAACTTTGTGAATGTATTAAAAACTATTGAATTGTACACTTTAAAGTGCAAATTTTATGGCATGTAAATTATATTTCAATAAAAAATGTTTAGGGGTGCCTAGTTATTGGGTATATAGGGGAAGGGGGAGTGGCTTAAAAGCTATTCTGACAAATCTCAGACTCTATCAGGCTCTAGTTCGCTTAGATTTTTTCTCAAAAATTTTAAGATGAGTTTTTTTCTTTTTAATTAGTATCTGGTGTTCTTTAGTGTTCATTTTTATCACTTTTTCCCCAGGTGGTTTTAGAGATTTTCTGTCTTTGCCTGGGAGAATTATTCTGAAGGCCTTGGGACTAAGAGATAAATTATGTTGAAATTCATTTTCTAAAAAGTAATTTTTCTGTTTGATTTCTATATTTGCTTCTTCAGAGATAATCATATTCCTGTTGTTCTTCACGTTGATAGAATTTATTTTCACCTTTCCTGAGGCATCGAATGATTAATATGCCTGTGTTCTTGTATCAAATAATTTGTCTTCCCCGAGTGCTAACTTTTTTTTTTGCTTATTTGTTAAATTCCTTCTTTAGTAAAGAATGGAATTCTGTAAACATTTAGGAAGAATGTTTTTGTGAGCCTCCCCTCTCTTTTTTTTGCAAAGAGACCTTATACCTGGATTATCTGACAGTGAATAATTGAAGAAAGCAATATATTGTTACCTTTTTACTCCTGAGCCCCAATAGACCATACCAAAAGCTAGTCCTGCTTCAGCATATTTAGGTGGCAATCGAATTCTTTCATGAGATTTAATAGCCTGTTAGGCTTTTGGGTCTGAATCTTGTCAGTTCTTTTCCCTGATGCCACATGTTAAGGGTTGGTCTGAACCATTATGATTAAAACCAACACTCATTGGCAAGATGCCAAGTCTTGTTGGGGAATCTGCTGCTTTTCTAGCGTAATCCTTTTCCTTTTGGTTTTTTGGAAACAAACATACACGTGGAAGAAAAACAGAAGGAAATCTTTCAGTTCAATATAATGTCCTTTCTCTAGAGTTTAGTAACCTCTGCATTGTTTTTCTAGTCTGACATACCAAATGTTTGCTGTTCATGTCAGTTCTAATTCCTCCATAAAAGGAGGTTTCGAATTTCTGTTATTTGAATCCGTATACCATCAGCAATCAAAATGTCTTCAAGTGGGTGCCTAACAACCGTCATTTATAGGAAGTCCTACTGCTCTTAACTACCCAAAACCATGTTTTTGTACAGTTCTTTTTTTTTGTCCTTTAGCCTGTGTTATTTTTTCTTTCATTGTTGCTTAAGAGTTATATAGTATTATTTTGGCACAATGGCCCAATTGGACTCTACATTTTCGCCATATTTGTGAAGTCATACAGCACTAAAAATTTTTTTTTAATTTTAATTTTTTGAGAGAGAGAGTGTGTGCGTTTGAGGTGGGGGTGGTGTTGAGGAGGGACAGAGAGAGAGAGAGGGAGAGAATCTTAAGCAGGTGCCAGGCCCATCGTAATGCCTGATGTGGGGCTTAATCTTGTGATGCTGAGATCATGACCTGAGTGGAAATCAAGAGTTGGACACTTAACCGACTGAGCCACCCAGGTGCCCAGCGCTAAAAACTTCTGGTGAGTAAAGAGGTTAAATGCTGAAAACTGTGGATGACTTTATGCCATTGAGTACTGTGGCCAGCGATATAAATCTAAGAGTTATATAGTTTAAAGAAACACTGTTTTTTAAAAGAAAAGCCTTATTGGGATATTCATATGCCATGCAATTTAATTATTTAAAGTGTATAATTCAGTTGGCTCTTGGTGTAATCACTTTTTTTTTAAATGGTTTTATTTATTAATTTGTCCGAGAGAGAGAGAGCACACAAACGGGGGGGGGGTGCAGGGCGCGGCAGGCAGAGGGAGAAGCAGGCTTCCCACCGAGCAAAGAGTCCGATGTGGGACTCCATCCCAGGACCCTGTGCTGAAGGCAGACGTTTAATTGACTGAGCCACCCAGGCATCCCAATCACTTAAAAAAAAAAAAAAAGATTTATTTGTGTATTTTAGAGAGAGAGAGAGCAAGTGTGATGGGGGAAGGGGCAGCAAGAGAGGGAGATAGGTAGACTCACGGCTGAGTGGGGAGCCTGACACAGGGCTCAGTCCCAGGATTCCGAGATCATGGCCTGAGCTAAAACCAAGAGTCTGATGCTTTACCCACTGGGCCACCTAGGCGCCCTGGCAGAGTCACTTTTTTGTGCAACCATCACTACATTCAATTTTAGAATATTTTCCTCACCTTCCTTCAAAAAAACCTATGCATTAGCACTCACTCTCTCCTTCCCCACACTCCTAAGAAACCGCTAATCTACGTTATGTCTCTATGGATTTGCCTGTTCTGGGCCTCATACAAATATGAGGCGTTTTGTGTCTGCCTTCTTTCATTTCGCATGTCTTCAAAATTCATCTGCATTGCTGCATGTAGTGGTACCTCATTCCTTTTGATGGCTGAATATTTCATTATGGTTCTGCTACATTTTGTTTGCACATTCATCAGGTTATGAACATTTGTGTCGTTTCCATCTTTTGGTTATTGTTGATTTGCTCTGAGCATTCGTTCATGTTCAAGTTTTTTTTTTTTATGAAATTTTATATTTATTTATTTATTTATTTATTTTTTAAAGATTTTATTTGTTTATTTGACAGAGTTAGAGACAGCCAGCGAGAGAGGGAACACAAGCAGGGGGAGTGGGAGAGGACGAAGCAGGCTTATAGCAGAGGAGCCTGATGTGGGGCTCGATCCCGTAACGCTGGGATCACGCCCTGAGCCGAAGGCAGACGCTTAACCGCTGTGCCACCCAGGCGCCCCGATGTTCAAGTTTTTGTGTGGATATACATTTTCAATTCTTTTTAAAATGGTTAATGATGGTACTTAACCTACAGGTGTACTGCCTAGGAATGGAATTGTTGAATCATATGGCAACTCTGTTTATTTTAATTTTTTAAAAAGATTTATTTATTTTAGAGAGAGTACACATGGGGTGGGGAGGGGCAGGAGAGGTAGAGAGAGAGTCAGACTCCCTGCAGGTGGAGCTCGATCCCACAACCCTGAGATCATGACCTGAGCTGAAATCAAGAGTCAGATGCTTAACTGACTGAGCCATCCAGGCACCCCTCTGCTAAATATTTTAAATAAGTGTTCCAATTAATTCTTTATATCAACTCCATGGGTTAAGTACCATCATCACTATCAATTTAAAGACAAAGAAACTGGGCCTTGGGTTACATTACTTGCCTAAGGTCACCCAGCTGCTAAGTGGTATTCAATGACTGTATGATAATTTTGTCCCATGGCTTTATAACTATTCCCTTTTTGGTAGGCTTATATTTTATTTTTATATTTTTCCCACTCTGTAAATAATAGTGACTATCCTAGGTAAATCTTTATCCGACTCTGATTCTCCTTTTAGGATAGATTATTTGAATTAGAATTATTGATGGAAGAGTGTGAATGCTTTCTGAGAAAACAAATTCTACAATCAATTGCCAAAGCATCAAATTGGCCAATTTCCCTGTCTTCTGAGAACTGTCTCTGTGCCACAGGAACTTTAGTCTTGAGCTGGTTTGGATGAAAATTCTAGTTTAGAGAACATGTGAGTTTAGTTTTGTAAATACTTTTAGTACTTTGAGCTAGAATTGAGGTCTATAAATAGCATTGCTATCCTGTATAGATTTTAGTGAAAAGGAAATACATGTTGAAAATGAGAACAACTCTATACATTTCTTTCTAGGATATTTTCTTCCATTTGGATACGTTGAAACCACTGGCAGCCATTATTAGTTTTGCAAAAGATGTGAGACTTTCGATTTATTATGTGTGATATAAACTGGGATTTTGGAGCAGTTTGTAATCTTAGATGAGATTTCTAGACCTTAGATTTCTAGACCTTTTATAGTTAGAACAGACCTTGAGATCTTCTCAATGTACAGATTTATTTTAATTTAGCAAGCATTAAGTATTGAGCCCATACCCTTCAATGGCTTGCTGTTGTTTTTAGGTGAAGCCCAATATCCTTATCGTGGCATACAGGGCCATGTTTGATTTGGCCTCTGCCACCCTCTCCAGCCTCCTTTTCTTCCTCTCCCCTTCTTGTTCCCTTCAGTGCAGTTATGTTGGCCTTCTCTCTGTTCCTCATATTACCCAGACCCTTCCTGCCACAGAGCCTCAGACATGTCGCTTCCTCTGTTGTAAGGCTTCCTGCACCCTTAACATGCATCTAATTCCTGTTCATCCTGTAGGTCTCAGCTTGACTGTCACTTCCTCAGGGAGGTTTTTCCAAGGCGCACACTGCCCTCCCCAGAGCTAACCTGCTGCCCTATAAAGTGTTCTCACAGTATCGCATTTTCCCTTTGTAGCATTTACCACAGTTTTCATCATATAGATGGTTATGTTATTGCTGTATTGTTCGATACCTGATACCCCTCCTGGAGTGTAACGGGCAAGGACTAGTTCACCTTTGTCCTGTGACGGGCAAGGACTAGTTCACCTTTGTCCAACTCTATTGATTGCTTTCATTTTGTGCAGAAGTTTTAAAGTTTGATGTAGTCTTAGTTGTCCATTTTTGCTTTTGTTGCCTGTGCTGTGTCATATCCAAGAAATCATTGCCCATTCCAATGTCATGAAGCTCTTCCCCTGTTTTCTTGTAGGAGTATAGTTTCAGGTCTTACATTTAGATTTTTATTCCATTTTGCATTAACTTTTTTGTATGGTGTAAGGTAAGGGCCCATTTTACTCTGCTGCATGTGGATATTCAGTTTCCCTAGCACCAGTTGTTGAAGAGACTGTCTTTTCCTCGTTGTATAGTCTTGGCATCCTTGTTAAAGGTCATTTGACTCCATATATGAGGGTTTATTTCTGGGCTCTGTTTTACTGGTCTGTATGTCTCTCTCTATGCTAGTACTTTACTATTTTGATTGCTGTAGCTTTGTGATATATTTTGAAATTAGGAAGTATAAGGCTTCCAGTTTTGCTCTTCTTCTTAAGATTATTTTGGCTATTCATGGTCCTTTGAGATTCTGTGTGAATTTCAGCATGATGTTTTCTGTTTCTGAAAAAAAAAAAAATGCCATTAGGATTTTGATAGGGATTGCATCGAATCTGTAAGTTGCTTTGGGTAGTGTGGATATTTTAGCAATAGTAAGTTTTCCAACCCATGAACATGGGAGGTCTTTCCGTTTATTTATATCATCTTTAATTTCTTTCAGTAACGTTTTGTAGTTTTCAATGTACAAGTCTTTTGCCTCCTTGATTAAGTTTATTCCTAAGTATTTTATTCTTTTCGATGCTATGCTAAATGGGATTTTTAAAATTGCTCTTTTAGATTGTTTACACAGCTGATTTTTAAGTGTTGATTTGTATCCTGCATCTTTGCCAAATTTGTTTTATTAGTTCTAATAGGTTTTCTTTGTGGAATCTTTAGAGTTTATACATATAAGAAAGAGCATGTTATCTGCAAACAGGTAGTTTTACTTCTTGCTTTCTGATTTGGATGCCCCTCCCTCCCTCCCTCCCTCCCTTTTTCATCCTCCCTGCTTCTCTTCTCTTCTCTTTTCTTTTCCTTTCCTTTTTCTTTTCCTTTTCCTTTTCCTTTACTTTTTCTTTCTCCTTCTCCTTCTCTTTTCCTTCTTGCCCGCCTGCCTGCCGAATTGCTCTGGCTAGGACTTTCAATATTGTGTTGAATACAAGTGGTGACAGTGAGCATCATTGCCGTGTTCCTGATCCTAGAGGAAAAACTCAGTTTTCCACTGTTGTGTACAATGTTAGCCGTGGGTTTTTCATACCTGATCTCATTTTGTACTTTTAGAAAAATATGTAAATGCTTTCATTTAGTATGTTTTTATCCTTGAGCATGATTAAACTCAAGAATAGTGCATTAAATTTTAGAGGAGGAATGAGCCAGACAATTTATTAAAATTAAGTTATACAGTGGACTTAGATCAAAAAGCTACTGTTTATTTCCTGGGAAAATTTATGGAGAATTTGCTTGGTTTCTGATGCCATTGCAATCTGATTTTTACCCAAACTTCTTGGTTATCTTGAAGGTAACTGGTAACCACNCTGTGAACAATTTCCCCCATTAAGAACAGGCCATACTATTTTTTTTTTTTTAAAGATTTTATTTATTCGACAGAGATAGAGACAGCCAGCGAGAGAGGGAACACAAGCAGGGGGAGTGGGAGAGGAAGAAGCAGGCTCATAGCAGAGGAGCCTGACGTGGGGCTCGATCCCATAACGCCGGGATCACGCCCTGAGCCGAAGGCAGACGCCTAACCGCTGTGCCACCCAGGCGCCCCACCAGTGGTCTTTTCTTAAACAACTCCTTTTTAATCTCTGTACCAATTTGACACTATTGATCAAACTTTCTTAACTGTTTCCTCACTCAGTTTTCATATCTTCGTACTTCTCCTACCAAGTTTGACTGTTCCTTCGGTCATTATAATTCCTCTTCCTCCTCTTGTTTGGTAAATGTCTGTATCCCCTAAGGTTCTGTTTTTTGATCCCATCTCTTTTCTCGATTTATGTTTTCTGTCAGTGATCTCATTGACCATCATGGCTTCAGTCGTCATCAGCATACGGTTGATTCACAGATCTGCCTGACCTCTTAGGCTACATTCCACCTTGTCTTTGGACATCTCCAAGTAAATATCTGCCAGACCTTCAGGATGAAGATGCTCATAATTGAAAACTTTATCTTTCCTTCTCCCTTGTTTTTGTCTCCATCCTGTGACTATTCCCTCAACTTGGTTGGTGTGATGTTTCTGCCATACCTTTGCTCATGCCATCTCCTTTCCTGTCTTTTGAAATACTCTTCCTTGCACTCGTCATATACTTCAAGGTCTGCTTCAAATTCCATCTTTCTGCAAAGTACTAGTCTGGGCAGCCGATGACCTACTCTCATGCTCTGCTCTAAAACCCTTCAATTGGGGGTTTCTTATAGTATGTTTCTTAAAATTACAAAAAAATTTGTAATTTGTCATCACAAAAAATTATCTGTTTGTGATTTGGCGTATATTTGCTTTTCTAGCCAAAAGTCTGGCCTCTCCTTCTCAGGAACCCTATAATTCATCACATAATCCACACACAATCACTTCTTGTTCTTCAGGGTAAGGCTGCATGCTTTTGTGCACATATAATTTCCCCAAAGTGTTTTTTAGGGGTGCGGGTGGATAGAGTTGACGGTGGTAGTCTGTGAATAGATGTCCTCCGTCTACTGAGTTCTGTGGGCAGTTTAGCATAGGAAAGAGACAGCATTTGAGCTTTGATTTAAACTCTAGTTTTGATATTTGTCAGCTACGTGAATTGGTATTCAATTTTTCTGAACCTCTATTTCCTGATCTGTAAAATAGGGACTTTGGCCTTACAAGGCTAATACGAAGTTTAAGTGAGAAACTGCATATAAAATGCCGCACATACACCAAAAGTCTTCATAAATGGTGTTAAAGGAAAAAAAATGAAAAGAAAAAGAAGCTGCAGTGGCAGTTACTGCTTTCCCTTCATGGGATCAACTGTGTGCAGTTGGGGTGTGGGAAATGGTACCAGACTGAGACAGGGTACTGAAGGCAGAGCACAAAGGATATCTTCGTACTCCTGTGTGTCAACCACAAATTCTGAGTAGTGATGAAGAGAAATTTCTCCCTGCTGTCAGTTAGTGACTTCTTCCTTACCATACACATAACACTTTGTTTCTCTCTTTCCAAAAAGAAATGCTTTGTTCATATTGTCCTGCCACCCACTCTGCCTTCTCCAGTACATCTTCCTTATTGTCCCAGAATATGGCTTTTAAAATGCAGGTTGTAAGGGGCACCTGGGTGGATCAGTCAGTTAAGTGTCTGACTCTTGATTTCAGTTCAGGTCCTGATCGGGTCCTGGGATTGAGATATAGCACAACTTTTTTATCCATTCATCTATCGATGGGCACTTAGGTTGTTTCCATGTCTTAGCTGTTGTAAATAATTCTGCTAGGAACATGGAGGTGCAGATATTTTTTTTGAGTTAGCATTTTTGTTACCTTTGGATATATTCCCAGAAGTGGAATTGCTGGATCATATGGCTTTTTTTTTTTTTTTTTTAAATTTGAGGACCCTCCATACTCTTTTCCATAGTGACTACAAACTGTTTGATATTTAAGTACCTTTAGGACTCTACTCTCTTGTCATGTCACTTTTTCTGCAAATCTTCCCCCAGTTCTTAAGATTGGATTAGGGCCTCAGTGTTCCCACAGAACCCTCCGCTTACCACTATTATAGTACTTACCACACTCTATTGTAATTCTTTTGGCATTCCTTGGAGACATGGGCTAGTATTATATTAAGTATCTTTGATTATCCCTGGCAGATAATAATCACTATCTAAATTTTATCTGTTGAATGAGTGAAAAAATGTTGTATTATACATGGTATTGTATTAGAATCTGTGTCTATTGCATATCTGTTTTCCCTAATAAACTGAATATTCTATGAGCAGAGACCAAGTTCTTCATCTTTATATCCTTAATTTGTAGCATAGTACTTAGCTCGTAGTAGATGCTGAGGGAACATTGAATGCATGATTGAATGACTGTATGGCAGGGCTGTCTTTTTAGAATTTCAGATAAAGTTGCTTTTTTTTCTTTTCCAAAAGAAAATGTCTTCTTTGACTATATAGGTGAAGATGAGATATCTGTATGGGGCTCATACTGAGTGATTGACATTCTCCACTTCTCTGTACCAGGGTTGGTAGTTTTATTTAGAAGAGAATGTATACATGTGAAAAAATAACTATTCAACAAGCTAGTATTTTATGTGCCAAGTCAGTGATTTGGATGGATAGATGTTGCTTTAGTGTCAGGCTAAATATAACATTCTTAATTGGGCTTTTGAAAGTGTGGTACACAAGCAAATACTTAGAAAATGGTTATTAGTTAATTGGTTTGGTTAAAATGGAAACCTGTATCTGTTTTACTTGGTTTATATGCTGCTTATTTTGGAATATTTCCTCATTCATTGGAATTTTTTCACTGAAATTTTAACTCATTCTTTTTTAGGTCCAAGACAACTTTGACAAGATTGAATTCAATAGGATGTGTTGGACCCTCTGTGTCAAAAAAAACCTCACCAAGAGTCCCCTGCTCATTACAGAAGAAGATGCATTTAAAGTATGGGTTATTTTCAACTTTTTATCGGAGGACAAGTATCCACTCATTATTGTGCCAGAAGAGGTAAGGTGTGGCTTTGGGAAGTTCTTACGTGGTCATCATAGCATTTAATAGATCTAGCTTGGAAGTATTGTGTTAATTCAGTGTAGATATAGAAGGAGACCTGGGACTAGGGTTTTTGGATCAGAGGCAAAACAGCCTGAATCCAGAAAAGTCCAAAATTCAGTGATTTGGGTCATGTAATACCCCTGGAGATTTGTAGACAGGGTGGGACTTTTCCTCTCTTAATTGCTGTAATTATAGACGAATCCGTCCTCATATCCAGAGTCTTTATTCAGTACAAGTCACAACATAATTTTCTGTCTACTTACATCTTGGCAAAACCAGTATGGCGTTTTAGGAAAGCAGGGCAAAATTGGCTGAGTGACGCTATATGGGAAACATAGAATCCACAATGTTATTCTCATGGCTGTTTCATGTGAGGAAGTAACTACCCTCGTTTCAAAGTCCAGAATGGTGACTTTTTATTGTGCTTTCCAAAGTAAATGAAAAAGGGCATTTGCTTATTCTGACTTATTTTCCCTGAGCTTCCAAAGGTTTAAAAAAAGACAGGAGTAGGGTTTCTGTGCTGTCTTTCTGTGCTGTCTTACTAAAAATTATATATGTAATACATGCATATTATAGTAGTAAATATAGAAAAGACTAATTTGCAGAATTACAATCAGCTGTAGCGCTCCCCTTAAAAGAAATCTGTCATTCTGGGGCGCCTGGGTGGCACAGCGGTTAAGCGTCTGCCTTCGGCTCAGGGTGTGATCCCGGCGTTCTGGGATCGAGCCCCACATCAGGCTCCCTGCTCTGCTAAGAGCCTGCTTCTTCCTCTCCCACTCCCCCTGCTTGTGTTCCCTCTCTCGCTGGCTGTCTCTCTCTCTGTCGAATAAATAAATAAAATCTTTAAAAAAAAAAAAAAAGAAATCTGTCATTCCTTAACTTTCGACAAATGATTTCACCTCTTGAGCTTTAATCTCACCTATAAAATAGGGCTCATCACAATGTTTAAGGGTTAGGAGGTTCTCATTTAAAGGACTTAGTTCAGTACCTGGCATGTAAGATGTACTCAGTAAGTGTGTCAACTCCTGTGACTACTGTTATTGCGTTTTGCACACTAGTCTGCTTTTTTCCTTAGGACAGATTTCCAACAGTGGAATTCTGAATCCTAAAAAACACACTCTCAAGGTATTTGATGAACAAGGCGGAATTGCCTGTCACAAAGGCCGTATGAATATATACTTACCAGAAGCGATTGAGGGGGCCTGTTATTACCCATCCTGCCAATACAGAGTCTAGGCTGTGATTCCTGTGATTCACATTCATGTTAGGAAAATCTGTTTGAAAGTTCATACTGCAATATTTTATCTAAAGTCAGCAAGCATCTATTGACTGCCAACAATAAGCAAGGCGCCAAGAGGAATGCAGAATGGAAAAGATTACTTCCTGCCTTCAAGGAATTTGTAGTCTGCTCAGGGAAAAAAATAAGTCAAGTGTAATTCGAAGCAAAATAGACTACCTGTTATAAGAGACGTGGAAAGGCTGTGCAAATACAGACAAGGGAAAGATTTATTCCAGCTTGGGGGAAGAAAGGAAGGCAGGCTTTGTAAGAGGCAATGTAATCTAATGGGCAAAAGTAAGATCTTAAAGTTTTTCCATAAAGGGCCAGATAATAAATATTGGAAGCTTTGTGGTCCTTTTGGGCCATACTGTCTCTGTTGCAGCTACTTGAATCTGCCATTATGGCAAGAAAGCAGCCATAGGCAGTATGTTGCTATGCTTCAATACCATAGACTTTGAAATGTGAATTTGTGAATTTTATATAATATTCATGGATCATAAAATGTTATTCTTTTTTTTTCCCCTCCCAACCACTTAAAAATGCAGAAACTGTTCTTAGGTCATGGATGTATACAGATCAGATTTGGCTGATGGACTAGAGTTAATTCGTGGACTGTCATTTGCTGTTTCCTGGTTAAGGGCAGGGGTCTGCAGTCAGATTTCCTGGATTTGAATTCTAGCTCTATCTCTGTTCACTAGCCATGTGACTTTGGGAGATTGGCATAGTTTGTTTTTGCTGCAGTTTCTTCAGCTATAGAACAGGGTTAATGCTGGTATCTAGCCCCTGCTGTTCTTGTGAAGATTGGACAAGGAGAATGCCTGGCCCTTGGAAAGTGCTCATTAAATGTTTGCTTTTGTGTTAAGGGGGAAAGTAGCACTTGTGCTGGGCCTTAAAAGATGGGAAGAATTTTGACTAATGGAGAAGAATTCTAGATGGAAGAAACAGTGGACAAGATTATGTAAGTCAGGAAAGCAAAGGGGATGTTCTGAGGTGAGTGAGGTATTCCATTTGTCTGAGTAGCTAGTCAGGACACTTACTTAGAAACAGCTGGATGGACTGATTGAAGCCAGAAAGGGTATTGGGTAGCTCACTGAATTGTCGCGATGGCTGAGAAACCAGGTTTGAATGCTGGCAGTCTGGAACTATACTTGTCACTCCAGTGAGGAAGCACAAGGAAAATGCTGCTGCCACCCCAGGGTAGGGACTGTACTTATGCTGTGGAACGCCTCTGGCCCTGCACAGTTGATGTAGCCTGGAACTCCAATCTTCCTGCAGCTATTCTTGCTACCAGAGAGAATTCTCTGTGCCCACTTTCCAGTTCAGTCAGGTGTTAGCACATCCGATTGGTATGGCCTATGTCAGGTACCATGAGGTAGCTGCGAAGGAGGCCTGTAAAGGCTCCATTTGCATTTTTAGCTTCTATATTGGGAGGTAGGGAATTGCCTGGACATAAGAACGGGATAAGTGCTAGGCAGTCAAAAAGAATGACATATGCCTTTTCTAACTGGAACATGATGGCTGTGAAGAGGAGTGGTAGTAGGTGAGGCTAGAAAGAGTTCTGACTTTATCCTGTAGGCAGTGAGGAACTATGAGCCACAGATGATTTTTAAGCAAGAGAGTGACAAGTAAATAGATGAAATACGGAGAGATGGGAAGTTGAGAGAAGTTAAGTGGTATTTGAGGACTGAAGTATAGTAATGTCAGTGAGAATGGAAAAGAAGGTCAGATGGGAGAGATCTGGAGGTGACAGAACTAAGTTCATAGTGTTTGGCTGTGTAGGACTATGGACAAATTTCAGGCCTGGGCAGTCAGGAAGTAATACAGTGTGGTTGTTTAAAGCATGATCTTTGAAATCAGAGTGCCTGGTTTATTTTTTATTATTTTTTAAATTTTTTAAAAGATTTTATTTATTTAACAGAGAGAGACAGCCAGCGAGAGTGGGAACACAAGCAGGGGGAGTGGGAGAGGGAGAAGCAGGCTCCTAGCAGAGAAGCCTGATGTGGGGCTCGATCCCAGAACGCTGGGATCACGCCCTGAGCCGAAGGCAGACGCTTAACAACTGCGCCACCCAGGCGCCCCCAGACTGCCTGGTTTAAATCCCGACTCCACCACTTTTTGACTATGTGACCTTGAAGAGATTACTTAATCTCTTTGTTTTGGTTTCCCCATCTGTAAAGTGGGGATAACTATTTCATTTATTGGACTCTTTTGAGGACTAAAATAGTTGATGATGTGATGCATTTAATATAATGTCTGGCCCCATAAGTGCTCACCAAATGTGTGTGTGTGTGCATGTGTGCACACACACGCATGTATGAATGAATGACTGGGTGATGAGTAAGTTGGGATATGATAATGGGTTGGGTATATTGGTGTTTCGGGTGGAACATATTTGCGGAGCTGTCCTGTATTCAACTGGAAGTGCACATCTAGGGCTTGTGAGAGGCCCAGACTGGAGACAGAGGTGGTGAAGCCATGGAAGTAGATTAGATCAGGGAGGAAGAAACTTGTGGGAGAAGTGAGGGCTGAGGACAGAACTTGGGACTGTTTTCTGTAGCAGGAAGAGGAAGTAGATTTGGTACAGGAAGCTGAATTGAATAGTCTATAAGGTAGGAGGGAGAACTGGGAGAGCGTTGAGTCATGGGTGCCAAAGAAAGAAAAGTTCTGAGAAGCAGGAAAGTAGTTACTGGCATTAGATGTTAGAGAAAAATTAGAGGGTGATGAGTGAGAAGTTGCCCTTGGTTCTACCAATTAGGTGGTCATTGGTAATCAAGTAGAGCACAGTTTTACTGTAGTGCTGGCAACAGTTTCTTAGTGCTTAGTGACAATAGTGAGGTAATAGTGCATGTATGTTAAGGAGATATAAAGAATAAAATGTGCTATAGAGTCTTGCACACCAAAATTGTCTAGCTTAATACAGAGACAGAAGGGAATGGAATATTGATAGGTGTTGAAAAAGATATACTGATGGCATTTTAAAAACCTAGCTGTTGCTTGGAAGAATTATGCCAATAAAACTTCCAGTATTGTCTTTTAAGACATTTTGTAGTTACTCTGTGTTCTAAATTTATTTGTGTTTTCTTTGGAACTGGAGGTGGGGTAGGCCTCTTACTTGTGAATGTTTGGGTTCTTTCCATCACTAAAATATTCATGGTGGACTTGAAAGTGACCTTGTCCTGATTTCAGTATCAGAAATTAGTAAGAAAACTTACCTTATTCCTCAAGGCAGCACTTGCTTGATGTGGAGGGCTTGTCTTAGTTTTAAATCTGTGAAGGGACCCGCCAGCACCAGCTTCCTGACTGCTTTGCCTAAGAAACTCAAAAAAGATTTATGCCCCAGGTGGCCTGAAGAACTGGGACCCTTGTAAGCCTTGTGGTGTGCCATGATTCTAACCTTTTTTGTACCCTAAAGCCCCACCAAGACTTCACAGCGTCCCTACCTTCATCTTTGTGAGCTGGTAGTAATGTCTTTGGTCCTCTTTTCTTTTCTTATTTATTTTTACCAGATGCTATCTAGTATTTATTTATATAAAATATAATTCTTTATTTGTCTAAATTACATTTATATATTATTTTATTCATTTAGGAAAAAAACCAAGCTGTTAGAATGTTTATATTATTTTTTGTCCTCTTTCTAAACAAATTAATCTCACTTGAGAAGGGAATAGCCTCTCTTTGACTTGTTTAGAATAGGCAGGCAGCATACCTTGTCATGTTATTATTTGGACTTACTCTGTTTTGACATCCTTAACTCCCTCACCATTTGTTCTGCTTAGCTGTAGAATTTCTTTGTGGCCTGGAGTACTTTGTGGGGAAAAGGAATCACTGGGACAGATTTTTTTTTTTTTTTAAAGATTTTATTTATTTATTTGACAGAGATAGAGACAGCCAGCGAGAGAGGGAACACAAGCAGGGGGAGTGGGAGAGGAAGAAGCAGGCTCATAGCAGAGGAGCCTGATGTGGGGCTCGATCCCATAACGCCAGGATCACGCCCTGAGCCGAAGGCAGACGCTTAACCGCTGTGCCACCCAGGTGCCCCTGGGACAGATTTTTGTGGAATTGCTTTGTCCAATTGCTGAACCAGCCTCCTGAGGTTTAAAATACAGCTTTGTATTTATTATGTTCTTAGCACATCTCCTGTCCTTGGATCAAGCACTGTAAACTCAAGGTCACACTATTTTATGGAAAATACTAGAGTCATAGTATTTCTTAAGGTGGCCATTGTCTGTTACATTTTGCTTCCTTCCTAAATACTTTAATAACATTTTAAAAAACCCATATTTTGAACTAGTTTTAGACTTAGAGATTTTTTTTTTTTAAAGATTTTATTTATTTATTTGACAGAGATAGAGACAGCCCGTGAGGGAGGGAACACAGGGGGAGTGGGAGAGGAAGAAGCAGGCTCACAGCAGAGGAGCCTGATGTGGGGCTCGATCCCAGAACACCGGGATCATGCCCTGAGCCGAAGGCAGACGCCTAACTGCTGTGCCACCCAGGCACCCCTAGACTTAGAGATTTTAATAAAATTTAATATAAAGATAGGTACATTTAAAAAATAAAATTTGAAATATAATGTCTTAATTTGTCACAAGTGTATATATGAATTTAATTCGTAATCTTACCAGCAGTTTTTAGGCTTTATACATTTAAGGTGATTTTTATGTTTCTAATCATTCATCTACCATAATGATTATTTATATTTTGTGTACGTCCAGAATGTTTTTAACTAAGATTTTATTCTATAGCTTTGATTAATGCTATAAAATATACAAGTAACAGTGGTAGTTATATGAATGACATAAGCTGTATAAATGCTTGCTTTTGACTCAGTTTCCCATCACCTAAAAAGTGGTGTCAAAAATATTAAGTAACTATTTTAGTGAGTTAACCACACAGAAGTCAAGATACAGTATGTTCCCGTTTAAGATGGTTCTGTAATTTTTGTCAAATGGTATTCCTGGAAATGTGTGTCGTGAAGTATAGTTTTTTCATTAGTATTCATTTTCACAGAGCCAGAACAAAACAGGATGTGTCTGTTGTGGGCTTATTTGAAAGAATTGCCTTGATGCAATTAAATATCAAATCTGAAATAGTTTTAAGAGACCTTTAGTGAAATAAAACCTGAATTGTTGTTAAGCCAATAAAGGCCCTTTTTAATGATGACAGAGAAAGAACTTTTAATAAAATAATTTTTGGAGCCAAAGGCCTCGAAAATCACATGCAGCCTGAAAGTTTATTCTTTGTTATTTTTGGTGAAACTTGCTTGCAAGGAGGAAGTAAGCTGCTTCCTGAAACTGAATGAGCTCTTAGAATTAATGCGGGCCACTCGAGACTAACACGGCAGCACGTGATTTATTGTTTAGTATAATGGAATAGTTGAGAATGGGAATGTTTGTCTCTCCCTGGCCCAATATAATGAATTAAGAGGTCCTTCAATTATTTGCTAATGATAAGTATACGAATTGAAAGTATATGTATTGAAAGTCAGCAGGAAAGGAATCTAGATAATTTGTCTAGGACAGTCCCTGCTAACGCTGAGCAGATGCTCGGTGCTGATGACACACTCCAGAAGGCTTTGGGAGCGCACCTTCAGAAAGGTTCAGAATGAACCTGGGAAGTCGCCTCTAGAGCTGAGTTTGCTACTAACAGGCACTCTGAGTGACTAACGTTATAAAGACCCTATCATATACAAGAGAAACTGAAGCTTGGAGTGGGAGGGACTTGGGTGTATCCACCGGGGTAGGTGAGGAAAAGCTAAGGCTGATTCCTGGCTGGGAGTATGAATGGTCATTCGGATGCACCATTTTTTGGCACGCCCGTACAGGTGTCCGGATGCATACACGGGTCTTCTGTCGGCCTTACTGCTAGAACTTCCGGTCGCACTTGCGCTACCTTTATCCCAAGTTGTGATCAGACAGCATGGGCCCTTCTTTTTGCTGCATTAGGGAGTCTGAACTTTTGGACATGTTAATGCCTCTAAGATATTTTACTTTGGGCATTTATTTATCTTAACGTCCTTTTTTACTTTCTTTTTCTCTCTTGTCTCTCTTTGATCTCTTCTTGTCGTTAGTCTTTCTTCCCTTTTTTCTGCCCCATTCTCTCCTCCTCTTTTGTCTTTCTCTCTCCTTGACCATTTTCTTTTTTTCTCCTTCGCTGACTCTCTCTGTTACTTCCTCTTCTTTTTTAAAAGATTTTATTTTTAAGGAATCTCTACACCCAATGTGGGGCTTGAACTCAAAACCCCAAGATCAAGAGTTGCACGCTCCACCAACTGGGCCAGCCAGGCACAAATGACATTGTTCCTTTTTTTTTTTTAAAGTAAACTCTACCCAAAGTGGGGTTGAACTCACGACCTGAGATCAGGGGTCACATGCTCTATGGACTGAGCCAGCCAGGCTACTTCTTTTTAAAAGCCAAGGAAATAATAATATCTGGTAAGCTTAACAGTAGGTAATCTGTCTCCAACAAGAGAAGAAAAGATCTAAGTGTATTTTTCTCCAACAAGTAAACATTTGTTGACTACCTACCATATGCTACATAGATTAAGGAGAGAAGATCATTTCCATACTAGAGGACTTTATAGTATCCCATCAAATTAAATCTGTAGAACTCTTGATATTTTTTGACTTTATGATATTTTATGGATGTACATTTCTTTGCAGGGATATTTTTCCTGTTGTTGGCATTCTTTCTCTGCTAAAACATGTTATTTCATAGACATCATTTTAACCAAATTAGTGGATGTGCAAAGGAGAGAAAGAAAAATTAACTCACAATCCTATCTGTAACAAATTAGACTTACTGTTTCTGTGTTTTCCTCTAGTATTTGTCAAAATATTTTTATGCAGTGGAAGTTATAGGTAAATTTAATTTTGCATTCTTCTTTATGTTATTTCATAAATCTTTCTAAAATATAATTTTAAATGTTTGAGTAATATAGCACACACTCAGTACAAAAGGAAGTAACATTGTTGGGATACGTACTGTGTCAGACACTATGCAAAATAATCAGTACTGGTCTCATTTTATCCCCACAGTAGTTCTATATGGTAAGTGTTACTGTGTCCATTTCATAGATGAAAAATTGAGGCTTAGCTTAGTTTACTTCAGTTTAGTAAACGTTAATTGAGCTCTACCACATTCTAGGTGTGATGCTGATTTCTGGAGATCCAAAGATGGGTGGGACGTGGTCCCTTCTATAAGGAATTCAGAAAATGGTAGGGAAGCAAATGAGTAAAGAGATGATTTCAGTACAGTATGCTAAGTGCAGTGATATAGAAGGTCACCTGACCTGGATTAGGGTTGGTCAGAGCAGTTTGCTAGAGCTGTGCTTCCCAAACTTTAGTGTGCATGTGGAAGTACCTGGGGTTCTTGTTATAATGCAGATTTTGATTGTTGGGTCTTTGGTGGGGTCCAAGATTCTCATTTTCTTACAGGCTTCTAAGTGCTGCTGGTGCTGCTGTTCCACACACCTCACTTCAAGTAGGAATATCCTAGACGATACAGATTATGAGTGAATACCAATTAGCCGGATATAAAAAAGAGGAGAGATATTCAAAACAGAGAGGACAGCATGGGGCAAGGCATAGAAGCATAAAGAAGTGTAACTCTTTATAATCTGTGGCAGGTGTTGGCAGATTATGGCTCACTGCTGGATCTAGCCCATAGCCTATTTTTGTTTAGCCTAAAAAAACAAAAAACCCCAGCCCAAAGAAAGAGTAACTTATAATTGAGGTGCACAAAGCCTAAAATATTTACTACCTAACCCTTTACAGAATAAATTTGAGATCTCTGATCTGTGGCATGGTGAAGGGTAAAATCTGCAGTGGGCCTAGTGGGAGACATGTTAGAGGTAGATAGTAAGCTGGGCTGGGGCTGGGAGGGTGGTGCTCACCAAGGGACACAGAAGAGCCTGGCCTTTATCTTTGAGGTGATAGAGAGCCAGGACAGGATTTAAAGAGGGAGGTGACAGGCTCAGCTTGTGTTTTAGAAAAATATCTCTAGCAGAATATAGATACAAGGGAGCAATGCTGGGGGCAAGGATACTAATTGGGAGGTCCTGAAAAAGGCAGATGGAATTGGAGGGGATGGGTTTGAGAACTGCTGGGACAAAGTTTTTCATTGTCTTTTGACTGTAATCCATAGGAAGATAAATATTTTATTTCATGACCCAGCACACATAGACACACCCACAATGCCAAACTTAAAACATTTGTCTTTATTGTAGGTGAACGCCTATTTTCATTCCATTAAAGAAAATGCTGGTTGCTACCTAATACATTGATTTCATATTGGGTTATAACCTATAGTTTGAAAAATACTTACCTACAGAAGTGAAAATAGGTTTTTATCACTGATTTGGTATAAGGGAGTGGGGAACAAGGATTGGCATGGGTGAGTGGTGTTGTTCCCAGCTGAAATCAGTAATAGAAAGGGAAGCCATTTGGAAGGTAGAGGTGATTCATTCATTTTTGGACATGCTGAATTTGAGAGTGCTGTAGGAAACCCAGGCTTTCCAGAAGATAAGATACTGATTTTTCATTCAGTGAATATTACTACCTCACTGTTTTGTTCACCTGCTGCTATTTCAATAGCAACGTTTTCTACTGTCTTTCTACACAAGGTATGTGTTTCAGGATTTAATAAGCTTTTCCAGCCCAGGCTAGGAATTCAGCCATTGTTGCCAGCATTGTCAATGTTAAAATGGGAGGAAGCATCATAACTTTCAAATAATTGGCTTACGTGGAAAATTTGTAAATTGAGTACTATCTTGTACATACTACTTTGAGATGCTTATTTAATTTAGTACTTGCATATTAGTTCAGTAAGATCAATATTCTGATATATTGAAATATTTATCCAACAGAGAGTAGTCTAATCACATCAGTTAGTGTGTATGGTACTGTATGTGGGCAGTTTGCTTTAGTTCTGCATACAGATATACTATACTTTAGAGGGTTATCAGTTTTTGATTCCTTTACTTGTTTTATAAGGTTAATATAGGACCAGTGGCATTTTATCCATACCTTTCCCCCTGATAATATCATGATTTTTTAAAGATATGCTTTTGTAACTAAAAAAGAACATTTCGTAAGTTGACCATAACAGTGTAAATAAATAACATAGATACATACGTAAGTTTAAAACTTATTTTTTTTTTACTAGGAATTAATAATTTTACGTTTTTCTTTGTACAGATTGAATACCTGCTTAAGAAACTTACAGAAGCTATGGGAGGAGGTTGGCAGCAAGAACAATTTGAACATTATAAAATCAACTTTGATGACAGTAAAGATGGCCTTTCTGTGTGGGAACTGGTTGAGCTTATCGGAAATGGACAGTTCAGCAAAGGCATGGATCGGCAGACAGTGTCCATGGCGATTAATGAAGTCTTTAATGAGCTTATATTAGATGTGTTGAAACAGGTAAGAGGCCTGTAACACTATTTCTCCTCACCCTTAGAATTTGATATGTTTGAAATAAGATATTTTCATTGAGTGTAAGTCATTTATACTTTTACACTGATTTAGAACAGGAATAAAGTTTCTTATTTTCCCAGTCTTGTATTAGGATTTAATTTTAAAAAATTACTGGTACAATTTTGAAGTACTTTTAAGCATTGGGAAATTACTATTTTGAAAGAACTGTTTAAATGTCCACATTTCTACCTATTTTTAAGATACTTTCATGTCATGTGTGCAGCTGTATTTGTTGATCTGAAAGATCTTCATGGCATATTGTTCAGAGGAAAAAACAGGTTGTTGAACAGGAAGTACCTTGCAACCCCTTTCATGAAATGTGCTGTATGTTTGTAGGGCTATCTGGAGGGATGGTCACCAAAATGTTAAAAGTGATTGCTTCTCGATTGTGGTGGGATTTCTGTAAATTTTATTTTCTTCTTTATTCCTTTCTTGTTATTGGACTTAATACTTTATATAATTCTATATGTGAATGTATGTATATGATTATATATTTTTATAAAATCAGAAAAATACCCTTACTTTTGGGGGAAAATACCTTTATATAGCAAAATTGCATTTATCTTATTAGATTATGACCTGCATAGCATCTGATATACATATGGGAAGCTTAATGCTTGTTAAACAGAATTTATATATTTTTTAGTGGATCTTTTCAGATTTCTTAATTATTATACTGAATAATAACTCCCAGTTGGGATTTCCTTACCTTGGTCCTTTATTTACTCAGCAGGTAATGTTGTTGTCTTTGCTCTTTTTCCCTAATTGAGCCCATCAATAAACATTAATTGAGGTTTCATTTGTTTAGGTTTTTAGTGCTAAAAAGAAGTGTGAGACATGGTCTCTGTCCAAAGACTTCTAGGCCCACCAGGATGGCAGGATAGTTGGACTACAGATGAATTTCAGTATGAGATAGCTTTTGCTTAAATATCCAAGGATTAGGAAACTGAACAAGTGTATGATTAGAACTTGGCATAATAATCAAATGATACAGCAAGGTAATATGTATTTAATGATAATGTATAGTCTACTATAGGCTATCAGCACTTACACATTTAATATTTAAAATGTCAGCTATTCTTGGGGCTCCTGGTGGCTCAGTCGGTTAAGTTTCTGGCTCTTGGTTTTGGCTCGGTCATGATCTTGGGGTGGTGAAATTGAGCCCCACATTGGGCTCTGTGCTCTGTGGGGAGTCTGCTGGGGATTCTCTCTCCCCCTGCCCACCCCCTCGCACGTGTGAGCTCTCTCTCTCTCAAATAAATAAAAAAATCTTAAAAAAAAAAAAGTCAGCTATTCTCAAACAACCCTGAAGGGCTTGGCCTATAATAATGTATCATTTTGCATAAGTAAAAATATGAATTACACATCTTTGTGACTGATATGTGGAAAGGAAGTATAGGCCTAGAAGTGGGAGTATAGAAGCTACATTTAGATCTTTTTTTTTTTTTTTTTTCTAAAGATTTTATTTATTTATTTGACAGAGATAGAGACAGCCAGCGAGAGAGGGAACACAAGCAGGGGGAGTGGGAGAGGAAGAAGCAGGCTCATAGCAGAAGAGCCTGATGTGGGGCTCGATCCCATAATGCCGGGATCACGCCCTGAGCCGAAGGCAGACGCTTAACCGCTGTGCCACCCAGGCGCCCCAGAAGCTACATTTAGAAGCCAGAATCTAACTGCTAGTTCATTTTCTGTTCATCTGCAGCAGAGTTCCTCCTCCAGAGTAGTGAGTGAGTGGTCAGGTAGAAGGATAGGTTGGTGCCAGAAGGTGATTGGATGAAAGATATATTTGGCCAAGTTTAACATTATCATTGATTGAAGTTTTAATTTACTGAGAATCACTATCAGGGTTTTACGTGTGTATGTGTTTTAATCAGAGTAGATAGGATAGTATAGTGAACTCCCGTATACCATCCATCCAGCCCCAGTAACCACCATCACATGGGTAATCCTGCCCTTCCTGCTTTTCCTCTCCTGTATCTTGAAACAATCCCAGACATTTCATTTTATCTATAAATATTTCAATAGGTATCCCTAAAAGATAAGGAATTTTAGGGACACCTGGACGGCTCAGTTGGTTAAGCGTCCAACTCTTGATTTCGGCTCAGGTCATAATCTCAGGGTGATGAGTTTGAGCCCCACGTCAGGCTCCGTGCTGGGCGTGGAGCCTGCTTCAGATTCTCTCTCCCTCTCTTTAAAAAACAAAAAAGGAATTAAAAAGAAATCACAAGGCTTTTAGCACCAGGAGTTCTAAGGCTATGTATATGGCATTGGAGGATGGGGAGTGGGGTGGACTGTTGTCTCTGCATGTCCAGAATTCTGTGTACACTTTTGTATGCATGTATTTGCATGAATTTGACTAGGTTTAGTGTCCCTGGCCTTCGTGGATCCTCAGTGGGCTCATGACCCACAAAGGTCAAGAACCACTGCTACTCACGTATTCCAGGAAGAGGTACTAGCTCTTGTAAGTAAACGGCCAGGCATTTATACCAGATCTGATCTTTCATAGGGTTACATGATGAAAAAAGGCCATAGACGGAAAAACTGGACTGAACGCTGGTTTGTATTAAAACCCAACATAATTTCTTATTATGTGAGTGAGGATCTGAAAGATAAGAAAGGAGACATTCTCTTGGATGAAAATTGCTGTGTGGAGGTAAGAGTCTCTTGTTACCTCTTTCTGATGCTGCCCCCTGGTGCTCAAGTCTTTTATCTTACTTCTAGACTTTAGAACCTTAAAACAATCTTAAAATTAACATCTCTAGAATAGTATAGGCATAGAGTTGCCAAACTTTCTGAACCAAAAACCGAAGATACCTGATAAAAGTTTTTTGTAACGTGAATTTATTTTCTGTCTCATGAACAAAGTATAGGGATTAAGTCAGATTTATTTGTACATTTAAGGACACATTTATTGAATAAAATGGAGTTATAAAAAAGAAAGCAAAAAAATATTCAGTAAGACACAGTGCTTGAAATCATGAATATATGAGGAAATTGGCCATTTTGAGTACAGTAAATAAAAACTAAAGAAAATAAGAGCATTATCTTTGAATATTTTAGGTGACTTTTAGGACACCTTATTCATCGCTGTTTATAAAGAAGTGAAGTCCTCAAGAAACGTAAATTTTGAGTTTTAAATTTATATCTGAACCATCATCACATCTGTATTTGATGAAGAACATTTAAAATACCTAAAATCTCACTCATAAATGACAATGTATTTTGATGGACAAAATAGCATAGATATATTAATGTCTCAGGATGTACACTGGCCATCAAGGGGTCTTCTTAGATTCAGCTAAACATGGAGACTCACGAGATTACCATAGGCCGTACCGGTCCACTTAAGGATATAGGACAGGAGGGACACCTGGGTGGCACAGTGGTTAAGCGTCTGCTTTCGGCTCAGGGTGTGATCCCACACGTTATGGGATCGAGCCCCACATCGGGCTCCTCCGCTATGAGCCTGCTTCTTCCTCTCCCACTCCCCTTGCTTGTGTTCCCTCTCTCGCTGGCTGTCTCTATCTCTGTCGAATAAATAAAAAAAATCTAAAAAAAAAAAAAAAAAGACATAGGACAGGAGCCACAGCTTGCTCGCGGTAACAGGAGCCACAGCTTGCTCGCGGTAACAGGAGCCACAGCTTGCTCGCGGTAACAGCCCAAGTGCAAAGAGAGTGGATCTGCATCAGGTGGATGTGGGAGTCACCCTGCTTCGTAGCCTCGTAGCGCATTGGAGTCGGTACCTGTGGTAACAGTGTGGATATGCCTTGTAGGGTTCCTGTAAGAGGTGTGCTCGCATACCAGTGTCACTGTGCTCAGGGAAGCCAAAGCACTGTGTCCTCACCAGGTGTTGGTTCTTGCAGTCCAGATGGAGTATGCTTATCAGGGGTCATTGTAACCGTAGGTAATGTTGCCTAGAGAATAGCATTTTGTAAATCAGAAATATGCTCTTACAGACATTTTTCATTGACATTGAATTTCAGCCAGATTTGTATAAATAATTAAGATTTGAATTTAATTTAAATGGTTAAAAATAAAATTTTCAAAAACTGATTTTGCTTTCTGTGTTAGTCCTTGCCTGACAAAGATGGGAAGAAATGCCTGTTTCTCATAAAATGTTTCGATAAGACCTTTGAAATCAGTGCCTCAGATAAGAAGAAGAAACAGGAGTGGATACAGGGTAAGGCAGTTTTTATTATTTGTCATGATATAACTTGAGAGCTCCGACTTTGTATTTTTCATCCCAGTAAAGATACTAAAGGCATTGTTCCCTCGTTGTAGTTATTTCTGCATGCAGCATAGTAGCTGAAAGAAAAACAAATTGAGAGGAGCTCCCAAATTTTTCATCAGTTTCGTTTGCATAATGAACTTGTGGGAAAATTATAAACTGGACATTTTAGGTTTAATTTACTTTTACTATTTAAAGAGAATGGAATTTCCCCTTTTAAGGACTGTGAAGAATTTTGAAGTGACCATCTTGAATTTTTAATAATACAGAAAACAAAAGAGGAATAATGCAATCACTTTTGAATATTTCCAGTTTTTAAGATCTGTTATTTTCACAAGAAATCACTAGTTTCAAATGATTATTTTAAGAACACAAACTTTTGATTTAATAAATTTTAAACTAAAGTATTATTCTAAAATTAGTAAAGAATGAAATATTATATAAGATTTTTTTTTAATCACGAAAGGGGCTTCTGAATATGATATTCTTGGACATAAGTAAAATTATGTTACACTGAAAATTGTGGTCATTTTGATGTTACTTAAGATTTTGAGGCAAGTGCACCTAGATTTGAATCATCTTTCCTGGGTCACTTGAGTTATGAATTTTGTAGTTGTTTTTCCTCTTCTGTAGACTGGGGATAATAGTACCTACCTCTCAGAGCACCTGGGTGGCTCAGTCGGTTAAGCATCTGTCTTCAGCTCAGGTCATGATCTCAGGGTCCTGGGATCGAGCCCTGCGTTGGGATCCTTGCTCAGCGGGGAGGCTGATTCTCCCTCTCCTCCCTGCTGATGCTCTCTCTCACTACCTCTCTTTCTCTTAAATGAATAAATAAAATCTTAAAAGAAATAGTACTACCTCTCAAGGTTTTTGTGAGCGTTAATAATTGGATAATGAAGATACACTTGCACATTTAAAAAATGGCACATCATTGCAGAAATATGATCGATTGTAGACAACCTAAATGTCTATTAATTGCAAAATGGTTGAATAAATGATAGAAGAAACACAATGGGTTTCTGTACAGTACTTTTTGTATAATGCTTAATTTATTTATTTCAAAAGATTTTATTTATTTAAAGAGAGAGTGTGTATGTGTGATAGAGAGCATGAGCAAGGGGGAGGGGAAGAGGGAGAGAGAGAAGCAGACTCCCTGCTGAACAGGGAGCCCGATGTGGGGCTTGATCCCAGGACCCTGGGATCATGACCTGAACTGAAGGCAGACGCTTAACTGACTGAGTCGCCTGGGTGCCCTGTATAATGCTTTCTATGCTGATAGCGAAAGCTCTCCAAGATAAATGAAGTGAAAAAAACCAAGGCTCAGAAGAGTGTATTATGTCAAAAGAAGATGGAGGATGTAATACATAATTATTTGTATATGCTTAAAATATCTGTGGAAAAGATGCATAGAATCTGTTAGCGCTAGTTGGTAGTGGAGAGGGGAAGCCAGTACTTGGGGATAAGAGCAGGAGGGAGACTTTTCCCGTATGTCTTTTCATGCTTTTGAATTTGAACAATGTGAAAGCAATAGCTGTTCAAAAAATTAAAATTAATTCAAAGAATCAGGAAAATACATAAAAATTAGATAACACACGCAAAGGGTATACGTATAGCAAGTATTCAGTAAATGGTAGCTACTTCTTACCATCTCAGGAAGGGAGTGTATAAGGATATGGTTTCATAAGGCATAGAGAAGGGGCAAACTAAACCCAGCATGTAGCAAATCAGATATCAGGAAGTTTGAATCTCAGCTCTTACTATGTCTTGTTATTTGGCCTTTTGAGAACTATAGAGAAGGGAATTGAAAGTGTTGTAAGTTCTTCCAATGTGTGCAATATTCCCGAATCAAGTATCTATTTAAGCACAGATATGCAGTTAGGGAATTTTGGAGCTGGCGGGGACTCGCGAGATCCCATCCTTGATTTTCGAGCTGAGCAGACTTATCCTGCAGGTTATGACTTAGACGTCACACCACGACTCCATGGCAGAATCAGAATCTACACTGGGTCTCTGTTTCCTTCCCAGTATGCCATCTGCATTTGAGGCTGACGAAGAATAAACAGTCTGTCCCTTTTCCTGTCCTACACCTTTTATAGCCATTCATTCTACTATCCATCTGTTGAAGTTGGGCAGCCCCCCACCACATAAAGAAGCCCGCCAGCGTCGGAAAGAACTCCGGAAGAAGCTGCTGGCTGAACAGGAGGAGCTGGAGCGACAGATGAAGGAGCTCCAGGCTGCCAATGAAAACAAGCAGCAGGAGCTGGAGACCGTGAGGAAGGTGGGAATGGACCGTGCACTGGGGGAGGGCCTCTTCCACCGTAGGAGCCATAGCTCCCTTACTTACAGGCCGTGGGTCTACCAAGACCAGGGGCGTGCAATCTTAGAGAGATGTTTTGGTAAATTGTTTTCTCAGAAGGTGTGTCTGAATTGCTGAGTGAGACATCCTGGCTTTCCCAGCCTTGAAAGTATGAGGGTCTCAGGTCAGCAAGGCATTTCATTGACCGGAAAAGAACATTTGTAAGAATAGTGAGCACAGTTGAATTTTGTCAGAGAAAGATGAGAAATTGTATTCCCCTAAGGATGTCAAGGTCACTTTTGGTGAACTGGACAAGGTGTGTGGCTTTTTTAGTTTTTCTCCCCTTAGCTCCCATCTTTACTCATGAATACCCTTGGTATAGAACTATGGGTCTCACTTTCCGTTTGGAGCCAAACATACAGTCTGAGTCAGTTTCTCCTTCCATCCCTGGGCCAGGAGGTCAAGTACTGTAGATTGTATAGGATAATTGACATTCATTGGAAAACCTTGTTGCTCACTTGTATCATGGTTCTGGCCTGGTAGTGGGTCCTTAGTGTAAGGGCACCATCCTTATTTGGGATGGGTTGAGCCCGTCTGCCTTGAATCAGTGAGCACCTGCTAACCAAAAGATCAAAGACCCTTTTGTGTCTCCTATGTAGCACCTTTGCCCTGGAATATGGGAGATGCTCCCAGGATAAGCCCCCATATTCCTGGTGGGGTTCTCCATTTGCAGTCCACGGAAATGCCACACTTTGTGCTGACATCTCTGAGTAGACTCCAAGTATTTTCTAATACTT
Source organism: Ailuropoda melanoleuca (assembly GCF_002007445.2). Lineage (NCBI taxonomy): Eukaryota > Metazoa > Chordata > Mammalia > Carnivora > Ursidae > Ailuropoda > Ailuropoda melanoleuca. Next base: position 61,593,550 of record NC_048225.1, read on the forward strand.
CTATAACCTTAGAAATTGTGTGGACATATGATGTTAGAAACAGTTGTTCCTATCTAGCCTACCTACTTTCTTTTTTTTTAAAATTTTTTGTTTAAATTCAATTTAGTTAACATATAGTATGTTATTAGTTTCAGTATATTGTTAGTTTCAGTTATTATTAGTATATTATTAGTGATTCATCAGTTGCATACAACACCCATGCCCATTACATCAGGTGTCCTCCTTAATGGCCGTCACGCAATAACCGTATCGCTCCACTCACCTCCCCTCCAGCAACCCTGTTTCCTGTAGTTAAGAGTCTCTTATGATTTGCTTCTCTCTCTGTTTTCATCTTATTTTATTTTTCCTTCCCTTCCTTTATGTTCATCTGTTTTGTTTCTTAAATTCCACATATGAGTGAAATCCTATGGTATTTGTCTTTCCCTGACTGACTTATTTCGCTTAGTGTAATACCCTCTAGTCCATCCACGTTGTTGCAAATGGCAAGTTCATTCTTTCTGATGGCTGAGTATATATATACCACATCTTTATCCATTCATCTGTCGATGGACATCTGGGCTCTTTCCATAGTTTGGCTGTTGTGGATGTTGCTGCTATAAACCTTGGGGTGCAGGTGCCCCTTCGGATCACTGTGTTTGTATCCTTTGGGTAAATACCCAGTAGTGCAGTTGCTGGGTCATAGGGTAGCTCTATTTTCTACTTTTCGAGGAGCCCCCGAACCGTTTTCCAGGTGCATACCTACTTTCTAAAAGCAGCCCCTCAGGTCTTGCTCCTCTTCCTCCTGAGTCTTGCAGCTTGCCTTTCTGCTGTAATACATTTTCTTCAAAAACTCCCCTAATGGGGTAGGAAGAGCACGTGGAGCATGTGAGCACTGCTTCCTTCACCCACTGGACGCATGGCAGTAGTGGGTGTTATTAGAGAGGGGTGGGAATCTGGGCTTGTTGTCCTTCTTCCATAATTAAAAAAAATTATGCAAGAGGTCCTACAGAAAAGAGTTTGAAAGACTATATACAAAGCATCATAAAGTGAATACCCCTGAAACTACTACCCAGGTTAGGATAGAATATTGCCAACATTTTGTTTTAATTTTTTAGTAGTTTACGAACAGTAAGATTCATGGTTTATTTATAGTTTTATGAGTTTTTACATGTGTCTAGATTCTTGTAACCAGCACAGATAGAATGCAGAACAATTCTAATGCCCCGGAGAATTTCCTCACACTGCCCCCTCTACTCAGATTGTCCACTAATCCCTAACCCCCAGCAACCACCGATCTGTTCTCTGTTCCTATATTTTTACCTTTTCCAAATTGTCATATAAATGGAATTGCACGGTATGTTAGTTTTCAAGACTGGGTTCTTTGACCTAGCATCATGTGTTTGAGATTCATCTGTCTTGCATCTTTCTGAACCTTTAGACTCTTTAAACTCTGCCTCCCATGAGCACGTAGATGGCCTGTTCTGCTGTATGTGAATGTATGCCCAGAGCTGGCAAGGCCTGGGCCAAGCTAGACATCTTTCCTCCTACCTAGTTTTACAGAATTATTTAAGCAACTGATTTGAGATTTGACAAGCGTTGAGAAGTTATTATAAATCCCTTAATAATCTTTAATTTTCTTTTTCTTGTTAAGAAATAAAATTCATCCCAATTTTTCATTGAAGTGTATTTAGAAAAAAACTGCTTAGATGAGTATTTTAATTACATGGAATTCGATAACATTTGTGGGTTTTGCAAGACTTGATTGGCCTCACTTAATTAGGAAGAAGCAACGAGGAATAATGTAGCTTTTGTAAATTAATACATATCTTTAAAGGGATTGCCCACATGTTTGTTTTTTTTTTAAGACTTTATTTTTGTAGAGCACTTTTAGGTTCACAATAAAATTAAAAGGAAGATATGGAGATTTCCCATATACCTCCAGTGTCAGCACACACAGTTTCTCTCTCGGTATCAAGATCCCCTTCCAGAACGGTACCCTTGTTAAAATTGATGCATCCACACCGACACGCACGGCACCCACAATGCATAGTTTACCTTAAGGCTCATGCCTGCTGTTCTGCATCCTGTGGGCTTGGACAGATGTATAATGACATGTATTTACCCTTACAGTGTCATTCAGGCTTATTTTCACTTCCTGAAAATCCTCTGTGCTCTACCTATTCATCCCCCTCCTCTCCCAAATAACTATTTCTGTGTTGGTTTCTTTAAAAAAATATAATCTTTGGTATAGGTAATATAATCATATGGTTCAAAAAAAATTATACAAAAGAATAAATCCCACTTGATCATGGCGTATGATCCTTTTAATGTATTTTTGAATTTGGCTTGCTAATATTTTATTAAGGATTTTTCATCAGGGATATTAGCCCCTAATTTTCTTTTCCTGTGTCTGGTTTTGTTAGAAGGGTAGCACCAGCCTCATAAAATGAGTTTGGAGGAATTCCTTCTCTTTTTTTGGAAAAGTTTGAGAAGAACAAATATTAATTCTTGTTTGAATGTGTGGTAGAATTCGCTGTCTGGTCCTGGACTTTTGTTTTTTGGGAGGTTTTTGATTACTGATTGAATCTCCTAGTAATCAAATTGGTTGTGTATTTTTAGGAATCTATAAATTTCTTCTAGGTTGTCCTATTTGTTGGTGTATAATTGTTCGTAATAGTCTTTTATGATCCTTTGTATTTTTGTGGTATCCTTTGTAACATCTCTTTCATTTATTTGAGTCCTCTTTTTTCCTTGGTGAGTCTAACTAAAGGTTAGTCAATTTGTTTATCTTTTCTAAGGACAAGCTTAGTTTCACTGATCTTTTCTTGTCTTTTTGGTCTCTTATTTACTTCTGCTCTAATCTTTGTTACTTCCTTCCTTCTACTAACTTTAGGCTTCATTTTTTCTTTTTCTGGGATTCTGGAGCAGAATATATACACCTATAATTACGAAATCCAGGCTGATGCAACAGTAACTGTTTCAAATCTTGCTATTCACTGTACCAGAGGACTAAGGGTTCAACGATTGGGTGATCATGTACTCCCCCTAGAAGTGTCACACGTCACTTCTATTTACAATATTTTGCCCAGAACTAGTCATCTGCCGGGAAGTCAGCTGTCAGTCTTACTGGTGTTTTCTTGTGTGTGATCAATCATTTTTCTCCTGTTGCTTTCAGGATTTTCTTTTTGTCTTTATCTATTTACAGTTTGTGTGTGTGTGTGTGTGTGTGTGTGTATCTCTTTGTGTTTATCCTAGAGTTTGTTGAATTCTTGGATGTGTAGATATTTAATGTTTTCCATCAGATTGGGAAAGTTTTTGGCCATTCTTTCTTTCTTTTTTTTTTTTTTTTAAGATTTTATTTATTTGACAGAGAGAGACAGCCAGCGAGAGAGGGAACACAAGCAGGGGGAGTGGGAGAGGAAGAAGCAGGCTCTTAGTGGAGGAGCCTGATATGGGGCTTGAACCCAGAACGCCGGATCACGCCCTGAGCTGAAGGCAGACGCCCAACCACTGCGCCACCCAGGCGCCCCCGGCCATTATTTCTTTAAACATTTTTTCTATTCCTTTTTTTCTTTCCTCTTCTGAAATTCTCATTATGTGAATGTTGGTACACTTAATGGTGTCCCACATTTCTCTGAGGTTCTGTTCATTTTTTGTCATTCCTTTTTCTCTTTGTCTTCAAATTGCATTTCTGTCAATTGATCTTTGATTCTTCTTGCAGTCCAAATATACAGGTGAGAACCTCTAGTGAATTTTTCATTTTAGTTATTGTGCTGTTCAACTCCAGAGTTTGCATTTGGTTCTTTCTATAATTTATAATTTATATAATTTATGTATTTTTATTCATAATCTATTTGATAGGATATATTGTCATACCTTCTATTACTTCCTTAAGCATGGTTTCCTTTGGTTCTTTGAACCTATAACTTCTGTGAAATCTTTGCTAAGTCCAGCATCAGGGCCACTTCAAAGGCAGTATGTTGCCTGCTTTTTCCCCTGTGTATGAGTCACATATTTCTTTCGTACATCTCTTATTTTTTTGTTGTATAATTTTTTTGTTGTATAATTAAATAAGGTGTTATATTAGTTTCAGGTGTACAATACAGTGATCACAGTCCCATACATTACTCCGTGCTCATCAAAGTAAGTGCACTCTTTAATCCTCTTCACCTGTTTCACCCATTCCCCCACCCAGCTCCGCTCTGGTAACCACATTTATTCTCTGTATTTGAGAGTCGGTTTTCTCTCTCTCTCTTTTTTTGTTTGTTTCTTAAATTCAACATACAAGTGAAGTCCTATGGTATTTGTCTTTCTCTCACTATTTTACCCACTGTTGTACTAGATCCTCTGGACCCATCCATGTTGTTGCATATGGTAAGAGTTCATTCTTTTTCATGGCTGAGTACTATTCTGTTGTGTGCACATGCGTGTGTATGCATACTGCATTTTCTTTCCTTTTTTTTTCTTTTTATTTTTTAAGGGTTTTATTTATTTGAGTCAGAGAGGTACAGAGAGAGAGAGAGCATGAGCAGGGGGAGAGGCAGAGGGAGAGGGAGAAGCAGACTCCCGGCTGAGCCAGGATCCCGACGTGGGGCTTGATCCTATGACGTTGGGATCATGACCTGAGCCGAAGGCAGACAATCAACCGTCTGAGCCACCCAGGCGCCCCATACCGCATTTTCTGTATGCATTCATCTGTTGGTGGAATTTGGTTTGTTTCCATATCTTGGTATTATAAATAATGCTGCAATAAACATAGGGATGCATATATCTTTTTGAATTAATATTTTTGTATTCTTTGGGTAAATACCCAGTAGTGTGATTACTGGATCATATGGTAATTCTGTGCTTAATTTTTTGAGGAACCGCCATACTGTTTTTCACAGTGGCTGTACCAGTTTGCATTCCCACCAACAGTGTGTAAGGGTTCCTTTTCCTCTACATCCTCATCAACACTTGTTTCTTGTATATTTGATTTTAGCCATTCTTACAAGCGTGAGGTGACATCTCATTGTAGTTTGATGTGCATTTCCCTGATGATGAGTGATGTTGAACATCTTTTCCCGTGTCTGTTGGCCATCTGGATGTCATTTTTGGAGAAATGTCTGTTCATGTCTTCTGTCCATTTTTTTTTTTTTAAAGTAGGCTTCATGCCCAGCGTGGGGCCCAGTGTGGGGCTTGAACTCATGACTCTGAGATCAAGACTGAGATCAAGCTGAGATCGAGTTGGACACTTAACTGATTGAGCCATGCAGACACCCCCTTCTGCCCTTTTTTTTTTTAGTGTTGAGTTGTATCAGTTCTTTATATATTTTGGATACTAACCCCTTATCAGATATATCATTTGCAAATATTTTATCCCATTCAGTAGGCTGCCTTTTAGTTTTGTGGGTTGTTTCCTTTGCTGTGCAGAAGCTTTTTATTTTGATGTAGTCCCAATAGTTTACTCTTGCTTTTTTTTCCCCCTTGCCTCAGGAGACCTATCTAGAAAAATGCTGCTACAGCCAGTGTTAGAGAAATTACTACCTGTGCTCTCTTCTAGGATTTTTCTGGTTTCAGGTCTCACATTCAGGTCTCTCATCCATTTTGAATTTATTTTTGTGTATATGTGAGACAGTGGTCTTAGTTTCATTCTTTTGCATGGAGCTGTCCAGTTTTCCCCTACTGGTTATTGAAGAGATTCTCTTTTTCTCATTGCATATTCCTGCCTCCTTTGTTGTAGATTAATTGACCATATAATTGTGGGTTTGTGTGTTTATTTCTGGGGTCTCTATTCTGTTCCATTGATCTATGTGTCTGTTTTTGTGCCAGTACCATGCTGTCTTGATGACTACAGCTTTGTGTAGTATATCTTGAAATCTGGGATTGTGGTACCTCCAGTTTTGGTCTTCCTTTTCAAGATTGCTTTAGCTCTTTTGGGTCTTCTGTGGTTCCATACAAATTTTAGGATTATTTGTTCTAGTTCTGTGAAAAATGCTCTTGATACTTTGATAGAGATTACATTAAATCTGTAGATTGCTTTGGGTGGTATGGACAATTTTTAAAATGTTTGTTTCTTCCAACCCATGAGCATGAAATATCTTTCCATTTGGAAAACTGGACATTTAAGCAATATATTGTAGCAGCTCTGGGTATGGATTTCTTCCCTCCCCTGAGGGCTTGTCGTTGTTGGCTTGGTCATTTGTTTAGTGACTTGGCTGGGCTATTTATTTCAGTGAGGTCTGTTTTCTTCACACTCTGAAGCCTCTGTCTTCTTCAGAGGCCTGGCCTTGGGTACGCACACAATACCCTGGGGTGACGTGTTAGCAGGGTTCTCTGTGTGTGTCTGATCTCCCTGTTAAGCTGTCTCCCTCTGTTGGTATCCTATCCAGCTGTTAGAGCTCTGTTGTTTTCGACAATGGCATGGGGCCTAAATTGCTCCTCAGTCTGATATTATTTAAATTCAATCCCAGAGGGACACCTGGGTGGCTTAGGTGGTCGTCTACTTTCAGGGTTCTGGGATTGAGTCCTGCATCGGGCTCCTTACTCAGCGGGGAGCCTGCTTCTCCCTCTTCCTGTTCTTGCCTGAAGCTCTCCCTGCTTGTGCTCTGTCTCTCTGACAAATAAATAAAATCTTAAAAAAATACAATAAATTCAAGCCCCCGTGTAGTCTTTGAGACTTGTTCCTATTACATGAGGGTTCTTTGCTGTCTCTCTTTCTCTCTGTCATACTTCTAGCTGGTCTGTGGTTTAGTTTGTTGGTCTCATGGAGCAATGAGCTGCCTCTTAATTCCTTAAAATCTCCATTGTTTTCAAGAGCATCTTTAAGTTTTAACTTCCTCACCCTGTGTTTTAAATGACATCATTTCTTTTGGGGAGAACTTCAGATCTTGCCTGTTGGCCTGGGCAAACCTTTGTGCCAGGGCTCTGGAGCTGGTGGCAGAAACAAGTGGTCTACTTCCCTTGGCATGATACTCCTGTTTTATGAGCCTGTCACCAGGTGGAAGTGGTAGCCTCTGGTCTTACAGTCTTGCCTGTCCTGGTGTGGAACCTCTGCTCTACAGGTGATTGGGGCAAGGGTGATTGTGCCTAGCAATCTCAGCCTGTCATCCCTGAGGCAGAACTTCCACTCTATGAGTGGGGGCTGGGTGGAGGAAGGAGTCTCAGACCTCTCAGTCACTCTTGCTTGGAATAGAGTTTCTGCAACAAGGAGCTGGGAAGAATGAGAATGCTAGTGGCTGTCCTTCCTGGGGGCGTACCGTAGCTAGAGTTCCAGAGTCTAGTTTCTTCCTTGTGCATCAGACTGTAGCTAGACTATGAGCTGAGGAAAGAGGAGGCCTGTGTTCTTGGTTTCATTACCAGGAGTAGAACTTGGTTCTTACTGACATTGTGGGGGGAAAGGAAGTAACGCTATGGCTCAAATGCTGTAGACTCTCACTGTTCTTACTAAGATTTGGTAGATTTTCTTGGCTGTATGCTCTTAGGATAATTTCCAGAGACTTTAAATGGTTGTTTTGGTTTCTTTTGGGGTTTTTTTTGAAATTATTTTCACCAGTTATGTGTGGTTTGCTAGGGGAATGGAGCTCCTCATTGCCACCCTTGATAAGTCAAGCTCTGGCAAAAGTTTTAAGGAATGTGTGTGAGATGATAGAACTGTACAGAAAGAGCTCAAGAAATAGATGCTGAGCCTCATGAGTACATTTGCAAGTGAATTTAACTCAACTGACTACAGAATTTTCTTTGCATAGTGTTTTTCAGACTTAACAATAGTCATTCATTTACCTAATTTGTATATTGAATGGGAAGATTGTTGGAATGGAATTCCAGTTGATCTAAAAGTTTTTATTCTATCTTGATCGAACATTAAGAATGTTTGGCTTTTCCCATGTGCTTTAGTGTGGCCATTTCTCTCCTTTTTTTAATATATAGATTTTTTAAAAAAGATTTTATTAGAGAGAGAGCACAAGCAGGGGGAGGGGCAGAGGGAGAAGCAGACTCCCTGTTGAGCAGGGAGCCCAACGTGGGGCTCGATCCCAGGACGCTGAGATCACAACCTGAGCCGAAATCAGACGCTTAACCGACTGAGCCACCTGTGCGCCACATTTCTCTTTCCTAATGCACCTCCATTCTAATATTTACTGCTTTTCTGTGGGGGTTTGATTGGGTAGAAATTGGAAGAAGCAGCATCTCGTGCAGCAGAAGAAGAAAAGAAACGTCTTCAGACTCAGGTGGAACTACAGGCCAGATTCAGCACAGAGCTGGAGCGAGAGAAGCTTGTGAGTGCCACCCAGCTGGGAAGCTGGGAAGCTGGGAACGCTGCTGCATTTGCTTACAGAGCCAGTCTGGGTGAAGGGCGGGGGTGGGGGGGGCAAGGCCTGGGAGGCTGGAGGGAGGCCATCTTGTCAGCTGGGCTATGCTTCTGACTTGCAGTGGGCTTGGGGAAGTTCTGTGTTTCTTCATTCAGTATGGGTTTATTGAGCACCTTCTATGTGCCAGGCACCATGCCAAGGGTGTAAAGGTAAAAGACATAAACCTTGCTTTCAGGACCCCAGAATAGAAATTCATGGACTGGGGTGATACGTACTGTGGTTAAGGTGACTGTATGTCTTGGTTTGCCTGGGATAGTCCTTGCCATCCTGATATAATTAATCCTGATATAATTAGTATATGTGCTGCCGAAATGAGCACTAATCCTGATGTAATTATTAGCAGCATTCCTTTTCCTTCTCAAAGAGTCTGGCTTGGAAAAAAATTGCTATGGAAAAAGTAAGCACGGGTTCCGTGACATTTCTCTTCTGTCAAGAGCAAAGTGGGAGGTTCTGAAGTCATGAGAACGTAGGAATTCTGGTCTGTGGCTCTTAGCAGCTCTGATTCATCTTGGAGGTTCCCATTCCCCATGACACCCAAGAGCCAGGTTGCCGTAGGTGGTTAGTTCATTGGAACACAGGTCTTAAACGGACTTGTAATGTGTGGGAGAGTACTGAGCACAGTACCCATTATATAGATGCTCGTGACATTTTTTTTTAGTAACTTTTGGTTGCTTGGAGTTGAAACAGACATGTTCGTGTTAGGAGAGAAAAGTACTCAGGCAGGTAGATGTGGGGGGGAAGGAGCGCTGCATTCACAGCCAGAAGATCTGGGTTCTTTCCGCTCTGCTCTGAGCAGGAGTTTTCTCTTTACATTGGAGGCATTGTCATGTGATCTCCCATGACTCTTTTGAGGATGTAGTGAGCGGTGAGAATATTTTATAAACCGCGGACACATATGTTAATGTGTGTGCTATTACATTTAGATGTCCTTGTCTTTCAATTTTTAAGGCAGAGATTCAAAACTGTTTAATACAGAAAGGAGAAGCCATATACTTGTTAGGGTGCTAACTTGGGTGCTTGAGTCCCCCCAGGGCTGGGTGTGCCCCAGGGAGGGAGAAGAGGGGCCTGGAGGCAGCCGGGTAAGAGGAGTCGCTGGCTGCTGGTCAGTCTTCCCTTTGCCCTTTATTTTAACTCTCTGGCTGTTCTGACTGGGCAGAGGTTCAATCCTTTTAGAGAAGATTGTGAGTAAAGAGGTTGTGGCTTTATAACAGAAAGGAATTTAAAGAGAAATTATTCAGGGAAACAGTTTTTTCCTTGACTTGACTCTGAAAGTGCGGAGTGGGAGGGACGGACACTCCGAGGGCAGGACTGCAGCCTTAGTGTTGCAGTTTGTGTCGCCGGACTCTGGCTACGGTCTCAGTGCTGGTATTGGGTGTGGTGCTCCCTTTCCTCCATCTTCAGGTCGGGGAGTGTGGGCCGGGGCCCTGCCCACGCTGATGGGCTGCGGTGATCGTTCAGGATGGCGGAGGAGCGGGAGAATTTCCCTGAGGGTGAGGTCTGCCTGAGTTTAACATGACCCTTTTATACCATCAGATCAGACAGCAGATGGAAGAGCAGGTTGCCCAGAAGTCCTCTGAACTGGAACAGTATCTGCAGCGAGTCCGGGAGCTAGAAGACATGTACCTAAAGCTGCAGGAGGCCCTTGAGGATGAGAGACAGGCCCGGCAAGATGAGGAGACCGTGCGGAAGCTTCAGGCCAGGTGCCAGATCCATCTGTGTCCCGTCCCTTTACGTATCTCGCTTGGTGAATGTCGTTTCTAGGAATGACTAACGTGCTGGGGAAGAGAGAGGAGTGTCTGCCAGATTGGAGAGCCCCTGGAGGCTTGGCTGGCCGACTTGTTTATTCTCAATCTCGGGCCCTGGAAGACCCTGGCTTCTGGGGCTCTAGACAGGCCTTCTACGTATGTAAGAGCAGGCAGGTGGCTGGGGCTGAACACAGGCACGAACAAGGGTGAGCAGCCCAACCACAGCGCAAACCAGGCCACGGGGAGAGTCCACTGAGGGTGCCACTGATGTCAGCATCGGCGCCATGTGCTGGTGGTCACCACGGCTTCTGCTGCCACTCAGCACCGGATGTGGCTACCCCCAGCAAGATGAAGTCCCCACCGTCTCTGTTCCTGTGTATCGTTGCTTCAGAGTCAGAGTTCCAGAGTCTAGTTTCTTCCTTGTGCATCTGCTTAGCCAAGCCCAGCTCAGGCTTCGCCTGTGCCCCGGCTGCCAAAGGGCAGAAGGGCAGGGGTCTGGCCTGTGGCTCACGTGGTGTGAGATGGGCCCTGCTTCCCATCAAGACGCCTACTGTCGCAGATTCCTTGGACACATGAAGGGGATTCAGACCGGGCAGCCTAAACACTGGCAAACGGCCATTCCCCTTCCATACTCTTACCACTAGGATGAAGAAACAGGCCTTTCCAGTCTCGTTCGGTGTCGCATCACCAGTGCCTGAAAAAGCACCAGAAGGTGCATCATATGTACACACTGAGTGAGTGGATAAACGCTGCTCACGCCGCGTTTGCCGTGCTGTGTTCAGCTGTGGATCTCACACTCGGGGAGACATCTAAGGAGGGAGTGGATGGTCCTGTGTAGAACTAGGGCTAGTGGGTGGGAGAGCTCTTCCTAGTTGAGGAAGAACTTTCTACAGATGAGGCTTCCTATAAATAAACTTGCCCGATTTGTGAAGCGGTGGTGCCCCGTCCCACAGAGGGTTTGAGCACGGTCGGATAACCGCCCTGCAGGGCGTCATGGAGGGAGTTCTTGTGGGGGCGGCTGGGGGCTGTGACCTGATGCTGTCTGGTCCGTTACTTTATTCCTTCTGTCGTTGGCTGTGGAAGAGCTTGCTGATGGTCGGGCCACTAGGCGTGTGTCGTGTCCTGGGCCGCATCTCACGGGACTCTCTGTACTTTGCGTGCAGGTTTGGGCTGTACGTTAGTTTTCTGAAATGCCTCTGTAGCTGGATATTCGTAGTTTGGTAGCCTGTTACTCAAAGCTAACATTTTGGAATCACACAAACCTTGGTGAGAATCCACTGTTACCTGTGCAACATACTTATAAACACCTTGATTTTTACTGCTTCATCTGGGGGACGACAGTACCTTGCAGAATTGACGGGGGGTTAGCAGTCATGAAGTCAAGGGTCTGACATGTAGCGATTGTTCAGTAAGTGGTATTGGATGTATTCAGCCTTCTGTTGGCTCCTTCTTTCCTCACCTTCATTAGTTAGTTAGCTTTGTCCTTGATCATAGGTTTGTACTAGGTGAGAAATGTTTTAATGTTACAGCAACCAGGCAAATTTCAAAACGTGGCCCTCCCACCTGTCAGGTGAATGACCTGGTATAGGTCACTTAGCTTTTGTGCCTCATTTTTTCTTCATCGTTGAACTATGAATATTGTTAGCACTGAAGTTTATTGTGAGGATTGATTGGGAAAATACACTTAGCTCTTGGCCCAGTTTGTGGCACGTTAAACGTCTCATAAATGTTATTTTTATTTTAATTTGTTTTCAAAAAAGGGTGCAACAGAGAGGAGTAGGACAGGACACACGGGTCGCCTTCCCAGCTTTGCGAATATGGGCCTCTGTGGCTCCTCGTTTCCTCCTTGTGAAATGAGGGGGTGGATGGGATGACCTCAGGGGCTCTGGCAGCTGCCGGGGTGTGGGAGCCCGGGCAGGTTTGATCTGAGCTCGCTGTGCTGCAGGTTGCTAGAGGAAGAGTCTTCCAAGAGGGCTGAGCTGGAAAAGTGGCACTTGGAGCAGCAGCAGGCCATTCAGACCACCGAGGCGGAGAAGCAGGAGTTGGAGAATCAGCGAGTCCTGAAAGAACGGGCGCTTCAGGAAGCCATGGAGCAGCTGGAGCAGCTGGAGCTCGAGCGGAAACAGGCGCTGGAACAGTATGAGGTAGGTCAGATCCTGCAGGCGTGTGTTTAAAGCTTAAAAACAAACATTTCAACACCTGAAACTAATATAACACTCTGTGTTAACTGGACTTAAAAACTTAAATGTTTAGAAGTAACGATACTTGCTTAGCTGTAAGAAGTAGTCGTTTTTACAGGTGGTGAGGTGTATCAGGTCAAGTCCAATCACGAGGCAAGCAGTAATTTGAACGGGGGAGGTTTAATATAGGCAGGTATTAGCCATAACAAGGGGATTACCTACTAGTCAGTAAAGAAGACTAAGGACGCAGGGACGGCAGGTACAGGAAGCGGCCCGTGCCTCTGAGACTGGGGCGGAGCACCCAGAGAGGGAGCACAGCTGGAAGAGGGTCCCCCTTGTTCCCGGCCCGTTGTGCGCATGGCTGTGGTCCCAACCCCTCCTTGGAGACGGCATGGCCTGGGTCCCCTGGACGGCAGAAAGAGCTGTGACTGGAAGGCTGTCCTCTGGGCACCGCAGTGAGCACCTGGGGCCCCACCTGCCACAGGAGCTGCTGAGAAGAGCGGCCGGTTCTCAGCAGCTGAGAAGGGTCCAGTGGAGCCTGGAAGCAAAAACCCTTCCTCCAGTGTCCCTTCAGTGCCCTTTACTGACAAAGCTTAAGCGGTGCCAGCTGGCGAGGGGAGTTACCTGCTGTCACACCAGGACAGGGAAGGGGGAGTTTGGAGCCGAGGGGTGGTGAGCCGTGATGTGCACACCAGGATCTTACACATCCACGTGCAGCGGTGCGAGTAGGTCCTCCGACTGACCCGCGGCACGTTGCTCACGCACCCTGCATCTGGTTTCCACATCTGTGAAGTGGGGGAAATAAGAGTTCCTGCCTCTCTAGAGCGGCTGAGAGGATTTCCTGGGATAACCCACAAGCATATAGTAAGTGCCCAGTCATTTTTATTTGGCTCTTGAACTCCCGTTGTGTTTGCATCGTCCAAAATCTACCTTTGTTCCAGGGAGTAAAGAAGAAGCTGGAGATGGCAACTAGTAAGACCAAGAGCTGGAAGGACAAAGTGGCCCAGCATGAAGGGTTAATTCGATTGATAGAGCCAGGTAACACGCTCCTTGAACTGATCAGATATTTTTCCAATTTATTTTTCTGTTTTGTGTGTTTGAATTGTGCTCAAAATCTTCGTTAGCCCACATATATGGAAACCAAGCTGGGCAGGGTCAATTTCTCTTGAGAAACTTGCTCCTGTAATAGATAAGAAGGCGCCGGTAATTCCCTTTACATACGTCTTCCGGTTGTTTCGGCTGCTGTGACATTGATGGATATTCCTCGGAGGAGAAATAGAGGAGAAAGTTACTGTTTCATCTGTGGGGAAACAGTTATGTTAACTGAAGGATATGGTACTTCCTGTAGTTAATGTGTGTTTGTCCCTTAGGTTCCAAAAACCCTCACCTGATCACTAACTGGGGCCCTGCGGCTTTCACCCAGGCGGAGCTGGAAGCGAGAGAGAAGAGCTGGAAGGGGAAGAAGAGCACCGAGTGAGGCAGTGACGGCCCCCGGGTGCGCAGCCGTGTGGAGCTGGAAAGCTCGATGCTGAAGACACAGGAACTGGCTTTGTTGCTTCTAACCTTCTTCCCGTGCCTCCGATCAGGTCCATATACTAAGGAAGCCTTCCTATTTCTCTGCCTGAAAATAAGGGCTTACCCGAAAAGAACAAAAGTCGACACTATCAAGCTCTTTACTCTTTTTTGAAAACTTCAGCTTCTGAAAATTCCCTGTAGCTCCCCCGGGGTGTCGTGGGAAGTGGGCCTTGCACACACCGTGTGGGGAGTGCGGGGGACAGGGTCGGGGTTGGCGCCCCCGTGGACCTCGCTCCTTCCTTCCCGTGGCAGCATGGTCCCTTCTCCGAGCGCAGGCTTCTCAACTAGAGCGCCGGTCAGCCGGCCTAGGCACGCTGGTGGCCGGGGACCCTTGTGAGCCGTCCCTGGCGGCGTGTGGCCCTTGCCCCCCGCTCGGAGCTCGCAGCTTACAGCCCGCAGGTGCGGTTGTGCAGAGGTTTCTGCCCAGGGTGCTGCGCTGATCGGCATCCAGGCTCCGGTGGCATCTGCTCAGGGAAGCAAACACCTCCCACGCGGTGCTTTGGCGTAGGTCCGTAGGAAGCACACACAGCACAGAGACGAACTAAGTAAATCCCATTTGGAATGATAATTTGATACTAACTGGATTCTTTCTAATAGTTAAAATGGTTTCGAGGGTCAACGTGCTGCCAGATCCCTTGCTTTTACTTTTGTAGTTACTGTACAGAAAATTTCAGGAGTGTGTGAGTGCTTGTCATAATCAGGCCTTTTCCTTCGTAAATAAGGATATGATCATTTATAGGAATTATACATGAAGAAAGTTTTAAAAATGTATTTTTATGATGTCCTATGTTGAGAGGAAACAAATATTTATAATTTTCAAACATTCTTACCTAAATATTGTACAATGTAATATGCTGAACTTTCTTAATTTTTTGCTAATTTTCTAAGATTATTAAAAATGTTTTGTATGTTTGGTTTCTTTGTTTTTGTTTTTGTTTTTTTAGTAAAATGGACTCAGTAAGAAAATAAAAATACCAGAACCGCATGCATTTTAAATTGTCTGACTTAGCAGTAGGGTAAGGTTTTGTGTGCGTGTGTGTATTTTCATATGAGATGGACTTGAGTTTAGGGATCCTTCCTGAAAACACTGGGTTTGGAGCGTGGACCCCCAAACCAGTGCTGGCATGAAGTTGGCTAGGGCTTTGTGTTTGGTGTTTGAGTCACTCATGTGGGAAACCACGGCAGATGTGTGCGCCACAAACGGGAACTTACAAAGATGATTTCTCCCTCGTTGTTGCTCTTACCTCTGAATCCTCTTAACCTCTGCTTTCCTGAATTTTCTTTTTATGCCTTTTAGTTTTTCTTTCAGTTTTACCAGAGTAAACAGTGTGGTTTTTTGTTTTGGTCTCACATGGTTGCCAAGATTAAAATGCCTGCTGTGGACTAAGCCGGCCCACGCGCGCGGGCCAGCTTGATTGTGTCTTGGAAAGCTGATCTTTTCCTTCTAGAGGAAGGGAAACTCGCTGGTGTTTTCTTAAACATCTTTCTCTACCGTAGAGGTTCTCAACAGGGGACAATTTTGCTCTCTCCCCCCGGCCCCCCAGGGACACTTGGCAATGTATGGAGATTGTTTTGGATGTCACAAGTTGGAGTGTTACTGGCATCTCGTGGGTAGAGGCCAGAGGTGCTGCCGGACCACCCGACAGTCCCCGGGACGGTCCCTGTAACCGAGAGTCATCTGGCCTGAGGTGTCGGTAGCGCCAAGGTCGAGAAAACCTGCTCTACAGAAAGGCAGTGTCTAGTGCCCGGAACACGATAGGAGTGAGGGTTTTCCTCAGGAGTCCCAGGAGCTGACCTCTGGTAGGAACGGGAGCTGGCCGCAGAGGGCAGAGGGCAGAGGGCGGGGGCCTCGGCACAGCCGGCGTGGGGCGCTGCGCTTCAGAAACTCGGTCGGTTTGCCCTTTCCACACAGATCTGGAGGGAATTGCCTTGGATGTGTCTTAAAGCCTCTGTGATGCGGGTTGAGGTGTGAAATACGAGAGTTGCCATTAGCTTGGTTTTCTTGCCACGAGGGGGAGAGTCTGTCAGAGCCGTTCGGCAGCTGGTAAGGAATGAGTGTTCAGCGTCGCTGCCCAGCGGGTGCTGTGCCTTGTCCTGGAGCCCGTTCCGCTTGGCAACGCTCTCGTCCCCTCAGCGGCGGGCCAGCAAGGCGCAGCTGCCCTGCGGAGCCAGGGTCACGCTAACCCGAGGCCGCGTGCGCGTGGGGAAGAGGCACTGCCCAGCCTCCCCCAGTTCAGGTAGGTGCTCAAAATTTACTGAAAGGATCAGTCTTGGGAATCGTATAAGGAATATGTTTCTTTCTCTTTCCCTGTACTTCTTGTTTATTTATTTTCATTTTGAGACCCAGAGAAGTCACATCTCAAGTTGGGGAAGCTATGTGGTGATCTCTGCTAGAGCTAAAAACAACATGGACCCGGCAGTTCACCCCCAGGAGGACTGAGGCACATGTCCCCACCAAGAACCTCCAGGGAGGGTCGTTCATAGCAGCTTTGCTTAGAATGGCCCCAGAGCAGAAACCACCCACATGCCCACCAGCAGGGAGGAGACATGACTTGGTGTATTCAGAGGACGCTACGTTGTAATTAGAAGTAACACATCACTGAGAGATGCAACGACATGAGTGAATCTCACAGACATCCCGTTGAGCAAAGAAACCAGAGAAATTCTGCATGATTACAGTAATTTCTGGAACCAGCAAAGCTAATCTGTGGATTTCCAAGTCAGAAGTAGAGTGACCTTGGGGTAGGAGGGGTGGTTGTTGATTGCAAAAGAACATAAGTGAACCTTCTGGGATGTTGGAAATGGGTAGCTGTTGTATAAGTAAAATGTGTCAACCTGACACACAGATTTATACCGTTTACTGTTCGGAAACGCATTGCCTCTAGAATGCTACAATTGGCTAGTCCCTAGAGGTCAGTGGGTCCAAACCCCTCACTTGGCAGAGAAGGACCTGGAAGGGGGTGAGCCAAGTCCACACTGGAATGCCTCTTCTAGGATGCGGTTCATTACACCCCCTGCCTCCCCTGCGCATTTGGACGTCAAACATGCCCCTCTCGATGTATTTCTGTCCCCATCACCCAGCCAGTTGCCTGTCCGTGCTTCTCCTTGCTATGGGGGGAGGGCCGTGACCGCTCCAGTCCTAGGCTCAGCTTCTGTTGGCCTGAGGTTGCTGAGTCTTCGGCCCTGCACCGTGGCTAAGCTGTGGTGGACACGAAATTCCAACAGAGCTAGCCTCAGATTCCTCTTCCGTCTCCACCACGTAGACGCAGCACACTGGTTCTTAGGGGGTCATGTACCCACAGGAACGCAGGCCTTCCCCCCATTTGTGCCCACCTCCTCAACACCGGCCCACAGGGCCCAGCTGAAGCCAGCAAGGCGTGAGCAGCGCGGAGAGGCAGGCAGCCCCCCTTCCACTCAGCTCCTGAGGCTAGCAGCTGACGCTCCCTCCCCATCCAAACCCCGCCTTTCCTGTCCCGTGCTACCTGCCTCTTCCCCCTCCGCCGATACTCTGCTCTGACCGGCAGCCCACGCTGGGTCTCTGGGAGCAGGCCTCCCTGCGCTGCACTTGTACGTTCCCCACCCTGATCCAGGCGTTCTGCTCTCCTGACGGGCCGTCCTGGGCCAGCTCCCCCAGGAAGACGTACTATGGGCCCACAGGCTGTTTCGGGGGGGGGGGCCGGGATCGCTGCTGCCTCCACACTCTGCTCCCCTCAGAAGCCCAGGCCCAGCCCCCTGAGAAGAGGAATCAGCGCCACTGTTCAGTGCTGCCAAACTGGGTGCTCTGTTCCCGTGCGGAGGCCATTTGCATCTGAAATATTTGTTTACCAGGAACACACAGGGAATCCAAGACGGTGTGTAGATTTCACCCCTGCGTCCCAAGGCCCTGTACTTCCCACAGCACAGTTAGCTGTCAGATGGCTAAAGGGACAGCGCGGATGGCTTCCTTCTAGTGCGGCTGCCCTCACAGCCCGAGATTACCAGTAGTCCGTGCTCAGCCTTCTAAAGGGCGGAGTTGGAAACGAGGCTGCATTTCAGAGTGACACAGACCTGCGTCCCACTCATGGTTCCACCTTACTGTGTCGCCCTGAGTTAGACGCTGTATTCTCAGAGGGGGTCCCACACAGGTCATGTGTCCTGAGGGTGTCACACCTGGAAGCACATGATGTTCATCTGTCCGTCATTGGTGAGGGAATATCAACCTGCTCGGGTTTCTCCACGTTGCAGAGACCTACTCTCACCCCAACCCCCTCCCGCCATGTCTCATCCGGTGCTTTTTCTTGAGAAAGTCCAGCGGTGGAAGGGGCTTTCCATCTTGGCTGGGCCAGGACACAATGGAGATGTTGCTGGTGAACTGGCAAGTTCTGAGAAAATTCTGCAGGTGACTGAAGTAGGCGATCACGCAAAGCTACTGGAGACTGCTGTCTGCATTTCCATAGGCAGGTGTCCTGCAAAGGCAGGTACTTGGCAAATGTTTGCATGGCGGACGTCCTACAGTAAGGGCTCCTGTGCAGCAAGACTCCCACCTCCCAGTCACACCGGCCCTTTGGGGGGCTGCAGGGAGGCTCTGAAGTGGATCTCAAGGGCCCGGGACTGCCACCTCCCAAGCCCTCATCCAGCTGTTGCTCCCGCTGTCACTTCTTTTTTTTTTTTTTTTAAAGATTTTATTTATTTTATTTGACAGAGAGAGACAGCCAGCGAGAGAGGGAACACAAGCAGGGAGTAGGAGAGGAAGAAGCAGGCTCATAGCGGAGGAGCCTGATGTGGGGCTCGATCCCAGGAATCCGGGATCACGCCCTGGGCTGAAGGCAGACGCTTAACGACTGAGCCACCCAGGCGCCCCTCCCGCTGTCACTTCTGATGTTCTTGCTGATTCTGTCTCAACACGTGTGGGGTGAGGCTCTGCACTGCCCTCCAGCCCTGATGAACTTTCTCAGAGGTGAGACCAAGGCTCTTTTTTTTTTTTTTTTTTAAGATTTTTATTTATTTGAGAGAGAGTGAGAGCGAGAGAGATCACAGAGGGAGAGAGAGAAGCAGACTTGCCGCCGAGCAGGGAGCCTGACTCGGGGCTCAATCCCAGGACCCCGGGATCATGACCTGAACCGAAGGCAGTTGCTTAACTGGTGGAGCCACCCAGGCGCCCGAGCCTAAGGCTCCTTAAGGGCAGGAGAGCCTCCTCGTGGCTATACTGACACCTAGTAGGTCCTTAGCAAAGGCTGGGTTTTTAATGGCCCCTTTTGGCAAGACATCCTTGTCCTCAAATATGTCCTGGATGTAGTCCCCTGGGCCAGATCAGAGCTCACAGAAGACAACAGTGACTGATGTGCAAGGAACTCTCTTCTACAGAATTGCTGGTTTAGAGCATTCACCCCACTCTGTCCTGAGGCTGGACTACTTTTTCCTGACTTTTTTCTTTTTCTCTTTCTCTTATGTGTAAGTTTTTTTTTTAATAATAATTTTTTATTATGTTATGTTAGTCACCATGGTACATCCATAGTTTTTGATGTAGTGACCCAGTGCTCCATGCAATATGTGCCCTCCTTAATCCCTGCCTTTTTTCTTAAGAGAGTTAATGCCAGCTTATGTGAAGGATGGACCATCGAATCCTAGGGCCTCAAGTCCTAGTCTCCATTTCTCCCAATAGAGATAACTAGAAAGTCGTCCCAAATTCCCTGATGGACAAACCCATTAGGCCCCCTCTCTCCCTGATTTTTTTTTTTTTTTAATAATGTTTGGGGGCCCTTGGGTGGCTCAGTTAGTTAAGCAACCAACTCTTGGTTTCGGCTCTGATCATGATCTCAGGGTGGTCGGATCAGCCCCAAATCCGGCTCCAAGCTGGGTGCAGCGTCTGCTGGGGATTCTCTCCTTCCCTTTGCCTCCGCCCCTCCCCCAAATAAATAAAATCTTCAAAAATAATGTTCGTAGCTTTTTGTCATCACAAAGTAATACATACTCAGTGTGGACGTGGAGACAAAGGAGGTAGGCAATAAGACACCGCTCCAATCGCGCCCTCCAGAAACAATGGACCAGGGTCGCCGGCTGCTCAGGCCTACTTTCGGCCCGAAGGAGGCACACGGCCGCCCTCACAAGCAACACCCCTCATCCAGAGCCTCCCCGGCCGGTCCTGAAGCGGCCCAGGCCCGGGGGGAATGACCCTGCGCCCTGGCGCGCGCCGAGGCCGAGCGGGGACGCGGGACGCTGGCCTGGGCGACGCCGCCGGGGGCCGCCAGGTGGCAGGCGCGCTCCGTGACCGCGCTCCCGGCCTCCCCGCAGCCCGTCGTCCCAGCCCGCGGGGTCGGTCCGGTCGGGGCGGGTGGGCGCGCCAGCCGGTCGCAGCCGTGCCGCCGAGGAAACCCACGGACGCCGAGCCTCCCGGAGCAGCCGCCGGCGGTCCCACTGCGCCCGCAGCGGCGCACAAAGGTGGCGTTTTTTCCTACTCTACGGATGAGGAAAACGGGGCTCAGAGAGTTAGGTAATTACGCAAGAGCAGGTGGTGACGGGTGGGGACAAAAGCCAGGTGTCCCGGCTCTGAGCCTCTCCCAGCNGGCCGCCAACAAGCAGGGGCCTGTTTCCTGACTCGTCTGACCCTGGCTGTCCCTGCGGAGGCCCAGCACACGGAGCAAGGTCATCCAGGGCGAAATTCCAGCCTGGGCCCTGAGCAGTGACTTCGGTTTTCCTGATAAGGCTCAAGAAGGGACCCGGAGTGGCCTCCCCACACCCCCACCCTGTCAGCACCTCCACTCCTGCGAAGCCTCGGCTGCAGACAGTCTGCCTCGGAAAGAGACAAAGAGAGACCCTCGGGCAGATAAGGGGAGACGGCGGGGGAATAGACAGGGCAAGGAACACACAGGAAGGAGACGGACAGGGACCAGGCAGCGCCATAGCCGAGCCCGTGGGTCCGGAGCTCCAGAGACTGGAAATGCTGCCCAGCTTGTGCTTGCTAAGGTTGGGACTAGGAGATGGGGAAAGAGGTGATCAAGGCCAGAACAGGAGGGGTTTGGGGCGCGGGAGGAAAATGGAGTGGGCAGGCAGCTTTGTGTGCCTGGGCCTGGTTCCTAATGTGTGCAGACCTGGGACTGGTGGGTGAGGGCGATGGAGGAGTCCGCATGAGCCATAGTCTCCTCGACTCCAGGAGGCCAGGCCGGAGAGGTTGAGATGAGGGCCTGGTGCCAGGGGAGGGGCAGAAGGAGCTGGGCCCGATTGCTTACCGGAGGCCTCTGACTTGGGACTTTGTCCCTGCACACTCGGTGCAGAATATTTGCACCCAACACTGGCTGTTTGGCTTGGCAAGTGAGCAAGGTGTAAAGTCACAGCTGGCCTGTGGGCACCCAGTCACTGAATGCAGCTGAGTCAGTCACAGCCGCTTCCCCCACCCCTGGGGCCGAGAGCGCGTGCCGGCACACACAGTCCTACCCGCACAGGTGCGGTAGAGACGCCGTATGTGGCTGAGTCACAGCGGCCTCCTCAGAGAGCACGTGCTGGCACGCACATGCTCGCAGGTGCCCGCAGATGCCACTGACACCGGATCCCGAGTCACGGACGCTGCGGAACCCCGAGGAGGGCACTGAGAGTGTGTTCTGCCATCCCTGTTTCAACACAGATACCCGTATACACTCACACACATGGACGTGCCCACCATACATCCTACCGTGACTGCCCGTCATACTAGGGGATCAGCAACCATATGTGGACTGAATAAATGAGGCACCGAGTGAATGAATAAGCAAGTACGTGAAAATGTGAGCGACACTCACACTGCTTGGATAGGTAAAATTGGTTGGGGAGGCGCTGCAGGGTGGGTCCCTAGTCTATGTCTGTAGGGAGTTGTCTTGCTCCAAATATAGCCTCCGTGGGCGGCAGGGAGCCAGGGCTGCCTCCCAAACTGTGACTTCACTGGGCCTGAGGCCCAGCCTCTGAGGAGTTGGAGAAAATTAACAGAGAAGAGGCTCCAGCTTTCTGCAGCCAGGGCTGAGTTGTGACACTGGAGTTGGTGGTGACAGTGTACTCTGGAAATATCACTTGCTCAGGGGCTTGTGCTAATAGGGCAGAGGGCTCTGAAGATGGGCCGAGAAAGGACTGGTTCTGGGCTGGACCCCTGGGAACTGCCTGTCCTGAACTTCTGGGGCCAAATGTGCAGGAGGCACAGCCCCACCTGAGAGCTGGGGCAAGCATGGTGCCTGGGCCCACCTGGGGGTTGCCAAGGCAAGGCCTATTAGATGGTCCCCCATCTGGGCAGGTCTGGTCCATGGCTGCTCCCCTGTCTTCTCCTCAAAGCGTCCTTTCCGTAGCCACTCTGCTTCTGCCCTAGTTCATCATCTGGAATATTGGATTATTACCCCAACCGGTCTTCCTGCTTTAGATTTCCTCCTCTAATCCATCTTCTTCACAACTGCCAGTGTTCTGTTTCTCAAATACAGATCCGATTACATAACTTTTCGGCTCAAAATTCTTCCATAGCTCCCCACTGTTTAGCTGGCGTTCAAGACCCTTCATGATCTGGCCCCACGCTACCACGTGTGTTTTGCGGGGCTGCCATGTAGTGGGACAGTTGTTGGTTCTGATAGGTGGGTGGGTGGACTCTGGGCCAGCAGGCGCTCTTGGGGATGAAGGGCCCAGTGGGCTGTTTGACTAGATGTCTAGATGGTTGGGAGTCTAGATGTAGGGTGGAGATGTGGAGGGTGGGTGGAAGGACAGTGCTTGAGTCAAGACTATTTTGGTTGTAAGGAACAGAAACCCGTATCATCAGGAAAGAGTTGGGAGACAGCTGAGGATAAAATGGACCACCTTGCAGAGCTCACCAACATTCAGGTCTCGTGCAGATTGCACCTGGCAGGGCAGGAAGGGCGCCCTTCTCTCCACCTTTGGTGGATCTCTCAGTCTGTCCTCCCTCACCTGCTTGGGCGTCCTCCCGTGCCCAGCGGCCATCCGCTCAGCTACTCTTGCTCCTTTGTCCCAGAAGTCTTTACAAAGTGCTTAGTTATGTGCGTGTTTGTGCCTCAAGCAGGCTTCCATGTGCCGAGAGGCAGACTGCGAAGAGGAGGTTACGGCCTTCACCAAGCCTGCTTACTGAGGGGAGGGACAGACAGGCCTCTGTGCATGAGGCGCGATGCTGTGGACACGGCGGAGCAGGTGAGGAGTGCGGGGGCAAGGCCAGAGCTGGGTGCTGTCATGTGAGCCACATGCCGGGGAGCATCTCTGGGCAGAGAGCCAGCAAAGTGAGGGGTGAGCTCAGGGAAGTCTGGGTGGGGGGGGGGAACCGTCCTGGGATGAAGGCAGGACAAGTGCGGGGGTGGCTGGTGCGGGTGAACAAGGGGCCGGGGGTTGGGGAGGAGGCCGGATGGGTGACGAGGGAGGGGCTGCCAGAGGTTTTGTAAGCTGTTGTAAGGTCTTAGAGACTTCCAGTCCAAGGAAGAGGGAATGGGGGGCACCGGACGGAGGATGCCCTGAACGTACATTTCTAGGGGCCCCCTGGCCACTGTTGGGTGGAAGTGTTGCTGAGGTCGCTCCTGCACAAGCCCGGGTGGGAGGTGGGCCAGGTTAGCCGTAGCAAGGTGACAAGCGGTCAGGCCGAGGGTGTATTTTGAAGGTAGGGTCAACTGCGAGTGTGAGAACAGGGAACATTCCGTCGAGGACGACTTCGCCTGTGGCCTGGGCAAGTGTAAGGATCCCGTTTCAGAGGAAGAGAAGCAAGGTTTCTGTTCCGGCGGCGGGCGGGAGTGCAGGGACAGGAGGTGCACCTGTCACACGGTCAGGGTGCCTTTGGGTGCTCAGGTGGAGGCGTCGGAGGCAGCCGGGGCTCGCGAAGAGCTCGAGGCCGGAGCTGGACGCTGATGAGGCGGCCCTCAGCGCCAGCCATCCGGGGACGGGGCAGAGAAGGGACGGGGTCCGGGGCGGTTGGGTCACCAGGCAGCACGGGCGCCCTGGGCCGAGTGGCCGAGAGGCTGGAGGGAAACCACGAGACACTGGGTGAGAGCCTGTCTGAAGCCAGAGGGGTGCTGGCAGGAGCTCGGGAAAGGCGGGGCGGGCGAACCCTGGTTCCCGCTCACGCCCGGTTCCTCCGTGCCCCCCGGTGACGCGCCCCGCTCAGCTCCGGGCGCACAGGGACCGCCGCGGTGCGACGTGGCCGTTCAGCTCCGCCTTTCGGCGCCTGCCTGTGTCTCGGAGCGGGCCGAGCGCGGGCTCCCGGCTCTTTCCAGGCAGAGGACGGCAGGCTTCGCGGAAAACCCGTGAGGGGAACACGTGGTGCGATAGTAGCTGGCGTGCAGGGCGGGACCCGCCTTCTCAGGGAGACCGCACCCTCCGCCGGAAAGGAGACGGTGCGTGCCCGTCCACGTGCGCCGCCTCCAGCCCGGACCGCCTTGGGGCCGAGTTTTGTGCCGAGTTTTGTGCCGGCCTCCCAAGCTTCGAGCCGCGTGGGTGCGTGTGCGTGTGCTGTATCCAAATGTTCTCTAGGACATCTGAAAGGCTCCTTGGCCTGTATGGTCCAAGGCAAACTTGGGGTCCTTTCTCCTCCCCCACAGCCAGGCTTAGTCCCTGGTGCTCCCCCTCTCCCCAAGAGGCACCACCGGGCGTCCAGCTTTGCAACTCAGGAAGCTAGGGGGCCTCAGACACCTCTCTCTGCAGCCTCTGTGGCCAGACTAACCCCCGTTTCATCCTGTTGCCTTGATAGCTCTGGACTCTGTCCAGTTCTTCACCTCTTCACTGCCCCTTCCTAATCCTAACCACCGGCACTCTTCCGCTGGACCACAACAGCCTCTTACGTGGTCTCTCCACATCTCTTCTCACTTGCCTCCCTCCAAGCCTCAGACATGGGGACACCAGTCTCCTAGAGAGAGTAGGGCCTGCTTAGGGTCACAGTAGGGCTGGAGTTCCCAAGGCAGGAAGGCTAACCCGCATGCAGGCTGGAGGTTAGACACAGAGCTCATCCAGGCCTCCTTGGGAATGGAGAGGAGGCTCTGAAATTTGCAGTATCGAGTTTCAGAAAACACGGGGTCAGGGTCAGCAGAGCAGCTGGTAGTGGGGAAGGCCAGGCCCAGCTAATTTCCTGTCAGAATGGCCCAGAGGCCCCAGCCCCTCTCTGGGCTGGCCACAGGGGAGGAGATGCCGGGAATGGCTCACATTCCTCTGGCTGGGGCTGCACTGAACCTCCAACCTCCGGGGACCTGCGGGGAGTGAGGAAGTGGATCTCTGAGGCCAGAATTGGGGGCTCTCTGCAGGGACCAGGCATCTGGTGTCCAACCCTTCAGCTGGAATGGGGCCAGAGACCAGAGAGCAGACACAAAAAGAGCGTCACAGCTGCTGAAGCTTTAGGGTAAATGAGCCCAGCCTCACATTCAGATGAGGAAACAGGCTCAGACAGGACCAGAGCTCACCAGGATCACATGAGCTTCCCTGTTCTAAGCCCTTAACTCTGTTTCTTCTGGCCGGGCATGCATTTCCTGGAAGGCCTAGCTTTGCTGAGTTGTGTGACACCGGGGGACGAGCTGGGCTAGGACTCTGCTCTTCTTGGCCAGGAGGCAGGAGCCCTCGCTTCCAGCCAGGGATATATGCTTCTCAGGTGGTCTGTGGGGTGGGTGGCAGAATGTAAGGGTGTGGAGAAAATGTAAGGGTGCTGAGTCAGCTGTGGGCCCTTCTCTCCTCTCCTGGAGGCCCTAGCTCATTCCACCCATGGAGGACATTTGATGTCCTGGTCAAGTCCCCAGGAGGGTGGGGTCATGGCAGTGTGCTCCTGGCCTCGAAGGGCCCTCTAAGTGGCCTGGCCTGGCTGGGTGGGAGGAGGAGGTCAGGGGTCCCCGGTAATCTCCTTTCTTTGATACCAAGACTGGCCTGGCTGAAGTATGATGGCTGGGGAGGGTGAGACCGGGATATAGTCACTCAAGCCTGGGTTCAAGCCTGTCTCCATCAGACAGACCGTCTGACCTGGGCATCTGACCTCTCTCTCCAAAGCAGGGAGCCCTCAGCTGCAGAGAGGAGAGTGGCTACTCGATTTCTCTCCATCAAGTCACACGGTGTGTCTGTGACTTGGGCAGGGGGCCGCCTGCCTGACGCCGTGGGACACAAGCCCTCCCAGAGCCTGGAAGTGCTGCCCACCCCCTCTCTCCAGCAGGGCCCCCCGCAAGTGTGCGGCCTGCCTGTGGAGCCAGGGCCCGGGCTTCTGTCTGCCCGGCTGTCCTTCCTCCACTGGACTCAGAGGCTGTGGCCCTTTTCAGGTCTCTCAGGCACCAACCTGACAGTCCTGTCCCTCTCCCCTCTCCCCACTGCCCCTGGCAGGTAGGCCCCCCTACAGACGCCGCCTCAGGACCGTCTCTCCAGCCCCGTGGCCTGCTTTCTCTGATCTGAACAAGCACAACGGCCCCCAGCGGCCCCCACCCCCACTTCACAGTCGCCCTGTGCATCTTCGCCAGGGGAGCTTTCTGAACACGTCACGTCCTGGCTAACTGCCTTTCCGTGCCCTCCTCCCCTTGCCCTTTGCCCAGCCAGCTCCTTCTTGTCCTGAGAAGCCTCAGTGGCATGTACCCAGGGGTCAACCTGAAATAAAGAGCCACGACAAGAGGCAAACGAGTGTGTATTTGGGATCCAAGAACTGCAGACTCTGGTGTAACCAGTTCCTGCCTTCAGGTGAGAGCCAGGGGTCTCACGGGAGAGGAAGGGGGGTGACTGCGTGACTTGGTGCCAACGGACTGCGCTGCTGTGGGTACGCACGGACTGACTCTTGGGTTACCCAACGGCACTCTTCCTGCTACGCTTCAGTCAACGGCTCTGTCTCCCGAAGGTCGGCAGCCAGCAGTGTTCCGGCCAGGAGGCTGCTGTCCTGTTGGCTCCGCGGACCGCTGCGGCCCCCACTGCTGTTGTGCCCGGTTCAAACACGGCGGGCAAGGCGATTTCTCTGCAGGGGCCTCCCCGCGACGCTGTGTTAAAATGACTGCAGTCACTCAGTTTTTCCCGCTGGGAGGTCTTCTCTGACGCCCGGGGCTGGGTTCAGGGTCCCCACCTGGCCCCAGGTCTGATTGCGCTGGCTTCCACAGCTGGCAGGTGCGGAGGGCGGCTCGTTTCACTCGGGGTCCGAAGCAGTCGGAACGGGCACCAGCACAGAGCAGGTACCAATAAAGCTCGGCTGACTGAGGGGAAAGTGAGCGAAGGTGCAGAAAGAAGGACCCTCTGTGGCTTTGGGTGACTGCCGCATTCATGGTAGGCTCCGTCCCGCAGCGGGAGCTTTGGGAGGAACACGTGCCCCGTCAGGCTTGCCCTGGCACCTCGCGTACTGAAGCCGCCGCCTCCCGCTGGTGAGGCCGCAAGTGATGGGGTCACAGCAGGGACCCCCAGGCTTCCCTGCTAAACCCAGCTGCCCCTAAGAAATGAGGATGTTGAGAGAGGTCGCCAGAAACAGGTGGACGGCAGGCGACAGACGGGCCTGTGTCCGACAGCGTCTGCATGCAGAGCGGCTGTGTCAGCAGGGTGGGCCCGTGTGCAAGCGTCCATGTGTGGACAGGCGGGCCCTCGTCTGTTGTCTGTGCGTCAGGACTGTGTTTGCACCTATGTGTGTGAGCACGCCCCCCCATCAGGGCCTGGCAGTAACCCCCCCGCCGGCACAGCCCCCCAAGCCCCCACCTCCCGTGGCACTCGGCCCTCTGCCTCCCTCTCGCCTCTCCCCAGGCTACCCCGAGTCCGACGTCCCTGTCCTGGGCTCCTGTGCCCGCACACCCTTCTGTCGCGGCGGGTCGGTTCTGTCAGGCTGTATTCGTTTTCTGTGGCTGTTGTGACGCGTGACTACAAACTCAGGGGCTTCAAACTACAGACCAATTGCTCTCCAGGCTCCGACCTCGTCTGTGGGATCTGTGCTGCTGCCTCCGCAGGAAAATGGTGAAGAAAACGGAGATAAGCCCGCACGCGAAGCACCGCTGCCCCTCCAGTGGCAAAACCAAGATGAAGGGACGAGCCGTGGGGCCCTGGCATCGGGGCTCCTGCGTGAGAACTGGAAGCGGATGGTGCCCCGGCCACAGCACCACTTCCGCGTCACGGTGACGTCGGCCGTCCGAGGACTGAGGAGTCGAGAGACCAGTAGAAGCTCCGGCATTTGAAACGTCGCTAGCCTGTGGTCAGTGGGATAGTTTGTGTAACGGAATAAACCCCAGATCTGTTATCGTCCCGTTCTGAAGGTCTGAAGTCCACGTGGGTCTCGCCGGGCCAGCCTCCAGGAGTTGGCGGGGCTGCGTTCCTTCCGGAGGCTTGAGGGGAGGGTGTTTTCTTGCCTTTCCCAGCTTCCAGAGGCTGCCCACATTCCCTGGCCCCTTCCATCTTCAAAGCCTGAGTGACTGGCCACGTCTCTCGCGTGGTGTCTCTGCCACTCGTTTCCGCCTCCTCCCTCCACTCGTAAGGACCCTTGTGATGACACTGGGCGCGTCAGGATGATCTCTTGAGGTCCGCTGATCACCTGCAGCCTTAATTCTCCTTTGCCGCGTCGGTAGTATGTTCACAGATCCTGGGAATGTGGCCGTGCACGTCTCGGGGGTGTGGGCGTCACTCCGCTCAGCACAGATGGTCTGTCTCTCTGAGCTCTCCCTCCCCCGGAGACCCCTTGGCAGCGAGAGTGTCCAGCCTGTCCTAGGTCTTTATTACATACCTGAATAATTCTGATCCAGTCAATGATGTGGTGAGAATTCGTTTGTGCTGGCTACTTTCAAACATACCATCCCGACTTTTCTTCCCATTTTATAGGTGAGGAAAATAAGGCTCCGAGGAGTTAGGCGGCAAAAGCTAGTATGTGACAGCGCCGGGAGCGTCAGTATACACCGCCGTCAGGTGGAAAACGCAGAGGGTCTAGAGCTCCAGTGGGGAGAAAGCCCTAGACCTTGGGCGGAGGCCATGAAAATACACCTCAGATTTCAGACCGGCCCGGTGGCTGCGCTCTCCTAGCCTCGCGGTTTGCGCTGAGCCCACGGGCGGCTCTCAGCCAATGACTAAGATGGGGTCCTTCTTGGGAGATACAAGGTTTCTCTGACAGGCAGTTTTGGCACAAGGGCTCCCCGTTGGCCTTGCTCCTTTTAGACCTGACTGCAGCCTCACTCTTCCCCTCCACCTCCCGTCCTCTGTCTCTTGTTCACAGGGGTCAGACCTGCATCACTGCCTGCCGCGCCCTCCCCCTCCCCCCGCCCGCCCTATGCCCTCACACGTGTCCCCCGTAAGTCTCCTGCACACAGAGAGTCCTGTCTTGGTGGAAGGACCAGAACTAACAGTAGGTGGTCTGAGGAGACGGGGGGCCAGATGGGGATTTGGGCCTGTCTCAGAGCACACGGGGAAGAGGATGCCATCCTGGTTGATGGGGGCCCCAGATCGTCCCTAGAGCAGGGTAGCAGCTCGAATGCTAAAGATTTCACTGGTGAGGCCTCGGGAGAATTTCCTTAGAGGAGGGGAATGTTGGGGTGGGTGTGATCAACCAGGCATTTAAAAAATAAGGTGGGGGTGGGTGGGGGGTGGAACAACGCCCTCAAAAGTCGGCTGGTCACCGCGAGCTCAGGCTGGTGTTCTGCCGCGGGCTGAAGAGGGGCTGCGGCCACTGACCAGCAGTTCCTGGGGCAGTGCGCCCGCCGGCAGGCCTCGTGGCAGCTGACAGAGACCGCTTATCTCCGGCAGCGCAGCACAGACAGAGCTGAGTGGCAGGCTGAAGATAAGAGCTGCCCAGATAAGTCTGAATGCTCAGCCAAGGTAGATATGTGAAGGTCAGGCCCTGGTGGGGAAAATCTGGAACCTGCAACGCGAGATAAAGGCATCAGGACGGATGCCCCGAGGGTGTGGGTGCCGCAGCCTTCCTGACGTTCTAAGCTTACAGAGGGCCACCCCTCCTCCTGAGAGCTGCCACCTCTGCTGTGCCGCAGGTGCCACAGGGGCCTCACCCCTGCCGGGCGACAGGCACCTTCTCAGGAGCTGCCCCCACTTCGTCCCCTGCTAGCCAGGGACCGTAATTAGGATTGAATCCCAGAATAATCCAGCTGGGGGCATCTTGGGCCTGACAGTGCAGGGAAGAGAGTATACATGAAAGGAGAGTGACTATCACAGACACTGGCAGGAGCCGGGGGAATGCTCCTGGGATTGGATTTGGGGAACGCATGATGAAGGGGGCTGGAATGTAAGGCTGGATAAGCAAGAACTCATGGATTTGGGGGCACTCTCTGGAGACACAGATTTAGTACCTTGGATGGGACACGAGGCGATAGGGCAGATTCTGCTGGGGGTGGCTCTTAGAAGTCTGGAAAAAGCAGCGGCCAACACTCAGTGAAGTGGTAATACCTGAGTTTTCCTGGCAGATGGTGAAGAAGAAATAAGCTGGCAAAAGTGGGCGTGCTGGAATGGATATATTATGTAAGGCCAGTAATGACGGAGGGGTAGGCAAGGGGACTCAACCCACTGAAGTTGTGGGGAAGGCAAAAGGAGCACGGTGTCCCTAGGGGCAAAACAGGCAGCCGATATGGCTCTGCTTAATAACTACGATGAAAAAAGCAGACAGGAATGGGGGTGCAGGAGGCAGGCAAATGGAAAATCTTGGTCCCTTGCTCATTTCCCAGACCTTAGCCACTGTGCAGATCTGGAACCCACTGTCTCAAGAGGGGCCAGGGGTCTCAGAGGAAGAACCCTGCAAAACTGCAACAAGTATGTATGGTGATTCCTGAAGTTTTCTCCCAAAGGTCTATGGCCGTTTATTTGGGTGACTGTTCACTAGAGAAAAGGGACTAGTAGACACAGAGTTTTAGTTGACGTGAACATCTGAGACTCAAAGCATCATCATGGGCCCTTTTTCAGAGTGGGGCCCCTGGAGGTCAGGGAAAAGGGGAGTCACGGCTAAGGTCTGGCTTGCAGTGGGCTCACTGGGTCCACGAAGCTGCCTGGCAGTCCTTGTACCTGAGTGCTTAGTACTCATGGGCTCTGACCGCTGGAGTGACCCCCGCATCAGGCCACTGGCTTACTGGGTGGGAGCAATCGTAGCAGAGAACGCCAAGTGCGGACTTCTGACACTGCCTTCCCCCGGCTCCCTTGCCTTGCCCAAAATAGTAAATAAAAAAATCTCATCTCATACCAGGGGATATGGCAGAAAATAATGCCACCATTAACAACTTAAAGGATGAAGGGGTGGTGGTCCCTACTGTTGCCCCATTTAATTCACCCATCTGACCTCTGCATGAATCTGACAGATCCCGGACGAAGACTAGCTGGGCCGCCTCAGGCTGAACCAAGGAGGAGCCCCGCTCGCAGTGGCTGTGCCAGACATGGGATCATTGCTAGAGCAGATTAATAAGGCCGAAGGTATGTGGTCTGCAGTCATTTGGTCAATGTGTTCTTTTCCGTTCCAATTAGAAAAGAGGGTCAGAAACAGTTCATACTCACATGGGATGCACAACAATGGTCATTTACGGTTCTGCCTCAGGTTGTGTGAGCTGCCCTGCCCTCTGTCTTAACGTGATCTCAAGAGATCGGGCCCATGTGGACATCCCACGGAACATCACACTGGTCCGTTCCATCAAGACCCCGTGCTGATCAGGCTGGATGAGTAAGAGGTGTCGTGTCGTGTGCTGGAGGCCACAGCTCGGTCACACGCACTCCGGAGCGTAGCACGTAACACCTATGAAGATTTAAGGACCTGCCACTTTAACGAAGTTTTCGGGGGTTCAGTGGTCAGTGAAAGAAAGTGAAAGTAAAGAGGACGGGAAACGGTTGTGTCTTGTATCTCCGCGGCTGTCTTTGGGCGCAGGGACGGCACGGCTTTCTGGGCGGCGCGTGGAGCTGCCTGCTGCAGGGGGGCCCCAGCAGGAAAAGGCTCTGCGGAGGGCCGGCCTACCGTGCCTGGAAGCTGAAGCCTCGGGAGTGTCCGCGATGGGAAACGGGAACAGAGTATGGAGCATGGAGCTCACGGCAAGTCCCAGTGGGAGAATCCCCAAGCAGGCCGCTGGGGTGCCACGGCAGGGCCACGTTATCAGCAACGGCAAATCACACCCTTTGAGAAACAGTTTCTAGCATGTTACAAGGCTCTGGGAGACACAGAACACTTGACCAACATACACCAAGACGGACATCTGAAACTGGCCAGTATGACCTGGGTTCTGTTGGAGGCATCAAGTCATAAACACGGACGGGCCTGGCAGCAGTCCGTAAGATGGAAATACTACCTCTGGGATTGAGCCTGGGTGGGGCTGAGGGCAATGAGTAAACTGCATGAGGAGACAGCATTAATCATTTTTTGGATTGATTACATGTTGAAATAATATTTTTGACATACTGGGTTAAGTAAAATATATTAAAAATAAGACGAAATGTTATTAAAATCAATTCCATCTATTTCTTTCTACTTTAAAAACGACACATTCTAGGGCTCGCACTGTGTCTGTTGGACAGTGCTGCTCAAGGCCTGTGTCCAGCAGTTCTGCCCTGCGCTTTGCTTGAGTCACAGCTCCGCTTGCTGTTGCCGAAGGCATTTCCTGGTTCCCACATTGAGACTGTTCAGAAATTCTTTACGGGATGACGGGGTTACTTAACAACTCTGAGGAGAGCTCTCAGTGAAGTATCTAGAAACGTCCATTTCTGTTGCGAAGCAAACGTGCCGTGCCACGAACAGTTTAAGCTCTAGCTCTGGAATAGAGGACTGGGCGGAGGACTTGGGGAAGTGAGGATAAAGAATTTGGGCCAAAGGGTTTGGGGAGTGGGACCTGCACAGTGCACTCCTTTCAAGATCTGCATCTTTCAAGAGCCCAGCCGTAGAAAGGCTTTGTCACAAGTGCCAGAGGTGAGGGGTGGTGGCGGTTAAGCTTCTTACAAGGTGCCAGGCCCTCATCTTTCTTCCTTGGAATCCAGCGCTCTTCTCCCCCTCACAGCTAAGACCTGAGGAGTGAAGGGCATTGGATATTCTTGTGCTCACCCCCCAATCTCAGTGGCTTCCCCTGTGACTGAATTTCAGGGACGCAGCAGGGGCAGAATCCTGGGCCCCGTGAAGCCTGAGGGCCTGCCTGGATCGCCTGAGCCCTCTAGCCTGAGGGAACCGGAAGGTTCCGGGCCATTCCGCCTGGCTCCGGGAGCGCTCCTGGTATCGAAAGACTTAGCAGTTCGGCCCCGAGGTGAGAACGTGCGTCTGCTGGCTCCGCGTGGAGTTGGACTTACGGTCCCCGAGGTAAACTCAAGGGCTTAACTAGAAGCAGCTGGTTGGTCCAGAGCTGAAACTGCTGATCCTTCATTTGTGCTGTTTAACCATTTCCTGAAGCAGAAATCCAGCCGCCCGACTAGAGCCCGGTCTATCCTGCCTGCAGTTCTCAGGAACTGCCCCGTACCATCGGTGGTACACCCGTGACCCAGAAGACACAAAGGACTCCGCCGATTTCACACGGCTCACGGGAGGCAGTGGGCGGGAGGGTGGCTGCGGGTCTCTTACGTAAGCTCGGCGGCAGTGCGTCCGGAGCCCAGTACTCATGCCGCATGTCCCGTGTGTCTGGTGACCTCCTAAGCAAGGCCCGAAATGGGCCGTTTCACTCCCGAACTTTAAGTCTCGTACATAAATCCTGAATGTTGCCTTCTGAGTACTCTGCACTACACAGTGAGTTTTATTTCACAGCAAATGAGGGTGCTTTTTCTTAAGAAATAAATTTAATTCAAGGTGGTTAGTGAATGGAAGGCATGTAACACGTTTACGAAAGTTAGAAGAATCCAGTTAGAAAAGAAGCACTGTGTACAGTCTCAAATAGCTGAAGGTACAACGGGCTCCATAGTTTACAAAGTACAAAAATTATTTCATATACAAAGAAAAAATACAAATAATGTGCAAAATCATTTTCACAGGTGGCAATTTATAAAATGAAAACGATAGAAAAATCCTTCATTCTTGTTATTCCCCAATTTCTTATATATTAACACAGTTCTATTTCCTAGTGTGTAGATAATTTTAAATTTGAAAATCTGGTTTATTTGTAATCTACAAAGACAGAGTGGTTTTTTGTTTTTTAAAAAGGGAAGTATTTTCATTACTGAAATCTTACGAACTAATCAGTTAATTTTATATTAAATTATACGTAGGCTAGCTGAAAAACAAGGATATAGAAATCATATATACATATTTTTGAAATATTAGTTTGGTATTTAACATATTAACATTTCCAAACAACGATCTAACTACCCCTGACTCCGGCTGGCTGCAGCGGTAAGCAGAGATCTCGCCGCTGCCACTCGCGGTGAACAAACAGCACTCCTCAGGTCTTAAGCTGAACAAAGACAACATTATCAAAAGTAAAGAAAATCTACGAACCGTTCTTACTGTTCACGTGCAGAAGCACTGTCTGGGCATCTGATCATGGCACCGTGCGACTGCCGTCTACAGCCTGTCACAGGTGCGCGGTGCTCCAGGACAGCTGGCTTCCGTCTTTCCAACATCTTCACTTCATTAAGAGTTCAGTGCAAGTGTTTATTTTGTGAGTTAGTGCATTCGGCTTTTTGCATGTTATTCTGGGTAAGAAGCTGTCAGGGACCAGAAGAATACATAGGAACACGAAGTCCTGGATCCTCAGGGCACCTCTGGCCTAGAAAATTCAGTGTTTTGGAAGCAATATTGTCCTGCATTGGCCTGGTCACGGTTGCATCATTCCCTGGACCCTCTTTTTCCTTCAGGAGAATCCTGTGTGAGCACTGAGGCCCTTGCTGCGACCCCCATGGCCAAGCAGGGTTAGGGGAGCACCTCTGGCAGCGCCAAGAACTGAGTGTCTCTAAGGTCAGGCGGTAAGAGTAGGAGCTGTTCTGCTGGGAAACCTGTTCTGGACACGATGTACGATCATCTTGGACAGTTTTGATATTTGCCTGTCAGAAAAATCTCCAAGGAAGTTATGACCTTGGGAACAAAAAGGATCTAGTTTCATGAAGAAGGAGTCAAGTAAGGGGTAGCCATTTTGCCTAGGAGATAGATGACGGTTGGCTCAGGAAGCATTCTTCTGATCCCTAACCACTAAGACCCTGTTAGAACGACCTAGTGCAAGACACAGGGAATGCCGGGGGCTCTCGACCAGCCCTCTGTGACACATTCACTCAGGCTGAGCAGCCATAGCAACGGCTCAAAGAGGGCACTCGGTGAGCCTGGGCAGGAGAGCCTCAGGCCTGGGATGAGTCTTGAGAACCAAGCAGGAAGCTGTCAGCTCCTCGAGGGATCATGCGCTTTGTTCTGTCGGACAGCGTGCGTCCTTCCTCCCTCTTCTGCTTGGGTTGACCGTGGGTATCAGGCATCGGAGATACAGCTCTGGATCCTGTCCATCCACTGCTGGGCACTCTGTCCATCCTGTGCACAGAAGTTATACACACGTTTGCTGGTCTTGAGCTACAAAATCAAATGAAGAGAAGCACAGATGAAGGGGAGGCCTGTTCTATGGCTTTGGGCAAGCGTGTGAATCAGTCCCAGTGAACTTCCCTTTCCACACCGCCCCGGAACCTCTATGTTCCCCACCCTCCACGACTATACCGTCATTGCCTTTACAGTCACTTTGTGGTTCTGGTCTCTAGAGTCACTGCAGATGTTAACAGAAGGGTACTGGCAGAAAAGGGGGACATGCTAGGAGAGCCTAACTTTGCATTTTCCTGGGGGCCTTCCTTGACTATGGCGGAGGGTCAGGAATGGCTAGAGTCTCTGGCCTCTCCCGTGCACTGCACCAACGCAGCAAAGGTGCCACGGAAGCTCCCTAGGTTTCTCAGGGAAGCCTCAGATTCATCCACGCCATGAGGAAGTTGGCTTTCCTGTCCCCTCTCCAGCCCCCTCTCTAAGGCTTCAGTTGGGGCCTCACTGGAAGCCCGGACTCAGGGAAATGGCCTCATAGCCAGAACAGAGCCCCGGAGTATGACTGTGCTCTTTATGAAGCCCTTCTTGGCTATGGGAACTAGATAAGAACCCTATCATGTGGCCCATAAAATGCCCGAAGGCTCACCTAAGGGCTGCTGAAGATGTTAGGGCAAACAGTCATCATGTATGACGAAGGACAATTTTTATGGATGGTCAAGAATGAAGACCACTGGATCCTAAGGGAAGTAGCATCTGTTCTTGACCGTCGGTGGTGAGTGAAATAACTAACAATATTTAACAGGGAATTCATCTGCCTCTGTACGTGGCTGGACACCTGTTGAAGAAGTCCTTTGTGCAAAGCAATATGCAGCCTTTTTGAGACATCTGAACAGCTGGGAGAGGTCAGGTTTGGGATTTGAGTGCTGAGTTCAAGTTCTGTAGCAATTCCCATAGCCAGGGGGTTTGCAACCTATCTGCTATCACCATCGATTGCTCTGAGGCCCCATAATTCTTGGAGGTGGATGGCCTGTAAGGAATCAGGTACAGACATAGCCAGGAAAAGACAAGATCAACTTACATCAAAGAAAGCCTTGTCACTCGTGTGCTTTGGGGCTCCCATGCTGGGGCCAGCAGGGATGACCATTTCTACTTCGGCCAGGTCAATGTGGCCTTTACAGCTTGTGTCCTCACCTGAGTCATAGTATCTCAGCTGGAACCAAAAGGATACAGATGGGACGTAAGAGACACAGAAAGGGAAAATGCATGGCTTTTCAAAATGTATTTGAATACTTTCCTCTGTATCTTGCTAACCTATGCCTGAAAGAATAAACAAGAAAATAAAAACACTGTTTGCTTCTTGGTGGCTGACAGAAAGGAAGAAAAAGACATTTAAAAAAATTTGCATAAAAATATTACATATTAAAAAATAAAATTAAATGTCAACTGACAATTGTAAGAAATATATGTAACATATAAAAAAGGTTGTTTAGAATATATACAGGATTCCTAGAAATCAATAAGAAAAAAATAAACAATCTAGTAGAAAAATAATAAAAAAATCTCAACAGGCAAGTCACAGAAGAAATGCAAATGACGTATAAACTTCTGAAAAGATGAGCAACCTTTCTGATGAAAGAAAGGTAGGTGATGAAATCAGTAAGATTTCACTTTTTACTCAGGTTAAGAAATATTAAAAATGGCTGATAATATTCAGGTTGAATGTAAGGCACTAAGTATTCTCAAACATTGTTAGAAACCTTTTGAACTACAATTTGGCAACAGCAACTAAAGTTTAAAATGTTTATGCCTTATTGATAACGTTCTTCTCACCTCTACAGAAACACTCCCACAAGCATGAGAGACACAGACAGAGGTTCCTTCAGCACTGTTTTTATTAGCTAAACAGGGAAAAGATGTATCTGTCTTTCAGTAGGGGTGTTCGTTCATTAAATGATGGTTGGTTAATTTTATCACTAATATGGAATACTGTAACTTATCAAAAATGATAAGGAAGATCTTTATGAACTGGTAGGAAAATATGTTCAAGATATATTATATAAAAATATAACTTGCCAAATAGCATGTAGATATAAAATGATTTCTGAAAAACACAGTAAGTAGCTCAACACTGGACTGAGTGGTTACTATGTGCCAGGACTGGATTTCACTGTCTAACTTACATAGTAGGGAAGTGTCTGCTGCCTTTGTCACTGCAGTTCTGGCCTCAGACTTTTCTCTGTCTCTCCAGTCAGGCATGGGTATAAGTAGGTCTAAATGGAAAACTGTATACTTTTCATGTTAAAGAAATCCAAAAGATTGGTAAGAATGCAAGTATAATTTGCTGTAATTATAAATTACAGAAAAATTATGACATCGTCCTATGTTATATTTAGTGGTTTAATGGAACTTATCTCCATAGCGTATTCTCTATGATTTCAGAGACATTGTTATTTTAAAGTGCAACCGCCCAAAAGGGCTTCCATTGCATATTTGTAAATAAATTCTCTATATTCTTCCACAGAGACTCTGCAACTTTTATGAAATGCCCTGAGCTAAGGGAAATGTGGTTCCCATCTTAAGATCTTTATCTGGAAACGGTCTTCTAGGTGTAGGTCCTACCAGAACACTGTAGAGGGGTACCAGTTTGTATCTTTCTCAACAGACTCCATTTTTATTTTTTATTTTAGCTTATATTTTATATCTCTCTTTTTTTTTTTTTTTAAAGATTTTTGTTTATTTATTTGACA
This sequence comes from Ailuropoda melanoleuca, assembly GCF_002007445.2. NCBI lineage: Eukaryota > Metazoa > Chordata > Mammalia > Carnivora > Ursidae > Ailuropoda > Ailuropoda melanoleuca. The sequence goes on from NC_048225.1 coordinate 61,631,407, forward strand.
GAGAGGGAGACAGCGAGAGAGGGAACACAAGCAAGGGAGTGGGAGAGGAAGAAGCAGGCTTCCAGTGGAGGAGCCGATGCGGGGCTCGATCCCAGAATGCTGGGATCACGCCCTGAGCCGAAGGCAGACGCTTAATGACTGAGCCACCCAGGCACCCCATTATTTTATCTTTTCTTATCTTAAGGTGGGCTCCATGTCCAGTGTGGAGCCCAATGTGGGGCTTGAACTCACAACCCTGAGATCAAGACCTGAGCTGACATCAAGAGTTGGACGCTTAACTAAGGTGCCCTCGACAGACCCCATTTTAGAGATGAATGTGTTGAGAATTAAAATGTGTACCTGCCTCCAGGCTGACCGGTCAGTTCCAAGGTAGAGTGAGGCCGTACGCTAGCCTAGAGAGAAGTGATTTCTATAGGCTTTGACAGTATTATTACCTGATGTTTTGTTACATCCAACACAAACCACCGGGGCTTCCAACCTTTCAGCAGAGCCCCTCTTTTGTAAAGTGTTCCCTCGAAGGACCTAGAAGAAATGATGACAGGGCAGTTAATTTTGGTTTTTCATTTAAAAAGTGCTGTGAAGGGGATGTCTGTTGTTATTGTCAAGCCTCTCTTTCCCTCAGATGGTCCAAAAAAAGCCAATCAGAATTCTCTCCAGAATCTTTTTTACTAGACTTTTGGGGAAAGACTGCCTCTTTCCACTACAATTACCAAACTTGTGAGGTTTGGAGCTCTCAGTAGCCATCTTTTGTGCCATGTTGGGAATGACGCAACCCCTAGAGGAAAACAGAGCCAGCAAATGAACAGAAGCCTGAAGACAACTGTGTGAGAAACTGGCACGTCCTTGGCCTTCCCAGTCTATGTGAGTAAATTCCTTTTTGCTTAAGCTAGCATGAGCTGAACTTCTGACGTCCGCCGCTAAGAAAGTGCTGACTAACACATACTCCCTCGAACGATCTGACAGACATGAGATAATAATAACCAGGACTCCACCACAAATCGCTATAACCTCTTGATATTATTTTAGTTGTAATTTTGATTTTTCCTCTTCAAAGAGCCATCTGACACATTTACAACAGAAACCAAGAAAGAATGAAGGCAGGTCCGTGTTAAGTGTACGGACGGCTGTCCTGCCCAGGCCCAGCTTACGGCAGGGGGGGGTGGCTCGGCACACCCACCTGTTCTCCTCACTCCTGGACGCGTACTGGCTGTACAGCGTGGCTGCTCTGCGGTCCACGCCATTGGACGGGGAGACGCTGGCGCTGTGCCCCTGCCCTGCACCGCTGTCTGGGAGCTGCAGCAGAGACCTCTTCTGACAGGAGGGCAGGTTGGTAGACACAATTCCTGGGGAGCCTGAAGGGTGTCTCTGGGGCTGAAAAAGAACTACACTTTGATAAAAAAAATAAAACCCCCCTAAACTGTAAGATGATAAATTTGCACTTTAAGTTAAAAAAAAAAAAGAGCTAGGAAAGCTTTATAAAGATTTTATAGAGCAACTCATCCAATCATTTCATTTCTAAAAATTCATCTCAACGAGAAAACTGGAACACTAAATAAAATATACGTATAAAGATGTTTATCCTGGAGTTGCTTGTAATAGTAAAAAGCCAGAAACAACGTAAATGTCTATCATTAGGGGACTGGTTAAAAAAATGGTATTTCTATAGAATGGAATTCTAGACAGCCATTAAAACTGCTGTGCTGATTTATATGTAGTGACAGATGGAAGGTCATGTCTGCCTCGTGTACGTATTTTTCCAGATCTTATTTATTTATTTGCCAGAGAGAGAGAAAGAGAGAGCACAAGCAGGGGGAGCGGCAGGCAGAAGGAGAGGGAGAAGCAGACTCCCCGCTGAGCAGGGAGCCTGACGTGGGGCTCGATCCCAGGACCCTGGGATCATGACCTGAGCTGAAGGCAGACGCTTAACCAACTGAGCCACCCAGGCGCCCCAGAAAGCTGGTTTTAAAATAGAATGTACAGTAAATCCCTTTTATTTGTGTGTTTAGAATGATACAATAAGTTTGACAGCTTGTGAGGTTTATTTCTAGGCTACAAATTGTAAGGTGATTTTTATGCTTTGCTTATAACTATCTGTGTGTTGTCTTCTTTAAAAGAATAAATATATCTCATTCTCATAATCAGAAAAAATATCAAGAAACGGTTTTATTTTTCTGAGAATTAAAGCAGTCAGATACCACCTGCCTGTGGCCTGACAACAGTTCCCTGAGTTGCCATCTGCAGGCAAGAGCTAGTGCCTGGAGGATCCCTTCTCAGCATGCCAGAGGCTTTCTTCTGTACCCCTCTCCGTCCCTCTGTGACATCGGAAGTCCTCTTCAGAACGCTCACAGCTGTCTTGACCTCCCTTCTGCTGCATCTGCAGCCAGTCTGACGTGGATGTGATGGTGGCTGGAACAAGTATGGGTGTGTGATCTCTGTGCCTGTCCCCTCACACGTGAGCAGGGACGCCACCACCTCACCGTGGCTTGCATAGGACGCTAACGTGTGGGTGGGGCTCAGCACCGTTTCTCGCACATACTACATGCCTGATGAAAGTTTAAGTCAAAAACAGAAGAGGGGGTGTGAAAAACAGAAAATGGGGTGTGAGCAACGGAAAGCAGCATAATTTGTCTTTTAAAAAATGTTTTCTTATCTCTGGCTATTTCTCTGAAGGGAAGATGGTCCTGGTGTTCCCCTCCCCACTCATGTGGTAGAAAATCAGCTGATGGAGCGCCTGGGTGGCTCAGTCATTAAGTGTCTGCCTTCGGCTCAGGGCGTGATCCCAGGGTCCTGGGATCGAGCCCTGCGTCGGGCTCCCTGCTCCGCTGGGAACCTGCTTCTTCCTCTCCCACTCCCCCTGCTTGTGTTCCCTCTCTTGCTGGCTGTTTCTCTCTCTCTGTCAAATAAATAAATAAATAAAATCTTTAAAAAAAAAAAAAAGAAAAAAAAAAAAGAAAATCAGCTGAAACCGCAGAGGTGCAGATAGAAAAGAACCCAGTAATTTTCCCTGGATGCGGGGCCCTGAAACACAAGTATTATGTCACTGTGGTCAAGTGAGACACTCAGGAAGTATTCAGTCATTTGGAACCTTCTGCCCTGGACCTCCAGGGCATGACCCCTCCCTTTCTACCCCTCCCTTTGGCCCTAAACCCACCTGGGTTACCTGTGGCAGTGGGCCCCACCTGACCTAGCACCCTCAAAAAGCTCAGAAGTAGCCCCTCACAGGATTTTATCAACTCACACGGTCTGCTCTGGGTTCCTCCTTAAGGTCCGCTGTTACTCGTTCCCACAGCTGCTGCCACTTCTCAGGGGTTTGGTTCAATTTATGCTCCAATCTTTCAATTTCCTGCGAAGTAATTAAGAGGAGTTTTCTCACATTAAGTATTTCACAGAAATCAGAATGTGCCCCAGAGCCCAATCTCTTCTGTGCTGTGCCCGGTGAACATCGTGGCCAGAAGGTAGCTAAGTCAGTGGCCTCAGAGGTCTCCCAAGCCAGGAACAGTGGTGGGAGCTCTCGCTGGTGTGATGCACTGAGGCAAAGGTGATTTTTTTGCATCTGAAATCAGGCCTTTTTGTACAGAATCACTTAAATAAAGAGAAAACATGTATCCCAAACACCTTCACACTGGCCACCCTGCAGGAAATCTGACGGCCACAGCAAAAGGTCAAGCGCTGGGCGGGTGTCCAAACCCAAATAGCTGAGGTAGAGGTCTGTCCTTGAGAGGAACCCCAGCTCTGGTGATTTAAAACCAGATGTGGAAAGAATGAACCATGAAATGCCCGAGGATGGCATTCCCTTCGGAGAGCGGAGCCGGAGGGCGGAGCAGCTGCCTCTGTGACCGCATCTCTGCTGCGGCTGCATATCCCTCCCGGTCCGAAGAATGGACGAACATGCTTCAGGAACTCTTTGGCCCAGGTCAGGGCTCAAACGCTTTCCTCGGGGCTGCTGCTCTCATCAGGGTGGCTACTGCTGGGACGGTTTCACTCCAGAATATTCCCTGGAGAAGACGGTTGGCAGTACTCCCGTGAGGCCATCAACTACCCACACTTCTGACCAGAGGAAGTAAAGCACCCACAAAAGCCATAACCCAGGCCTGACTCAGGCTGCTGGGCAGCTTAAACAGCTGGGAAGCTGCAAATTGCTCCATTTGCTTGATTGCTTCTTCATAATGCCGGAAAACTTACTTTTTTTGACTCTTTTCCAGTAGTTGAGCCTGGTCCCCCGCTGCTGCTGGGGAGCAAATTTGGTTTCCTCATCGTTCTGGGGTGCCACATATAACACTGGCCCAGAGTGAGGAGAGCCATGTCTAGAGGTTTGCGAACCACTTTTAACTTAGCCTGGTTCCTGAGGCCTTGGGTGCCCTGCGTGCCTGTCCCCGTTGGCCTGACTTACACTGAAAAGGCTGCTGAGTGCATCGGGCTGAGCACAGCTGACGTCATCATAGCACGGCCACACCGTTCTCCTCTGGCTCTGGGGCCCAGCTCCTCCGGCCACTTCAGAGTCCTCGGAGGGGAACTGCTTGGAGGCCAGCATCATCCAGTCATATGAAGGCCCTGTGGAAAGGGTCTCCTCTACGTAGTAATCCCACTTCTTGAGGCTGGAGACATTTACACTGGGCTTCAGGGCCTGCTCAAAGAGAATTCTGAAATAGAGTTTCATCTTGACCTCAAGGTACCTCAAGTTTACAGGCAGGCCAGCCCCTAACATTTGCAGGGTCCAGGGCAAGAGCATGAATGGATGTTCAAATACCATATGTCTAAATATTTAAATGTTATACATCAAGATAAACTATTAAATAAAATATATTTCTCCTCCTTCCTTGATAAATGTAGCTTCCTATTGACCTGGAAGACCAGGCTCAAAATGAGATCTCTTCGACTCCTTGGAATTCTACACCAGAAAGTGGTGGCACTGGGGAAGCTGGTCACATCTCCCAGTGCTTGGCCCAAGTCTCTGCTCCTCTCACTTTGGCTCTGTCCTATATTCTGAGGGTCTTTTATGAATGTGTACACACCCCAGCCCACAAAGCTTAAGTCTGTCCACTCCCGGCAAACAGCTACTACCTGGGTACCCTTGGAGCTGAGGGGCACATGCACCGGCTTGGGAGATAGACTGGAAGTAGTCTCGTGAGTAGCTTAGATTTGTGTTAGAAATTCTGGGGTACCAGAGCATGGTTTAGATAAAGAAGGGGTATCTAAACACATACACTTGGTTTCTTGTGCTCTGCACATTAAGAGGAGGGGGTTGCTGGAGAAAGGCCAGAGTGGGGTCCTAATGTATGGAGCCAAGGACGGGGCCTTCTTGCCCCTGAGGAAGGTGGTAGTCCCATCCCGGAGCTTACTTCATGTAGACGTGCATCACGGAGCATGGGTGCCCTGAGATGTCATGCTTCTTGGGCTGGGCTCCAAACATCCCTGCTTCCCAAAGGGGTTCTTCCATGGCTTTGGTATAAATGGACTTAAAGAAATCTTTCCTAAAGTATTTTAGAGTTTCTTTCAGCTTAGATAACCAGATGGGGTTTCGAGTTTTGTTTGGTCTTTCATCCTGTGGAAAGTTGCCTTGCTTTGACTTTCTTTAAGTTACCCCTTCTAGATTTGGGAGTCCAGCTCCTAACTTTTGCGGTCAAGAATATGATGAATAGTCTCCATTCTATCATAACCCAAACCCATGGTGTATCAAACTTTCAAACAGCTTCTGATATTTTAAATAGCTTCCTAGTCCAATGTTTAGAAAAAAACAGCTTATATATACTTAAAAGTAAGGAAAACTTTAACACTAAATATTCAGAAAATGAAACATAAGTACTTTATTACTGTACCTCTGTTTCCACTGGTGAATATAAATAATTAAAGAAAATGGGACTCCTCTTGTGCATTCTGTCAATACACTCCCAAATACAAATTCCTTTTTTGGCATGCTTGTCTCCTTTATCATCAAACAAAGTTCCTGTAAATCCAAAAAAAAAAAAATCAATAAAACAAAAATCAAATAAGTCAACTTCTGCCTAAAACTATGATGCATGTAGCAGATGAAAAGTGAACTCTACCGTATGGCTCTCAAAACAGCAACGTATGTGCAGAAACGCAGGAGGTAACTGCAAAGCTAAGGACAGGAATGAACTTCACAGTTATAGGGAAACAAACCCAAATGGAAGGAAAACATCTGATAAGCTTTTCCCAAGTATTTAGCATTCTTCTAATCCACATCCCACATCTATATCTAGACTCACAGAGCTCCATGCCAGGAGTCATTCTACACATTTTTCAGGAGAAAAGGGAAGGACTTCAAGTCGACGTGATGAAGCTCAGTTAAAAACATAATTTTAGGTTTCTTTTTCTAGTCGTCAGCTGTTCATTATGAAGCCATTTAAAGTTTCTTGTTTAGTAGTTTATATATACTGCAAATCGTGGTCAGGGAGACTTTGGATGATAGAAGGTTGTGGTCTGTATCTTTGGGTGACTTAACAAAAGCCAAATGTAGACGGGGGCTGCTTCAAGCCTTTTCTGATCCTACCCTTGTAGCTATTGAACAGTCAATCTGCCGCTCACATGAGCTCACTTTGGTTTTAACAGAGAAGACGTGTAAGGGTGAGGAAGGAGGATATTTCTTCAAAGGCCCAGGAAGGGTGCCTCTCTTGGCAGTGCTGTCTTGCTTTGAATGTAATGATTCAGTCAAAAGTCAAGAAGCATTTTACCAGTTGATCAGAAAAGAATGTTTCAAGCCCAAGGCTGCACAAAATCCTACAAGAGGCCCCCAAGACTAATTACTGTTTCTTGTCTACCTTTTAACTGCAGGGTCCAGTGTAGTAGTTCTCAACCCTGGCCACACATCAGAAAAATCAAGGGCTTTAAAAAATCCCAATGCTTAGGTCTTGCCTCAGACCAGTTAAATCAGAATCTCTGAGGATGGGTCCCAGATACTTGGTCATTTTAAAAGTTCTCCAAGTGACTCCAGTGTCCAACGTAATCAGTTCTCCTTAATGTCTTCTCAACACACAGTGCTTAAGAAATTAAAGTTTCTGATTATGACATGTGGAACGACAATTCCATGAGTCAACAAAGGTCTGGAGTATAAGTGAGAACCAGTGCTGTCTCCTTTACCAAAGTATGAAATATCATACTAGACCATTTAATAAATCAGAAAACAACATTTTCTGATTTCGTATTTTAAACTGAGAACATCAGTAAATGTTTTCAGCCACTAGAAGAGTTCTCTTTATGAATATCCAGGTAAATACATTGAAAATAGCGTTTTTTTTTTCCCTTTATTGTCTTCTTAACAAGATCCTGTGGGAAATGTTTTCACAGGGGCTGTCTTTAAAAATCTACTCTTTTAAGTATTACTGCTATTAAAAATTATAATAATCATGGGGATGCCTAAAATTCAATGAGTGATTATTAAAAACTAGAAACTGTGCTAAGAAATTTACAAATATTTCCTCACGTGATCATCATGGCCAAAGGGGTAGGTGCTATTATTGTCCTCATTTTAGAGATGAGGACACTGAGGAAGCTCAGAGAGGCACCTAACTTGTCCAAAGGGCTCAGCTGGTACTGGGAATGCTGGAATTGAACCCTGGTCTATTTGCTCTGGAGCCCATGGCCTTTCCTGCTATTCAAACTGCATCCAAGGGCAGGCGCTTTTCCTACCAGAGTGAGTGTACCAGGGATGGAAAAACAAAGTCAAATGTTTCTCTTCAAACAGTGATACCACTTTGAGATGTTAAAATAGTAAGCTGATTTCACCTTTCTACGGCGCTCCAGGGATGACCACTTGCAGTCCCCAAGACTTAGCACAGCACACAATGGGGGAATGTGGGCACTCCTTTATATCTTTATAGTTAGGGGTAAAACCCTAAAATGGCCTTGCTACACTCGGGGGCAGTACGTTATTAGAGTTCTTAATTAAAAACACACAGAACTAACAAAAAGATGGAACAAGGGAGTGCAAACACATACCATGCTCTAATCTTTCATAGTCTGAATCCAGGAGAAATGTTTTAAAGCGATTAGACACATAGTGGAAAGCCAGGAACTTTAAGTAATAGAGATTGAATTCAAACTCCGCTGGATATTGGTCGTGAACCTGAAACACACAAGACAAAGGAAAACTTAACAAAAACTGGATGCCACGCCACTGAACGGTGACCTGAAATACGCAGGAGACCACGTGGTCGGTCAGCCCGCTGAACCGCCACCATGAGTAGAGGCGGGAGGGAATCTGCTACATGCAGACGCCATGCCAGGGTTTTCACAAACCTAATTTCACTTAATCTCCATAACAACATTGCAAGACAGGCATTATTCTTTCTTGGCTTTATTGAGATATGACTGACATATAACATGGTCAATTTAAGGTATACGACATGGTGATTTGAAACACATGATCTATTAGGAAATGCTTACCACAACAGGATTAGTTAACCCCTCTGTCACCTCACACAATTAGCTTCTTTCTTAGTGAGAACATTTAAGATCCAAGTCTCTTGGCGACTTCCAAGTATATAACACAGTGTTGTTAACTGCAGTCATGCTGTACATCGGGTTCCCAGAACTTATTACTCTTGTAACTGGAAGTGTGTACCCCTTGGCCTGTATCTCCGCATTTCCTCCAACCCCCAGCCTCTGGCAACCACCATTCTACTGTCCCTATGAGTTTGGCTCTTTTAGATTCCACGTATAAATGAGATCGTACTGAATTTATTCTTCTCTGAATTATTTCGCTGAGCATAATGCCCTCAAGGTCCAGCCATGTTGTTGCAAATAGCAAGATTTCCTTTTTTTCCCCTCATGGCTGAATAATATTCCATTGTTTACATATATAACATTTTCTTTGTCCATTCAACTGTAGACGGACACTTAGGTTGTTTCCATATGTTGGCCAGTGGGAATAATGCTGCAGTGAATACACAGGAGTACAACGATCTCTTTGAGATCCCAAATTCACTCCCTTGGAAAAATACCCCAAAGTGGGATTGCTGGATCATAAGGTCATTCCCTTTTTAATTTTTTGAGGAACTACTTTTCCACAGTGGCTACACCAATCTACATTCCCACCCGCTATGCACAAGGGCTCCCTTTTCTCTGCATCTTGACGACACTTGTTACCTCTTGTCTTCATAACACTAGCCAGCCTAATAGGTGTGTGGTGATATCTCCTGGTGGTTCTGATTATGCACTTCCCTGTTATTTGTGACGTTGAGTACCTTCTCATAATACTTACTGGCTGTCTGTATGTCTTTGGAAAAATCCCTATTCAGATTCTCTGAAGATAAGCATTATTATTCCCACGGCCCCCCTCCTTTAGAGAAGAAGAAACTGAGGTTGAGTAAGATTAAGTAATTTCCCAAGTTCATTCGACAGTAACCAGTGAGATCAAATCTGAACCCAAGGTCTGTGCCGCATTCACTGCTTTGTCCTGTGCTAGGTACTCGAGAGACATACATTATCATAAGTCATAACTTGCTTTTCAGGCATTGTGGTGTAATAGTGTGTAATAAAACAAGAAAGGGTGTACAGAGAAGTTTGGCAGGGAAAGACATGAGAAGAGGAGGGAGTGGTTTGGGGGACAGCAAGAGATCTTCTCAGGACAAAAAAGAAACACACGGCTGTCTGGAGACAACGCAGGAGAAGCAAGTAGAGAGAGAACAAACTGTGGCAAAAGAGCTGATAACTAAGAGAGCAAGGCCCAGGGGGAGCACGAGTGAATGCAGCTAAGGGCTCAGATAGAGGCAATAGCTTTGGAAATGAGGAGGGACAGAAGAGTAGATTAGAAAAAAGAGATGTTCAAGTGCCAAGGGAAGGGGGAGGAGCTTATGCCTTTTAACTTAATTTGCCCTCACTAAGTTAGGCAGTGAGGTCACTGGACGTAGGAATCAGGATGAAGGCATGATATGGGAGAGAGGGAGCAAGGCAGAGCTTGGAACAGTCACTGAGCTATAGCGTACTTTAGACAAGCTGTAGGCAGACTCGATGGAGTCATCTTATGTTGGCAGAAGGTCAGCTGATGACCTTGTTACACTCCAATCCACCTAGCAACCTCACCTCTTATTGCTCAACCTCTCATGACCATTAGAGAATTTTGTTTGGTTGAGATAAGTTCCAATTGTAATTATATTTGCTTAGAAGCTGTTTCAAATGAACATGTTAGGCAGGCTGTCTAGAAGCCAGCTTTTCTCTCCATGTTTAATTTGGCAATGTAGCCCCACATTTGATCAGCCAAAGCAAGGAGACGTGTGTAATCTGTTGATGTTACAGCCTAACAGATCAGTGAGAATTTGAAGTCATGATCTGGATATCACTGATTTACCAAAGTTTATCATCTGGTTAGAAATCTAGTTTTCTGTGACTAAAAGGTTTTTTTTTCTCCCTATAACATTTTCTTATTGGCTTTTTAAATGAACTAAAATTTTAGCTCATAAGTAATATAACACAAAGTGGACTTTAGGAAAACATATTAAAAGAGAGTGTGAGTCTGATTCAATGGGCTTGTATACTGTGGAGCTCTCCTGAGAGCTTTCCTGCTCTCAGCCACTTCCTGCTGCATCGGATCTCCGTAAGACAGGAGAGCTTTCCATGGGACAGCTGTGACACAGCCCTGAATAGCTAGGTAGTGTGCCCTATTCCAGGGCTTTAGAGCTGCACGCTCTCTAGTCCAAGCTCCTGGTTCGGAATCAAAGGCACCCCCCCAATTGCCAGTGTGCACATGATAGAGAGGGGGTGACTCAGATTGTGGGTGGTAGGACAGAAGGAGACAGGCCCAGGATGGAATTTGGTTCCCTTCCACCTGAGAGTCTCAGGGAGCAGGAATCTGCAATGGGCTCAAGGAGAGTGAGCTCCCAGAACAACTTTGCCCCAGCAGACATTGGAATAAACCTTGTTAGTCACAGGGGAAGAAGAGTTCGGGGCTATTTCTATGGACCCAGTCCATGACAGGTTCTAAGAACTTTTAAAAAAACTTTTATTAAACGAAGCTCCAAATAACAAAACCGTTCTCTCAATGGCTGTTCTCCACTGAAACCAATGCCTCATACATATCTGTATCTTTCCTTGATTATTCTGATACTTAATATGCTTAAGTATATAATTTTGAAGAGCCACTTATGAGGTAAAGTAGAATGGAAATGATAATGAATATGACCTTAAGTTGAACTTACAGGCATTTCAGGGAGATCATATGCTAGGACTAAAAGCAAAACTCCTCTATGAGTGGAAAAATACTTTCATAGCCCACTGTACTGAGTGACTGGCCTCACCACAAATCCCGGACCCTGCAATTATGTCAGAAAGGTTAGACACTTCTCAAGGCCGCTGGCACTCACCCTGCCTGAACCGGAATTGATGCTCAGAGAGCATCGCGGTGTCAGTGCTTGGGGGCACTGTCGTGTGTCTGTGTGTCTGCAAGCCACGAGGGCACCTGCCCGCGCTAACTGCTGGAGGTCGAAAACCAATCTGCCCCTAAACGGGTTAATTATCAGGTCTACTGGAAGTAGAAAAAGATATAGAGGAATTTTTTTTTTTTTTAAACTCTTTAGCCACATCTTAAGAAACAAGCATGCGAGGATTTCTTCCATGGAAAAAAAAAATCAGATTGACCTGAATGCTGGGTTGATTAATATGTAGACAGCCACATTTGCAATCTGACATTAAGAAACACGGGGAAAATGTCTACTTAGATCTCCATTTTTAATTTTTTTTTATCATGGAGTTGTAGGAGTTCTTTATATATTGTGGATATGAACCCCTTATCAGATAGAGGATTCGCAAATATCATCCCCCATTCAGTAGGTTGCCCTCTCATTTTGATGTTTCCTTCACTGTGCAGAAGCTCTTTGGTTTGATGTAGTCCCATTTGTTTATTTTTGCTTTTGCTTCCCTTGCCTTTGGAGTCTTCTAGGAATTTTATAGTTTTAGGTCTTACATTCAAGTCTTTAATCCATTTTGAGTTAATTTTTGTGTATGGTGTACGATAGTGGTCTAGTTTCATTCTTTTGCATGTAGTTGTCCCATTTTTCCATTTGTTGAAGACTGTCCTTTCTCCATTTTATGTTCTTGGCTCCTTTGTTGTAAATTAATTGTCCATATATGTGTGGGTTTATTTCTGGGCTCTCAATTCTGTTTTCTGAAATGTCTTTTTACCATAATGAGAAACAAAGACCTGATTGTATTTGCATGACAAAATCTGGTGCTTAGATTTCCAGTAAAAAAGAAAAATTATACTTTCTTCATTTAGTCCTATCTCTCAGGGACTCAGTTTGTCTAGTTCATTGGCTTTTTTCCCTCCTTGTCAACGGGACACCTAGATTCTTCTGCTGTAAAATACCACAGTGGCCTCCAAAAAGCACAATCCACACGCTTCCTTCCTCTTCTGTTAAGTATTGTTTTATCCTTTTATTTTTTTTAAGTTTTCAATTTTATTTTACTTTTATTTTTAAAAGATTTTATTTATTTATTTTTGCACATGTGAGAGAGGGAGCACATGCACAAAGCAGCGGAAGTGGTGGGGGTTTTGGGGAGGGGCAGAGGGAGAGGGAGAAGCAGACTCCCCGCTAATCAGGGAGCCTGACACGGGGCTTGATCCCAGGACCTGGAGATCATGACCTCAGCCAAAGGCAGATGCTAAACTGACTGAACCACCCAGGTACCCCAAGAATTCTTGAATCATCATTCTGGATATAAGCCCTTTAAGCAGATCCATAATTTGTCTTTCCATTTTATGAACAGTGATTTTTAAAGAACAAAAGTTTTAAATTTTGACAAGGTCTAATTTATGAATTTGTTCTTTTATAAATCATCCTTTTGGTGTTGAATGTAAGATACCCTTGCCTAACCCAAGGTCACAAAAAATTTCTTCCTATTGTTTCTTCTAGGAGTTGTATAATTTTAGGTCTTACATTTAGGTCTATGATCCCTTTTGAATTAACTTTTATACTGGTGCTAGGTTTGGACCAAAGTTGTGCGTGTGTGTTGTTTGTTTCTTTTTTTTTGGTTTGTTTGTTTTACATCTGGAAATCCAATTGTCTAGCACTATTTGTTGAAAAGACAACCCTATCTCTACCGATTGCTTTTGCACCTTCATTGAAAATCAGTTTTCCACATATCACATATAGTGTGGGACTATTTTTGGACTCTATTCTGGTCAATGGAATAGATTACACCAATTATACCAATTATCACACAATACCGATTACTGTAGCTTTATAATAAAATCAGATAGTACTAGTCTTCCAATTTTGTTCTTTCTCCAAGTTGTTTTAGTTCTTCTAGATTCTTTGCATTTCCATATGGATTTTAAGGGGCGAAAGATTTATGCGATCTGAAGAGAAACCAGAGCTCTGCCATATGGATTTTAGAATGAGCTTGTCCATTTCTATAAAATAGCCTCCTGGCAGTTTGATTGTGATTGCACTGAATTTTTAGATCTGGGAGGCTGACATTTCAAAAATACTGAATCCTCTGACTCATAAACAAGAGGTATTTCTTGATTTATTTAGGCCTTTAATTTCTCTCAGTAATGTTTTGTAGTTTTCAGTGTCCAGGTTTTTAACATTTTGTTAGATTTCTTTCATGTTTTTTGGTACTATCGTAAAGATAATAATTTTTACATTTTCATTTTCCAAAAATTCATTGCTACTATGTGGAAATACTAGTGATTTTTGTATATTGATCATGTATTCTGTAACCTCACTGAATTCACTTATTCTAGCTTTTTGTAGATTCCATAGACAACCATGTTGCATGTAAATAAAGGTAATTTCACTTCTTTTCTAATGTGGATGTCAATTTCTTACCTTATTGCAGGACCACGGCCTTTATTTAGCACAATGTTGAACAGAAGTGGTGAAGTACATACACATCTTGTTCCTGATCTGAGGGGCAAAGCATTTAGTCTTTCACTATTGAGTACGATGTTCGCTATAGGCTCTTAAAAAAACAGATACTATCTAGAGTTTGAGGAAGTTCCCTTCTATTCATAGTTTCCTGAACGTTTTTACAAGGAATAGATGCTATATTTTCTCAAATGGTTTTTTGCATCTATTGGGACGACCATATGATTTTTCTTTTTTAAATATTTTATTTATTTATTTGTGAGAGAGAGAGAGAAAGCGCACACAAGCAGGGGGAACAGCAGGCAGAGGGAGAAGCAGGCTCCCCTCTGAGCCAGGAGCCAGATGCGGGACTTGATCCCAGGACCCTGGGATCATGACCTGAGCTGAAGGCAGATGCTTAACGGTTGAGCCACCCAGGTGCCCCATGATTTTTCTTTTTTAAAAAGTTCCTTAATATGGTGAATTATTTTGATTGATTTAGAATGTGAAACCAACTGTGCATTCCTGGGATAAATGCCACTTGACCATGGTATATTGTCTTTTAACTATATTGTTGTATTTGAAATTTTGTCTAGAAAATTTGAATGTGTGATCATCACAGATACTGGTCTATAGTTTTGTTTTGTTGTCTTTGTCAGGCCAGGGTAATGATGGTCTCATAGAGTGAGGTATTCCCTTTGCTTCAATTTTCTGGAAGAGTTTTTGTAGAATTGCTATTAATTCTTCCTTAAATACTTGGCAGAAGTTAACGAGTGAAGCCACATGGGTCTGAAGTTTTCAGGGTGGAAAGATTTTAACTACAATTTCAATTTCCTTAATAGACACAGGCTTATTCAAATTATGTATTTCTTCCTGAGTGTGGTAGGTTGCGTCTTTCAAGGAATTTGCCCATTTCATCTATATTGTTGATTTTATTGGTGTAAAGTGTTCATAATATTCCCTTATGGTCCTTTTAGTATCTGTAGAATCTGTAGTGATGTCAGCTTTCTCATTTCTAATATTGGTATTTTTTGTCTTTCTTTGATCAGTCTGGCTAGAAGTTTATCAATTCTATTGATCTTTTCAAAGAACAGCATTTGGTTTCATTATTTTTCTTTACTGTTGGCCACAAGATATTTGGGGCCTAAGGGCAAATCTGCTTCAAATAAATTTAGCCTCATTTTATTATGCAGAATTGGAAATGATAGGCATCTCAGCCTACAAATTAATTCTATATGAGCATTTCCCCAAATATGCTGATGAGTAGAGTTTTTAGGCCTTTCTCAAGCATCATCTGGATTCTGTTGTCCAAAATAATTTTATATTTATCTTGATGGAAGATAAAAATATACAGATTTAAAAGACGGAGCTATGTGAGGTATTTTAGTTTTGTTTTCCATTATGGAGTGAAACCTGCCAATTTCACTTATTTATAAGAAGAGAATCTGAAATGGAATTTGGAGAAACATGAATTTATAGGGTCTTATTTTTTGCCCATGTGTCATTAAGTACTTTATAAAATTTAAAGGCCCATAAAATAAGCTATGACTCAAATCCCAGGAAAGATCAATGTTTTGGGAATAAAATATAGTGAGTTAACACTGGATTTTGCTTTTCACAATTAGAAATGTTAAGCTACAAGAGACCCTATATAGAATGGTATTAACATTGGAAAAACTGTGGGTATGACAGACACACCCTAGAAAAATAGGTAACTGTTAGTTTTCATTATTTCAAGATAAAGATTTAATAAACATTAACTATGCAGCTTCTACTGGGCCAAGCACTTTACATAAGATTTGTAATCCTTCTGATAGCTATCTATCTATTCATGTATCTATCTAGAAACCAAAGTACAGAGAGGTTAAATAATTTGTTAAAGATCAAAAATTAGTAAGTAAGACTGCTATGTAAACTCAGATTTATTTTATGGGCTCAAAATAGAAAAACTTTAATGTAAAATTGCTTTGTTATAAAACAGCTTGGATTATGTCAATTTCTGCCAGTTTTCAAATGAATGGGAAGTGGGAAGACACCAGAAACTTTGAATATACCATTAATCCATTAGCTGCAGTTATTTTGCCAATATTAATGGATAAATTTTAGAGTAACCAAACCGTGTGAGGGCAGCTTAGCTCCTCACACATGTCCTCACAAGGAAAGTTCATATCTTCAAGAGGCAAACAGTTTTTCTTTTTGGAACAGGACCTAGCATAGTGCTGGCATATGGTAACTGTGAGGAGAACCTATCACACAGCCAGACCAGAGTGAGTCAATTTACAACATGAATAAACTTCAAAAGCAAAGTTATAACTGTTATTTATTTTTCTCAAAGTAGGAAATAATGAAAAAGTTCTAAGAAACAAAGATTTACTCTAATGTTGAAATAGAGGAGATGCTTTCCTATACTCATGTTTTTGTTCATATTATACATATCTGTTCCCTCGGTATTATATTTTAAAAATAAATTTTAGGTAAAAATTTCATTTTTGTATTTTGGATGTATTTCTTTTTGAATTTGGTTCAACTATTTTCAGAAAAGGAAGCATCCTGTAATGATATCATTTGAACTAAGCCAATTTCTTTTAGAAGCAACAAAAAATCTGCCAGATGTTGCTATTATGAAACAGTGATCTAGCATTTATAATTCATCCGACACCTGGATATACTGGCGTAAACAATGGCTTTTTATATGATGAGGCAGCTCTAATTTAAGATCAGTGCTTCATCTGTTTTCTTTGTAACTCTATTAGTACTAATGGACAAGTCTAGGCAAATTTCCATGGCCTTTTGGTATTTAGCATGTTAGAAATGGTTAACAAGCAGTGAACACATTCCACCTGGGAGTTTCGCTTGCTGCTGCGTAATTCTGCACATTTTTTTTTTTTTAATGTTGTTATGCCTGGCTCTGCTTTGTGCCCCTGAGAGACTGAGGACAGCAGTAATTCAAATTGTCTGGCAAAAGTTGGAGTCATGTAAAGCACTAGTGTTCACTTGAAAGGTATTCAAAGAAGGCGTTTTCTAATGCCTAAAACTAGTATGTAGGAGATGATGAAACACTACCTTATAATTAAGTCAGCAAGAGTCAGAAGCACTATTTGTTAACTACAGTCTTCTATAGTCTTCTGTTTTTGAATGAATAAACAATCCCTTTTCAGCACAAAGTAATTTGCTTCACCAAAGCTGATACGTATCATAGCCAAGCATCCTTTAAATACTGCAATTAAGGTCATATGCTTGCTTTGCCATGACTTGCCTCCACTCAGGTTAGTATGTGACAGTACTAAGTCAAAAGAGGGTTCAGGCAAATATGTAAAAATTCATATTTTAATTAAAAAAATTTTAACGTTGGGGTGCCTGGGTATCCAACTCTTGATTTTGGCTCAGGTCAGGGTCTCAGGGTTGTAGGGTTGTGAGATCGAGCCCGGCGTCAGGCTCCATGCTCGTGGGGAGTTTGCTTCTCTCTCTCTCCCTCTGACCCTCCCTGCTCCTTGCACTCTCGCTCTCTCTAAAATAAATAAATAAATCTTTAAAAAAAATCTATAAAAAATTTTAATGTGGTACAACCAGATTTAAATTAATACTAAAGGAGTCTTTAGGCCCTGAACAATATTATTTTCTACAGTTTGTGAAGCATTCACCTACAAATAACTGAGCTGTCACTAAAGCTCAATTTATATAGAACACTTGAATTTTAACTCATTATTTAAAATACAAAGATACTAGAAAGTAAACATACACCCTAAAGAGGTTTTAGGTAACATTACATTGTTTTAGCATCTATTGTAATATATTCTATTTTTTTTTTTTAAAGATTTTATGTATTTATTGGTCAGAGAGAGAGCACAAGCAGCGGGAGTGGCAGGCAGAGGGAGAAGCAGATTCCCCACTGAGCAAGGAGCCCGACGCAGGACTCGATCCCAGGACGTTGGGATCATGACCTGAGCTGAAGGCAGATGCTTAACTGACTGAGCCACCCAAGCATCCCTATTTTAATGTATTCTAAAGACAACAGGAATATAATTTATACTTCACTTTTGTTTATCTTCAGTTACTTTGTTTATACTACTTAAGGGGTACTCACAAAATACAGGTTACTTCCCAATTCTGGACTTCTGACACCCTACCTACCCCAACAATAAAATATAAGTATTCATTGCAAGTTATTATTATTATACTTGGGGTAGAATGATGTTCTCATTTTCGAGGACAGTATGTCTTCTATGAGAACCTCCCATCTCTTACTGATTGAGAGTGGGTTCTTTTGCTGACTCTCAGTTTAGGTATGCAGAATTCTGCAACTTAAACATGGATATTTAACATATTTAATAGTGCAAAATTAGGCCATACACACTCAGCCCCCTGCAACTCTCCCTTTATTAAAAGAAAGGAATTTTTATAAGGTAAAAAATCTAAAAGGAGGTGGGGAGAATGCTAAGGAAGACAGTAGCAGGTCAAGAAAATTTAGTATATTTATGAACGATGGAAAATAAAAGGAAGAATAGCAATACATGATAGAAGATGAGAAGCTACACTGGGATGCTTGTAGGATGAAAATGATTTGAGAAGGTGACAGCTTGCCCTATAAACCCAGAGAGGCTCAGGACTCAGAAGCCCAAGAGCTGAGTAACATATACAGGGGTGAAATGGGAGCCAAAAATGAGGACCAGGTGTAAGTCTACAGAGGAACTGGTGAGATCTCCAGGGTCCGTTCCTAACCCATGCAGTCATGTGATTGCCTCCTTGAAAGCAAGGGATTAGAAGTGTGTCGTCTGGAAGACTTGATGAGCTCTGGACTTGGGAACAGCAGGCACAACTGGGTTAGTGATGAGGCTTGCAACTGAAAATAGCATAGGAAAAATCTGCACACTTAAGAGGGATCTCCCTGGACCTGTTTCCTGCCCGATTTCTAAAGAGCAGGCAGCCAGGGTTATTATAAGCATTCTCTGGGCACCAGACTGACAAATTTTTCTCTGGAGAAACCAGACAGCTGCTGTTTTCTTTTTATGGAACTCCAGTTAACTGAGATGTTGGACTTACTAATTGAAATTTTGTTTTTTCAGGTTCATTGATATACAATTTACATATAATAAAATGTCCCTATTTACAGCATACAGGCTGATTGATTAGTTTTGATTATTTGTGTAATCACCACCACAATTAGGACAGAATAGTTCCCTCATCCTAAAAAGTTTGGTCATGCCCCTTCATGGTCCCTGACCACTGGTCCCAAGCAACCACTGATCTGTTTTCTGTCACTACAGTTTTGCTTTTGTAGAATTTTCTATAAATGAAATCCTATAGTGAGTAGTGGCTTTTACCTGCCTCCCCATACCTCTGTCAGTTACATTGAGAAATAACTGGCATACATCACTGTATATGTTTAAGGTAGACAGCCTACTGCATCTGGTAAGCAATATAAGGTAATAAGCAAGATAATAAGAGGTGCTTCATGAAGAACTCATCTAGATGTGAGAAAAAGACGCTTGCTTCTCTCCCTTTGCCTCAGCGAAGCTTTCAGTTTCAGAAACAATAGGCTCCAAATGTCTCCCTCATTTATCTTCCAAAAGGAGTACGAAATAAAAAGGCTCATATTCAAATAGTAAACAAATATACCATTTGCTGCAAAGATTTAAAATGTAAGCTCAACCTTGTGACCAGCTTCTCCAGATGTTGTCTGGACAGAATTAATTGAAATTATTCAATAGATCTTTTCTTTAAGAAGCTGATTAGAGCAATCAAAAACCACCACCAGAGTATGCAGGGCGGGGGGGATGAGGTGGGGGGGGGATGGAAAGTCACTGCTAATGGGTATAGAGTTTCTTTTTGGAGTGGTAACATGTTCTAAAATTGACTGTGGCAATTACCCAACTCTGTAAAAATACTAAAAACTATTGAATTGTATATACTTTAAATAAATGAAAAATTATGAAGTGAATTAATAAAGCTGATCAAACGATTTAACAGATACAAAACCAAACCAAAATAAAACCCATATACCAACTTGGCCTCTTTAGAAGACCTAATTTCAGTTCTGGTTCCTGAAAACATTTCCACCTCTCTTTCCAATAGATACCCGTGGCCAATCTATTTCAAAGAGGCTCACTGTCTTTCCAATAGATACCCGCGGCCAATCTATTTCAAAGAGGCTCACTGTCCTGACAAATGACATGCCAGAACCCATTCATTGTTGTGGTGCAGATGAAACAAAGCTGGAAATGTCAACCCTGCTTTTCTTAGGCCAATTTAGCAAACCGAGGGCCCTGCAATTCTCAAGCCCAATTCTGATTCAGACCCCATTAGGAAGTTTTTATCTGATGTGCCTGAGATGAGGGTAGGAGGGAGCCTAGAGCATTCACATGTCCCCCATCCGCCTGCTCCCCCTGGGTCTGACTGGATTATACACCTGGGTTTCTGTCTGGTCTCTTGATTAGCACTGATTATGTCACTGAGTAGAACCGAGCCAGTGTTCTCAACCTCACAGGCTTGCTTGATTGGCCTTGATTCTTTCTCAGGGGTTAGCCTCTACCTTCTACATTCCTAGGCACAAGCTAAGGTCTTCCCAAATTGGGAAGACCACCTGCTGGATTTCAGGCCCTGCCATCACCTAGAGATTTTGGCTGTTCTACCACAGATCAAACCTTCCTGGACAACAGACCCAAGTGCGCTCCTCTTCTTAGGAGATGATAATTTAGAGTGCTGGCCACTTCACATGGGGGCCAGCCCCACAGCCAACTCCGCTATCCTAGTTTCAGAAACCAACTAGTTCTTTTTCTTCTCTATTCCCAGGAATCCATGGCTAAGATTTCAGCAAGTCTTATGGCTGAGTCCATCAGAGTCACGACATGAAGATACCTGGCACAGCACTGCAATGAGCAATAAATGCCTTTCTTTTCTTTCCTTCGTATCAAGTCAATTTAAGTTTGCTCTACTTACCTGGTGTACACAGTCTAAGAACTGCAGGAAGACTGGAGTAAAACCACTACCCTGACAGTGGAGGGTCAAGCTGCTCCGCTGACTGAATTTATGACCAAAAGAGAGCCATTCCTTTTCGACCAACATCCGGAACCCTTCGAGTGTCCTATAGAAGGGATCACCGAGTAACTGCACCAGGGATGTCACCTACGGCACAAGCAGGGTGGATACTTCACTACTTTCAGTCCTGAAAAAATTTTGTTACTAAGACAGGCAAAGTCACTTGAACAGCAAATTTGTTCACTAACTGCCCCAGGACAGCCAATCAAATGAATTCTGCAAACTTTCCAGTAAAAATGAAAACTCAAATTCATTTTGGCTACATGTTTTCTTTCAGGGAATTATGATTTAAATCTTTACCTGGCCAGTTTGCTAACTGCAGCCCTCTCCTACAGGTTAATTAATAAGGCTAGAGGGTCAGTTCAAACCTGTTACCTACTTTTGGCAGGTATAGATTAATGTCTTACCTAGTTTATATTTATACTTTACTTTTTTCACTCTGGAGTGGGTAAAGGAGGGGCTTACTGAAAGCCAGGGAAAGGACTGATAAAACCCAGGAAGGATGACCCGTGTCCTACCCTCAGGTCGAGGGCTCTGTTTGTATCCTCGCATGGTGTATCTGTTATGTGGGAGCCCAATGCCCTGGGCCAGAGCTCCAGGCTATGCAGTGCCTGGAAGCTCAGGGCACAGAGCTTTCTGATGGATATAAGTGGTTTTTACATAGGGCTTTCTCTATCCATAAACACATTAGTCATTATATATAAGATTCATCTGTAGAATTTTAAAACAACTAAATTTAAATATAAATCTAAAACTAAGTATATAAAACTATGTTTTAGTAGTTTACTTGTGCAGTGATGTCCCAGCCTTCCTCCAAACAGACCAAAACTGAGGAACCATTCTCAAGTACTTCTGATACAACCACAGCCAGCTGCATTATCCTGTGAAGCTAAGAGATAGGAAAGGAGGCCACAATTAGACCAGGCACTTTCTGAGCACCAAGAACAGACAGACTCATTATCAACCTTAGATAACGAAACAAGTTAGGGATAAAGTATTTGGACAAAAGAACCACGTAAGGTTTAAATGCTTAAAGTTCTTTGTCAAAATCAAGATGAAACCGACATGATTTAAAAGTAGACACATTCTAAAACAATGTGTTCCAATGACAGACAATGAAATAAACTGACCGTATGTGATCCCTAGTAGAAGAGCCACAGAATTCCATACAATGGAAAAGACAAGAGACGCTAAGTGGCCCTGACAACACAGTTACTGGACTTAAAATGTGTTTTTCTATGATGTAGTCAATTCTCCTTCGGACACTCTTAATTTTTCTGTAATTACATAAGAGGATGGTTGCACAACTCTGTACTAAAAAGCACTGAACTGTACACTTTAAAGGGCTGAATTTTATGACAAATGAATTTTATCTTTTAAAAAAGACTCTCTTATTTGTCTGTACCATGTATTCAATGGGAAGAAAACCTGTATTTGTGCTCAGCCTTTCAAGCCAAGTCAACAGACTCAAGTCCCTAATGACTAGGTTGTGAGCGGAGCGTATAGATTCAAAACCAATTGTGTATTATAGTTTAAAACTATATTTCAAGCATCATTTAATTTGTAGAATGAATCCAACTGTCAATTAACATAAAACAACCCCCCCAACCCGTATTTTAAACAGAGCTGGGCTACTTTAAACCCAGGAACAAGGCACATGTCTTCTCCAGCAATAGGAGACCCCTCACACACTGTTCGTATAACACAGCTATTACCAGACCTGAATTCTCTTGGGCTTAGCAATTGCTCTGAGTTAACTTTGAAAATGCCAATGTCCCAAGCAGGGCAGTATTTTCCACTGTTTTTAGTCACCAACTTCTAGTACGGATCCACCTTGGAGTAAGAAGCAGCACACGGTATGTACCAGAAACAGGCTGGGTGGTGGGAACAGTTTGGGGCTGGGGCTCATAGCTTAGGGACAGGTATTAACATATCCTGATCTAGATTTATAGCTAATTATATATGTGGCTGTTTTTTTTTCTTTTAATATATAGTTTAAGTATCTTGAGAATAGTCACTGCCCTGGGTACTCCATTATTTCCTGGCTTACGGAAAACAACTCTTTTTCCTCCTTAAGAGAGGCGGGAAGCTTGGAGGCAGATAGGAACAGGGGATTAGAGGGGCTGGGTACTCCTACGGGGGGCAAAGGAATAATAGGCATGGCATCAGTGGCCTAAACACAAGGCTGAAGGGTATACTGCAGAGATGCTCTTGGCCAAATGTCTGCATCAGTGTTTAAAACATGCATGTCATAAATACCTTTCTTCTGTGGTTTGGAAGAAATGAGGGTTATGTGTGCTGGCATACCTATTTCTCCTTAATTTCTCAATAAGAGTTTAATTAAAAACATCCCAAGCTTGACTAAGGTGAAGAAAGGATATGCAGTTTTTCCTAAACCTTAGGTAGGCTTTAGGGCATCCAATATGACCTTGGTGGCTGGTCTGAGGGTGAATCTAAAATCTAGACACATGGAAAAGGCAAAGACACATGAGAGGTGAGAAAGTAACAGGGACAGGCTCTTGGAGTCACCTAGAAATCACATTCTGTCCTGGATCCTCACTCTGCTGACAACAGAGCAGGAGTCCTATAAATATTTGTTGATGAAATTTGTTGCATATCAAAAAGTTTCCATCTAACAATAAAGACCTCCTCCTTAGCATCCTATGAAGATGAAGTTTTCAATGACAGAGAGATGAAAGCCCAGGGATGATGAACCCTAGACCCATCTTCTAGATCACATGGTTTCCTGGAACTGGAAAGCCTTTATGGAGGGCACACAATAAGGGGAGAGTGTCAGTTAGTGGGGGAACACAATATTTCCCCCCCTCAAATATCCATTCTGTATATCCAACTGGACTTCTCTTTCCTTGAGTTATGCTACGAGCTGCTCCAGACATTACCTGTGGGAACCACTCAGAGTCTCCCAGGGCTTTCAGGAAGGTCACTTCTGAGTCAGTAGGGATGGTGCTTGGGACACATGCCCTCATCAGTTTTTTAAAACTGGCTTTAACTTGTCGGATGTCATGAAATTCAACAGGAACAAACTCACAATTTAAAGCAAATTCTAACTTGAAGTTCTGTGGGTGAAGATGCAGAGAATTAGGCAGATGAAGTGCTACAGGTAAAAGTGCACAGTTTTTAACAGGGCCAGTACTTGGTGATGTACAGTTAGTTGAGGCCAAGTAGCTACAGAGGTTGCAGAGGTCAAGAGCGTCGACGCTGTGTGGCTAATGTGTCCTTATTACTGGAAAGAGCCATTCGGTAAGCTCTTGTGGTCTGACTTGGATTGCTGTCATTCTGAGAATTTGGAGAGACTACTGGTAGTCTGGAACCTGACGGAATTTATAACACCATATATAAGCCAATTGTAAGGCCATGAACCTGGAAGTCTAAAGAGGAACCAATGACACGTGGACAGCGTGATTAATCCAAAACTGTAAACTAAGTCTCTTCAAGATATACACGGTAATGAAAAGGTAATATACTGTTGAGGTTCCAGAACTCTACAAATTAAAGTTTGTAGACATACACATATTTGTTTCTTATAATGCAAGTAAAACACAGTCATTGTAAAATGTAAAAAAAAGAAGTAGAGATAAACATTGAGAAGGAAATAAAAATCACTACCTCACTGCCCTAAGACTACTAACATTGCAGTTACTCTTTTAAAGTTAATGATACAGGGGCGCCTGGGTGGCACGGCAGTTAAGCGTCTGCCTTCGGCTCAGGGCGTGATCCTGGCGTTATGGGATCAAGCCCCGTATCAGGCTCCTCCGCTATGAGCCTACTTCTTCCTCTCCCACTCCCCCTGCTTGTGTTCCCTCTCTCGCTGGCTGTCTCTATCTCTGTCGAATAAATGAATAAAATCTTCAAAAAAAAAATAAAGTTAATGATACAAAATTTTAGATATAGTAAAATCTGAAAGGTTTTGTCATTTCTAGCTTTGGGACAATATTTTTTCCACTCAATATGACACATGTATCAATCTCTATTTATTTGAATACTTTTATCATTTATATCTTTAATCCATAAGAAATTTATTCCACATGAGATTGTATTTGTAATTTAAAAATGCTAAATGATGGCCCTTTGGTCTATTTTGTTTTGATAATCTAGTTGCCTAGTTCTGAAGATTTAAAAGTTCTCAACTTTTTCATGCCAAAGAATGAATCAGTTTTCTCACATTCTTTATGCTTTCTTCACATTCTGCCAAAATTACTCTATTGTATTATTTGCTTTTCTAAGAGTAAAACTGCTTTCTGGAGATTGGGTGTATAACAATGTGAATGTACGTAAAACTACTGAACTGTACACAATAAGACGGTAAATTTATGTGACTTGTATTTTATCACAATTAAAAAAAACTGTTGCCAAGAACTTATGCATACGGTCTGTTTAAAATTTTATATTGGTTATTTTAGAGCATTTTTTAAAGGTATAATAAAGTTTTAAAATAAAAAGCAAACACTCCTAATTCTTTTTTTAAAAATAGCATTTTTAATATGTATTAAGAAAAAAAGTTCCAAAAAAAAAGAAAAAAACCGTTCCTTTGTCTTAATAATTCCTCTTTTAAAAAGGAAGCTACCCTAAAGAAATAATCTAAAACATAGAAACAAAACCCCACTGAATTGTATCTCAATAAAAAAACAAAAAACTATATGCTTGTAAATGTGACTGCAATTTTACATATAGAAGATTAATGTAAAAATCCAAAAAAATGGGATGCCACGTAGTGATTAAAGTGATTATGAAGACTATTATACAACATGGAAGCATGTTCTTGAGATAAGAACTTAGTAGCATACATGAGTTCTTATCTGTTTGTATTTTTTAAAACTTACAATAGATAAAAGATAGTTTACTTTCCAGGGAAACCAGGTTCCTTCCATTTCTCAATTGTACATGAGCTAGGTATGCTTATCTTGTGAACGAGGAACTATCAATCATTGTGTTGACATACACTAGGTCATAGGAATTTGTTTCTAAGTATAAGGTAGTCAAGTATGTAAATTGAAAAAGGTAAATAAGGGCAATTCAAGATTATTTAGAATAGGTCGTTCTCAACTTATTTGCTTTCCTGCATGTCTCCTTTGTGGGGAGAAGAAAGTGTTGGGCTGCAGCTAGACAGCACTGTGCTAGCCAGAATGTGGCATACATCAGAGAAAAACAGCCCTACACTCTACAGATACAATTGAATAAATAAAAAGGAAAGCTTGAATGGAATATATGGAAATCCTAATAATTACTGTACCAGGATGGTAGAGTTATGTTTTTAAAATATAATACTTTAGGATAAAAGAAAGAAAAAGAAAGAAGGAAGGAGAGAGATGGGGGAAAGGGAAGGAGGGAGCAAAAGGAGGAAGAGTCGCAAGGAGTCCGTCTTTCTTACTCATATATGCATGATCTGTACACAGCTCATCTGACGACTGACGTGCAAAGGCAAAGGCAGAGGTGAGAATTTAGGAGACAAAGCTTGGAGAGTGATTCAGGTCATGAATAAGTGGTGTGCTGAAGTGTGGAAAGTCTGTGCTCTGGGGAAGACACTGGTGCCAAAGAGGCTGTCCAGGCAGCCCTGGATTACTGTGAAAAGTGTTCCAACTATTTTCTGGATATAAAGTTTTCTGCTGCATCAGAAGACACGTGTGCATACTTAAAAATTGAGCATTACCGAGCAGTTTCATGCCCTCTCCCCTAAAGGTTGTGACTAAGTGATTGCAGCAGGCCTGGCAGTGGGAAAAGAGCGAGCAAAGCCTGCTTGCCATAGAAGAGATGACTCAGTCACTGGCATCTTGCAAAGCAAGCATGTGGGATCCTGCTCCCAGCTCCAGCTCCACAGTTCAAATGAAGGTCTGTCTAGATTGTCCAGTGCTGACTGGGCACTGGGCTAAACTTTGAGGGGATTTCTGAATTAACAAATACTTTTATTTCCCACAAACCTATCAGCGGTAATGAAATTTATTTTGTAATGTATGAATTGCTAAAACAAACCCAAGGAATAGTTGCTCTCGGAGGTAGAGATAAACTTTACAATTTATAGGACTTAAAGCATCGTCTTCAGCTCCTCAGCACAATCATTTCAAATTAAGAATAAAGTTGATTAGCATCTGATATTCTGAAATTTCTGACTGGCCTTAGGACATGTGTTTCTGTATATATAGCCTTGCAAAGTTTTTAAAAAGTTTAGCTTAGGACCAGTCTTGGCCTTCCCTTGTCTCCATATGTAATGCCCTAGTCTTCTTTTCACTCTCCTACCTTCCTGTAGCTTTCTTTATCAATAGAGATCTGTTTTGCCAGGGGCACAGATTCCTATGGAAGCTGAACTAAGACAATGCAAAAACAGCCTGAATGAGCTTTATTTCTTTTTTTGTACATACGCTTTCTAATATTCCTGATGTTTGATTTTTTTATGATTATGAATTACTATATTTAGACATACATACATACATATGAGCTAAAAATTTTTTGAGATTGACTATTAACTCCAGATTAAGAATCTATGCTATAAAATGAAATTCCTAGAAAAGCTGGTTTGAGGTAAGTTTTATCAACTGCCTTCGTCTATCCGTAAAGTTTCCAAGTGAGAAAAAGAAATCTTACCCTTAGTTGTGACTTTTCACCAAATATATAAAGGGCTGCTTGGCGTTTCGAGAGCTGGTTTTGCAGGTAGGTGCTGTTACTAAAGGATGCCGAGTGGTCCCTGCCTGCCAGCCGGGCACCAACATCAATGAAGGATGTTGGAGAGCTGATCAGGCGAGTGCTAGAGCGAAGACTTGCCCATACACCTTCACAAAAGCCAAAATAATTGAGTGAGATGATCTGATGTGGGAATGCCACTGAACAGGGAAAAAGATGCATGCTCTGTCGGTACAGTTTTAGAGGTAATAGCAAGTTAATTCATCTAAGTATTCATGGATCATATTGGTCATTTGTAGTTTATGTCCACAACATATAAGCGTTATTCAAGACAGCACTTCCAAATCAAACAATCTTAGGGTTGGAGGGACCTAAGAAATCACCCAAGTCAGTCCTATTTTTGCATTTTGATGTAAAGTCAGTATTTATAAATGAATCCTGAGATCATAAATAGAAAGGATGCATGACACAGGGAAACAAAAAATGTGGGCAGAAGGCAACAATGAGATAACACGGAGTGACTCGGTTTCTCAGGGTTCCATGAAAGAAGTAAGGGACACTCCTCTGCTTTACCCAGTCAACACAACAAGAAATGTACGTTAAGTAATAAATTAGAACTTTACTACACCTACTAAAATCTGAGGCTGGATTTAGAATTCGTATTTGTGTGTCATGCCAAAATGACATAATTTTAAACCAGCAAAGATTATATTCTCATCTTTTTGTCCCAGTATCCATGAAAAATAGTAAGAAGTTATAAATTCAGTAATGTGCATTTCACTGATACTTAGGAGGGTTTATTTAAAATTTCAGTCAAAAGCAGATGTCTTCTAAGGGAAAGGCAAAGCTAAGCTGCTAGAAGAATCTCATGTTACAAATTGGCCTTACTTATATTAATTAGAAAAATCAAGAATTTCTACATGCAAGTGAATAGTAAATATTCAATATCCAAACACAAAGGCGAACACTAAGCCTCAAACTTTGACTAACACTGTAGTACCTTCAAAACAACCGAGCCCCTTAGAAATGTCCGTGTGGTGTTCATGCTGGTGATGGGGTCACTGGGGTCACTACCACTGCTTCCCTAAAGTGAAGTTTCTTCTCTAGATTAAGAAAGTCTCTTTGAGAAGCTTTAATATTTGCCAAATGTTAAATTAATCCATGTTTCTAGGTGACTGGAAGTCACCATAATGTTTGTCTCATCCGCTTCTCTCTCTATAAGCATTTATAGGGTGAGGAGACCAGTTCCCAAGAAAAGGTTTTGTAGGTGATTTCTACTTAACATAGACGAATCTTTCCACACAACCTATGAATTTGTCTTAGGTGTAATGGCAAGTGTTTATAAATGGAACCACAGAGCAAATTCAGAATGTGGATGAAAATAAAGGACATAATTTGACAAACAAATGTGAAAAAAGTCACTTGTAACAAATATGCTTTCATGTGAAGATGGTTAAAAAGAGTGACACATCAGGACAGATAATACAGTACCTTGATTATGGACTCTTCCCTTAATTGAAGATTTGGGATTTGACTGAGTAAAACATTTATCTCTGTGCCCATGCACTGGTAAGTGAGATTAAAGACAGAAGGAGGAATGAAAGGCAGATAGCAGCAAACATCAGAGCAAATTGAGTAAGAGAAGAATAGGTTATTTAATTTTTGAAGTTAAGTTAACATAGGGGGAAAATGTAAATATAATAAAAGTAGAAAATATGATTAACAAAAAGCTGCACAGTCACACAAAAAAGATGAACTGAGCGCCTGTTAAATGAAATTTCAGCACCTGATTATAAATCTTATAAGCACAATGAAACGGACAGCACAGCAGAGTGCCACTAACAAATTATACCAAATGGAGTAAGCTTTTGAAGATTGTCATTTGGTGAGAAACAAATTTATATAAGATTAAGGAATTGGGGGTGGGGCGTAAACGTTAGGAATGCATTGGCCCTAGTATTTAAGGAGGCTGGCTGACTGGCAAATGCTACGTGTTGTACAACACGTTTGTTCTTTGAGTAAGGTCATCACATCAGGAATGAAGCTCTGGTAACCATTTGGAATAACTAAGGGCATATTTTTGCAGTAGAGCATCAAGCACTGCCACACTATCTTCTTTTTTTCCTTTTCCTTTTGAAATTACATTTATTTTTAATAGATAGTATGAGCAGCAAAAATTCATGATCCTGTGACAATCCCCAATGCCACTAAAAAATACAGCTTGTGATGATTGAAGTAATGACTTCTCCTAAAATCCCTACTTGCACCAAAATGATAGGCAGTATTAGAGATAATTCTTTTGTAATTTGAGTAATATTGTTTTTTCCCCGACAGAAGAACAGTGCTCTGTGACTGTGGCAAACTTCAGCTGGTAGTAACAACAGCGGTGAGCAGTAGGTTACAGTTCTAACATTTCCTAAGCAAAGGAACTGCTCAAGTCAATTAAGGAAAATGATTCTGTATTTATTCAGGATTGAAAATGTTAACAGCAGTATGAGTAAGCTATATATTGCAAAACTGCATATGATATAATTTGATAAAAGAAAAATCATTAGTGGTTTTTTTTTCCCCCCTGCCTCTCTCCTTTAGAAGCAGAAAATGAAGAGCATTAATGGCTTTAGTGGCCAAAGGCATTCAGAAAGCTAAGGGTTGTGGAGGCGCTGGCTGACTGCACACAAGGAATTCTACTACAAGACAGAACAAAGACCATGGGACAACATGGTAAAGGCACAGGGCCTCCTGTGTGCTGGCCGGCTCCTCTCCTTTCTGCTGAGGTTTTGAGCTTTCCTAAAGGAATATGGGATCGTAAATGCTTATGAAGTTTGAATGGTTGGTTCCTGATTCTGAGATACCGTTCGCTGAGCATCTACCACTTTTGTATGTTAGTCCCTTTGCCTGCAACTAATTCTCACATTTCTTTACCTGACAAACTCCTTCTCCCTCAAGATCCAGGAACAATGTGAACTCCTCTGAAAAGCATCCCTCACTGTCCCCAGGGTTGCAGAGAGCTCTATTTGACCTGTGAACACACTGCACTGTGATTATCTTGCACATTTAATTCTACTAGATCTTGTGCTCCAAAGGGTAGGGACCTAAAATATTTATTCTTGTATCCATGCTGGGAGCCTATATAGGAACTAAAAACAGTTGATTATTTTCTTTTTGAAAACTGATACATTTGGAGTTGTTGTGGTCCTTCTACTATATCTTCAACTCTGATTATTTGCCCTGAGAGAATGAAAAGAGGGGTATTAACTAATAAAAAAAAAATTAAGCACTTCCCCAAATAGAGGCTCATTAATGAAAAACTGCCAAGTGTTCATCATATAGCAGAAAATCAACAATGAGCAAATGGCCTGTACTGATATGGGGCCCGCAGAGGGCTTTGAGAACTGTAATCCCATCTGGCAGTCATGTTAACCAAAGGCATTACACCCCGCCTTAGTGGTTGTTGGAATCACTTTAGTAGGTCAAGTCGGCATTTTTAAAGAAGTGAAATAGATTAGAATTTGAAAATACTATGTACATTGCATGTGGTACAGATACATATTATTTCATGAAACTTCTGTTTTAGTAAATATACATTTTGCATTGTGACTTAGTGTTACCTGATATAATACCTTCTATATTGTGATACAATATAGAATGTATTTTAACTATGAATCACGATGAAAGAAGTTTGTAAGCTGTTGGCCTGGACCCAGAGCAGATGCCTTCTATCTTCTTGCCTTAGGCCTGTGAGGAGCAGCCTGATTTAAGGTAATTTAAATGCAGACACAGACTTCCTGCCAGTTCAGTGGAGTCCTAGGCAACTATAACTAAAAACCACCACAACAATCATGGAACCAACATTTACTGAGTTCCTATTATGAACCAGTTACTAAGCTAAGTGCTTTACATATCTTATTTCATTTATTCCTCATAACTACTCTAAAGATAGATACTATTTATTATCTGTGCTTTATAGATGAGGACACTGAGCATTAAGAGGTTTCCTAAATTGCTTAATGATCACACAATAAGTGGTAGCACTGTGGTTTGAATCAAACTCTCAGTGTCTTGTCATGTAAGCAACCATGTGGCCCTGAAACCGTCCAGCGGGGTTTGGCTAAGTGGACTGCTTCAGGGAAGAAGTGGTGCAGCTCACCCCACCCATGGGAATGCCCTGGTGTCCAAAACATGAGTGTTTCCTAAGCACTGGTATTGTTCCCTCCACTCTGTTCAGGCCAAAGGAGAAGAGGAAAGAGATGCTTGGGTTGGATGTGGGGATGGGACTGACTCTATCAAGGTGGCCTTATGCCTAGCACAGTGCATGGGGTACACGCTATGCAGTGAT
The DNA here is from genome assembly GCF_002007445.2 of Ailuropoda melanoleuca. NCBI lineage: Eukaryota > Metazoa > Chordata > Mammalia > Carnivora > Ursidae > Ailuropoda > Ailuropoda melanoleuca. Next base: position 61,663,216 of record NC_048225.1, read on the forward strand.
GGCTGCACTGAAATGGACTGAACCAATCCCAGAACCAGTTATGCTATTTGCTAAGTGATCTTGGCCAAGTTACTTCATTTCTCAGAGCCTCTTAAAATACGTATCCTAGGGATTATTATAAGGATAAACTATCACACGTAAAGAAACTTAAAGGGCCATGGAAATATAAAGATGAAAAATTAAAAGGCTGCCTCCATGTGGCTAGTTCTCAAATACACTGAGCTGTTATATTTTTGTATTTAAGAGGCAGTATCCATTTTCTTTTTTAAAATTAATTAATCAATTTAAAGTGGGCTCCACACTAGGCAGGGCTTGAACTGACGACCCTGAGATCGAGACCTGAGCTGAAATCAAGGTTTGGACACTTAACTAGTTGACTGAGCCACCAGAGGCCCCTTTCATGACATTTTTCTAGTCAACAAAATAATTTATCCAAGTTATAAGTATATGTGCTTTCTCCATAGGGCTCAAAAGTGATTTTAATTTTAAATGAAAAGCAATGTGCTTTGTTCACATCTTCATTTTTTCTTAACTGGTAGTTGTGTAAAAGAGGTTGCTTCCCTGCCTTAGGAACTCATCAACAGGCACACAGGATGCGAAGTGATCCCCCTGTCTGAAAAAAGGGTGATGGAGAAGGTGGAGGTCAATCTAACTCTGGCTCATTGTGAAGATGACGTGAGAAAGGCACCGAGTGAAAATAATCTAAGAAGAAAACCAGGACCCAAGACTATACAATGAAAGGAATGAAAAGACAGTAAAAATACACAGAAGAGGAAAAAAGGAGAAGGTTAGGAGGAAGATTTAGAGATAGGAGGCTCTTCCCACACAGGATAGAAGAGGAACTTCTGGAGAAGTGGTGCCTAGCGATCTGGAAAAATGAAGAGACTCTCATTGAGGGGACGTACAAGGAAATGAACTATTTACAGGGTGTGCAAGTGTCTACACCTCGTCCTGCCCTGGCCCATCTGACTGTGTGTCTGCCTGTCGTGGTCATGTTAATAGGGAATCTTGTAAGCCTTCCCAAACTTGCTTGCCCCAGTCCATTCCTGCTATTCTATGTGAGGAGGAATGATATTGTTGAAGAGACAAAGGAAGCAGCCCTAGGGATCAGAGAAGTTGAAGGTGCTAGGAAAGAGCAGTATGCCATCTTCCAGTTAACCACAGGGACTCTGGAAGATCTGGGAAGCTTTGGGAGAAAAGAATTAAGAGATGGGATTAAAAAAATAAGATTTACGTTTCTGGATCTTAGTTTAAGATACCAGAATGATGGGCAAAAAACTGTCATAAGGAAACACACTAAGTTCACAGTAATTTTCCAAAGAAAATATTTGGGAAGGGTGTCAGAAATAATAATTATGGCCTCGTTATGCATAGAATGGGTCAGAAACCAATTAAATAGGAGATTTTGACCTTAACAGGTGAATATAGCCTTTTAGGTACCTTTCATGAGAATGAACTCATGACTAGAATGTAACCACAAATGGGGATCCCCTTGCATGAAAAAGGCTGAGTCTGAGCCATAATACTAAAAAAGAGAAGCAAATGTAGGTGAATCGTGTTGGTGAATATCCATGAGCCTTAGGTACTAAGACAGAAGAGATAATTCTGTACCTGAAATTTATATTACAAGTCATCTGGCCAAATGGAGGGAGAAATAATGTGTTCTTGATGAAGTTTACAAAGGCAAAACTCAAGAGCAGAGCGTGGAGAACTTGTTGACATGCCTTGCTGACAATATAAACTTTCAGATGGTAAACCAAACAATAAGGGGAACTGCAACCTTGAGCCAGATTCTGATAGGAGCTCTTGGCAACAGGAATAGCAGGCAGGAACCTTAGGAGACAGTCACTGTACTATTTTTTAGTTTAAATTCACTAAGAAATGATAAGAATGAAGTACGTATCTTAAACTTTAAAACAACGGTATTTTAAAAATTCAGAAGAAAGCTTTTTATGACTGTTATGGGTTAAACCATATGCCTGTGCTCCAACTCGTATGTTGAGCTCCTCACCCCTGGTACTTCAGAATGTTATCTTATTTGGAAATAGGGTTATTGCAGATGTACTTAGTTAAGATGAGGTCATACTGGAGGGGGATGGACCCCTAATTTAATATGATTAGTGTCCTTATAAAAAGGGAAAATCTGGAGACAAACACCTAGGGAAAACATCATATAAAGATGAAGGCAGATACCTGGGTGATACTTCCACAAGTTAGGAACGCCAAAGATGGCTAGCAAGCCACCAGAAGCAAGGGGAGGGGCATGGAACAGATTCTGCCTCACGGCCCACAGAAGGAACCAATCCTCACAACATCCTGACTTTGAACTTCTAGCCTCTAGAGAACTGTGAGACAACTGTTGTTTAAGACAACCAGTTTGTGGCACTTTGTTACAGTAGCCCTACCAAACTGATACAATGACCTTCAGGCCTGAAACACTAATTCAGAAGATGAGCGAAGAAGGTTGAAAGCTATTAGGAAATCCTGCAATTGCAGAACGGTCTGATGAGGGAGAAAAAAAGTATCTAGAGAACCAGTATGACTGTTGGGAGATATGCATAGTTATCTTGGTCTTCAAAAGGGGAAAAAGTGAATTTTGTGAAATAGAGCCTTCCATAATGTTGATTCTGAACCAAATTCTAGAATAGATTACTAATGGATAACTTATTATTACTTAAAAAAAAGCACTAATTCCTATAATGAGTCATGATAAACTAACCATATAATCTTTTGTGATATAGTTAACAGCTGGAAAGAATGGAAAATATCGAATTAAAGAGATTGGTAGAGATTTAGAAATATGGGTCAGGTGGGTTTTAGTAGGACTTTCAACTAGTATATATTAACAGATAATCTCTTTCTTCAGGGAGGCTTGTAAGTTATTTTGATCAAGACTTCTGCCCTTAGGTCTGGCTTGTTCAATATTTTTTAAAAACAAATTACATTATAGCAGAAATCAAACTGATGCATGACAAGAGGCTAATACACAGGTAGACAGAATCAGGATCCAAAGTCTAAAACAATAGTCCACATAAAAAAAGACGGAATTTTGTAGGTAGAGTACATAGCATATTTAGGTTCAAAAATCAACCCTCAAGGCTAGTACTATATATTGTTAAGAGCAACAGCACATGGGAAGAGATTTCAAGTGATATTAATGTCAGTGCGGGTCAACCTAGTGATGGGGCCATCCTCATATCTAATGTAATCTGAGGCTGCATGAGCTCAAATCTGTGGAGAGTTCATTGAGTGACAAAGATGGCTAAAAGAAAGCAACCATTTGAATCTGGGTATTTGGAGTTAACGAAAGTTCTCAGAGTGAAAAGATAATATCAGCTTTTAAATCTGAAGGGCTGTAGTGTGGAGATTAAGATTTAGAATTTTCTAGTTTTAGAGGGCAGAGCTAGGGCCAATATGTAAAAGTTACATAGTGGCAGATTTTTAGATCAATATGAGAAAGAATTACCTAACAAAGAGTTGCTTACAAATCGAAGGGACTACTTTTAGGAAGAAATGAGTTTCCCATTACTGATGATGTTCAAGTAACTTGGATAATCCCCTGGTATGTTTTCAAGGGGATTCAGCATTGCATGCGAGTGAGAAGAGCCCGAGATTCTAGGAATCCAGCATGAAGTAGGGATGTTACAATCAAGGTACTGGTTTTGGAATTTCCTCTGAAAAGTAAAAGAATCTCACGTAATCTCCCGACACCAAAGCGGACCACCTCTGCAGCTAGAAGAGCAGATACAGGCCTTTCTCTACTTCCTCATTGCCAGCAGCAAAAGCCCAGAGGAAAAAAAGAGGAACCTGAATATCATTCTCTTCTGTTCCCTAACCTAGTATTTCAGAGAATAGGAGTAAAATGTACAGGCGCTGGAGAGGCACAACTCTTTGGATCTCGAATTACTTCTCTCTAGCTGCTTATGCTCTGTGATCAGCTTTTCTACCCTGAAAACCTGAAGCATTCTAGGGTATTCACAGGGCTGACCATTTAGATATGTTCCCCTTACCTCCCGCGGCTTCCAAACTCATCAACGTCTAAGATTTCAACAATATTATGCCACTTGTTCCAGGAGGCTAAACTCACCTGTCATGACACCAGTAACAAATTAGATAATTTATTTAGAAAAGGGTACTTAAGAACAATTTGAACCATAATTAGTTGATTTAAAATATCACTATCTAAAGTTTTCTGATTTTAAGGTCGTATCAGTGCTCAGTTATAAAATCAGTCTTACTAACCTCCTCGAGCAAAGCTATTGGATGGGTGTACATCCAAGTGTCCTGGCACTACCTGCTTAAGCACAGTGGACATTCTTGAAGTCCTCCTCTCAGGCCCTGAAAGTCAGCCAAAAAGAAGAGCAAAAACCATGTCGTTCAGGTTAACATTACTCAAATGACAAAGTTATCTTCGTGGGTAGCATGTCTAATTGCTGCCAAACATGGTAGTTTTTCAGTACCCGCAGCTTTACTAGAGATAACAAGGCACCGTCACTATTCCTCAGAGATACACACATTTGCAAGATTATAGAGTTAGGTTTGGCAAGTGCAATCAGAGAATTTAATGATAAATGAAGCAAGGCATGCATGGTGTTACTTTACAAGAAAAGCCACTTTCTGCTTATGTTGAGCTACTTCAAATAGCTGATTAAGCCAAGGAGACCAACTTTTCAAGTCACATGCTCCTGTGTCTAACACATTAGGGTTACCTCTATGTGAACCCTTTGGGGTTCCATCACATGATAACTGAAACAGAATATTAGTACAAGTCTTAATAGCTTCATCCAAATCTAGTGAAAACAAATTGTACTACAAATCATAAAAGGCTGCAGAAATCTCAGGAATTTCAAACTTATACATGATGACTGACTACATATGCATTTAACAATCAGGTGCTCAACTTGTACGTTCAACTTTGTAATAATATGTTAAAGTCTATGTAAAACAGATTCTAGGAAAAAAGATGACTTTATTTGTGTTCCCCACTCTTATTATTCTTTTAGAAAGGAAATAATTGAATCCCCACATTTGGTTACTGTTCGTAGACATTAACAGTGGTATGCTGATTTTTAAATAAAAGGAGCTAAAGTTACAGCCCCACAGGGTAAAGCTTTAAGGGGTCACACGGAAGTAACAGTGTAAACAACTAAAGAGACTAACCCTGGGAATGAATCTGACCTTTCATAGTTGTCAAGAAGAAAAATATTATCAGAGCTTACCTGGAGACAGAGCAAGTGCTGGCCTGACAGTAAGGGTGTTACTGCCACTGAGTTTCTGATGGACAGAAACTGCATTCAGTAAGGCTTGCAGGTATTTTTCTTGTTCTATGCTACTGGAAGATTCTAAAGAGGAGGTAGGAACTATAAAAGAAAAAGTGAATAAAACAAACTGTCTCTATGTTAATAAAAGAGATATCTACCTACGTATCTTATTCTTTCTGTATATAATCTTCAAGTTACCACACCCAAATATAGAAACCAGACCCACTTTAAGCTGTAAACTCTTAGATGGCTATCCTCCTTTGATATTGGTTTCACCACACCTACTTCTCGGTTGCCTCATCATCCTCCCAGAAAGAGCCCAGGTCTGGAGAGCCAGCACAGGGCTGTCCTTCCAAGCACAGGTGCAGCTTCTCATTATACAAGTAATGCACAGAAATGAAAAGTCACAAAGGGCAACATCTCCTGGATGATTTCCCCCAATTATCCTGTCCTTGCTACCATCTGGGAGCAGAGGATGGAGTGGGTTCCCTTGGCATCCTGGAATGGGCAGAGGTGAGAATTCCCCATATTAGCAGCTTTCTTCTAATTCTACCATACAGGTCTAACAGGGCACACAAACTTGTAGGGGTTTGTTGCAGGAAGAGTGGAGGAAGATGGGGAGAAGGTAGCAACAGCTACTGCCAGATCCCCTGGTCCTTCAAAGAGAGGGACAGAGGGTATGCACAGAGGGAAACAAATGGGAGAGCAATTCCAGTTCGGAGGTAGTCTGAGTCTCGTTTGTGTGGCGCAAAGAATCACTGAAATTGGTCTAGGCATTTTAAAGGGCATCATTCTGGGCTCATTACAAGGACAACAGATATTGACAAATTTTCTTACATCTTGAATAAAAAAAATAATTAGCAAGATTGTATTTTATAAACTTTAAGGTGCCATTATTATATTTTGTAAACTCTAAGATGTCATCAATTATAAGATGTACCATTATTTTACGTACTAAGAATTAAAAATTCTTTCACGTAAACTATGACAATTTTTTCTGATCACATAAATTTTAAGATGCATCCCAATTTCAAAGATATTAAAATGTAAACATATGTGTGAGCTCAAAAGTATGAAATATTTTTGTATTAGATTAAAAAAATCAGAAACCAGTAGAATAAAATAATTTCAATTTTTTCCAATGAAAAGCTCAGTGATGTATTTATCAGGGCTCCTGAAATGATACCCTCACTTTACGTAACTTACATATGCTGTGTTCTATTATATTTACTATGTGGCTTGGGAGGATTCCCCAGTGTCAAAAATAGTTCAAAGCCAACTGCCTTTAATTACACCAACGTTGAGACTCCGAGACAGGTGGGATGACGGTGAGGAGGAGGAAGATGTGCTGTGTGAGTGCTGCCCTCAGTCAAGTGAACGGTCAAGGACGTACTGGCCAACTTTTAACTTTCAGGAGGAAAATGGATGAGAATAAAAAGGAGATATCAAAAGCACATGGTTTTACCTGTTGAAGCACAGAACCTGACTCACCTTACTTCTAAAGAGTTAAGAACACAGCCAAGACTAAATTGGATCTGGATCTTGGTGGTCTGTTGGTTAATTTATTGAGCATCTACTATAAGTTATGCGAAAGGTCAACAAAATATAGTCCTGACTGACTTCAAGACCTCAAACACAGTGCTTAAAAATAACCTCAGAAAAAAGGACAGCAGTGTTACCTGCTTTCTCAAGTCGGCCTCTCTAGCTCCTAAAATACCCTTTTCTCAAGTCGGCCTCTCTAGCTCCTAAAATACCCTTTTCTCAAGTCGGCCTCTCTAGCTCCTAAAATACCCTTCGCTTGAGGGCTTCTTTAAAGGCAGCATTTTGCTCATTAGTTTGCTGACTTGTGCGTGTGTGTGCATGTGACTTGCAGGAATGAGATAAAATATCTCATATTACACGGGACAGAGAATCCCTACTTGCCTCTGAAGCTGTTAAATATATTTGGATGTTTCCCAGAAGGAAAGAGAGAGATTAGCATAATCTGGTTTCCAACTGGGAATACTTTGGTTTGCTGAAATGAAAACAGCCCAGAACCCAAGACTTTATTATGATAATTTCTATTAAAATCCAAATATAGACAGACATACTAAGCAAGATGTCAAAGTGTAACCCATCTTGTCAGGTAGTACATGTGTTATATTGCACAGCGCGAAGCCTGCGTGTGAGAGAAGGCTCAACATAAGGGCACAGTTGGCATTTCCAGGTATTACTTCCTTATTTTTAGGAATTCTCTCAAGTGAAATGATCATTACTGTGCCATAGACAGATGCTTACCTGCCTGAGGGGAGTTCTGAGATTTGAAAAGACCAACTACTCCCTTCCCATGGAATCCTCCAGATCGGAGAAGCAGGGTACTGCTTCTTGAGTTCTTCCAACATACAACAGGCAGGCGATTGTGTCGATAGCAGCGGGCGACTCTTGGTAAACTACTGTCTTGTACAGCTTGAGGCACAACTAAAAGGCCAGGGTAGCTTCAGGCACATGGAAAGGAGAGAGAATGATTTGGGTTGTAGGGGGTGGAGAACGGGAAAGAAATGGGGAAAGAGAGAATATGAGAACATGAGTATCATCATATCCCGTAATTTTCTAAGGCTCAGAAACATACTGGTCGTGGGGTAAGATATTTTTTAAGCATGGAACTTAGTTTCAACTCAGTTCTTCCGGGGTAGAGAAGAAACAGCAGAGATGGTGAAAACAGCTAAATAAATCCATTAATCTGTAGTCTTTTTTTGAAATAAGCCCCCTTTAGTGATACTGCAGACTCCTGAGGAGTAACCTAAACTTAAAAAATAAAAATGCTATGTAGAAGTACTAAAAAGGCCTCTGTGAAACTGATGATTCCCTTTGCCTTATGCACTGCTTTCTGTCAACTTGAAATAAAGATTGTAAGATTCCTGGATTAATATCAACTTTATGAGGACGACAAGTCAAACTGTCAACTCATTAGTCTGCTGAAATGACAACTGAGCATAGAGTACACTAATATTAGCCTGTGGAGATGGTGAAAGAACTAAAAATCAAAACCAAATGATTTTTGGTATGAGAACAGTATGTTCAAATGTCAAAATAAGTTTAAATATTAACACTACATGCTGATAATTTTTTTAAAAAGATTAGCTCATAAAGTTACAGGATATGATGCTGGGAAAATACAAAACAGACAGGAGTACCTTGTTTTTATAGATTAGGAAACACAAGAAGATAGGCAGGTTTCAGAGTCATTTCCTTTAGTTTATTTAGAAATATTATACTAAAGAGATTTCATATTAGTAACCTCCCAACCTCTAATCCCATATATTTTTGTGTGAATATGTTTGCTGTTCTTCCTCTTTTTTTTTTATTTTATTTTATTTTATTTTATTTTTTTTAATAATTTTTTAAATTTTTTTTTTTTTTTTAAGATTTTATTTATTTTTTCAACAGAGATAGAGACAGCCAGCGAGAGAGGGAACACAAGCAAGGGGAGTGGGAGAGGAAGAAGCAGGCTCACAGCGGAGGAGCCTGATGTGGGGCTTGATCCCATAACGCCGGGATCACGCCCTGAGCCGAAGGCAGACGCTTAACCGCTGTGCCACCCAGGCGCCCCTTTTTTTTTATTTTAAATGTAGACTCCACGCCTGGTGTAGAGACCAATGTGGAGCTTGAACTCATGACCCTGAGATCAAGACCTGAGCTGAGATCAAGAGTTGGATGCTAACCGGCTGAGCCACCCAGGCGCCCCAAGATAACTGCACTCTCAATCCCTAGCACCTATTTCATCCATCCCTCCATCTATCCCCCTCTGGTAACAATCCGTCTGTTCTTTATAGTTAAGAGTCTGTTTTTTGTGGGGCGCCTGGGTGGTGCAGCGGTTAAGCGTCTGCCTTCGGTTAAGCGTCTGCCTTCGGCTCAGGGCGTGATCCCGGCGTTCTGGGATCGAGCCCCACATCAGGCTCCTCTGCTGGGAGCCTGCTTCTTCCTCTCCCACTCCCCCTGCTTGTGTTCCCTCTCTCCCTGGCTGTCTCTCTCTGTCGAATAAATAAATAAAATCTTTAAAAAAAAATTTAATTAAAAAAAAAAGAGTCTGTTTTTTGGTTTGTCTCTCTCCTTTTTTCTTTTGTTCATTTGTTTTGTTTCTTAAATTCCACATATAAGTGGGGCGCCTGGGTGGCACAGCGGTTAAGCGTCTGCCTTCGGCTCAGGGCGTGATCCCAGCGTTATGGGATCGAGCCCCACATCAGGCTCTTCTGCTATGAGCCTGCTTCTTCCTCTCCCACTTCCCCTGCTTGTGTTCCCTCTCTCCCTGGCTGTCTCTCTCTGTCGAATAAATAAATAAAATCTTTAAAAAAAAATTTAATTAAAAAAAAAAGAGTCTGTTTTTTGGTTTGTCTCTCTCCTTTTTTCTTTTGTTCATTTGTTTTGTTTCTTAAATTCCACATATAAGTGGGGCGCCTGGGTGGCACAGCGGTTAAGCGTCTGCCTTCGGCTCAGGGCGTGATCCCAGCGTTATGGGATCGAGCCCCACATCAGGCTCTTCTGCTATGAGCCTGCTTCTTCCTCTCCCACTTCCCCTGCTTGTGTTCCCTCTCTCCCTGGCTGTCTCTCTCTGTCGAATAAATAAATAAAATCTTTAAAAAAAAATTTAATTAAAAAAAAAAGAGTCTGTTTTTTGGTTTGTCTCTCTCCTTTTTTCTTTTGTTCATTTGTTTTGTTTCTTAAATTCCACATATAAGTGGGGCGCCTGGGTGGCACAGCGGTTAAGCGTCTGCCTTCGGCTCAGGGCGTGATCCCAGCGTTATGGGATCGAGCCCCACATCAGGCTCTTCTGCTATGAGCCTGCTTCTTCCTCTCCCACTTCCCCTGCTTGTGTTCCCTCTCTCCCTGGCTGTCTCTCTCTGTCGAATAAATAAATAAAATCTTTAAAAAAAAAAAAAAATTCCACATATAAGTGAAATCATATGGTATTTGTCTTTCTCTGTTTATTTTGCTTAGCATTATACTCTCTAGCTCTATCCATGTTGTTCCAAGTGGCAAGATTTCATTCTTTTTTATGGTTGAGTAATATTCAGTAATATTTAATATTGGAATATTATATGTATATACCACATCTTCTTTATCCAATCATCAATTGGCCTGCTTTCATAATTTTGTTACTAAATAATGCTGCTGTAATCACAGGGATGCATATAGTCTTTTGAATTAGTGTTTTCCTATTCTTTGGGTATATACCCAGAAGTGTGATTACTGGATCACAGCGTAGCTCTATTTTTAACTTTTTGAGGAACCTCCATAACTGTTTTCCAGCGGCTGCACCAGTCTGCATTCTAATCAACAGTGCACGATGGTTTCTTCACATCCTCACCAACACCTGTTGTTTCTTGTGTTTTTGACTTTAGTCATTCTGACATTCTGGTGCGAGGTGGTATCTCATTGTGGTTTTGATTTGCATTTCCCTGATGATGAGTGATGTTAAGCATCTTTCCATGTGTCTGCCGGGCAGGTATTTGTAAATTTAAACTGTCATTTAAAAAATAAGATATCTATGGCTCTTTAGGAACAGAGGGGTTGAAACGAATAGTAACATTAAGACAACTTTCTAAAATAGGTACAAGGCTTGCAATACACAAAGTACTTTCATAGCCTTATTCTATTCAATCAAACTGGGAATTTATGAATGCAAAGGAAACAACTTACTTGCAGATGAAAATGATTAAACTTGTGGATGGCAGAAACGTAGTTTTAATAAATATAAATAGAAAGCATGAAACAGAACTTAACTGATACAGGAAACAGAGAGAGATGACAAGAATAGAAGAAAACATGTGCAATTACATTCTCTAATATCCCTTGGAAATATTCTAATTAGCATAAGAAAACCCTGCCTACACTTGGGTCAACAAATACAGTGCGGGCCAAACCAGGCCCTGCCCATTCATTTATTTACCATCTACGGCTGCTTTTGAGGCAGAGAACCTGCAGTGAAGAGCTACAATGAGACATATGGTCTACAAAACTGAAAATGCGTACTGTCTGGCCCTTTAAAGAGAGGGAAAATCCTATTTTTATTTCAAGTTATCTTCAGGCATGATAGAAAAGATGCAAATGGGAAGAGAAAGACAAATTTAAAAAAATCGTAAAGGAGACAAAAACTTTTACCTTTCACCTTTTGCTCTAATCTAGGCACTACTCATTGATACAGTTATACTTCTGAGAATGCCAAAGAGATGTTTGCTCGTGCTGCTAGACAGTGTCCCTCAGACACACATATCCCTGCAGAACTTGCTCCTTATTTTCTGATATTTTTCTCTCTCTGGGTTATGGTGACAAATAGCCCATTCAAGACAAAATAGAAGAAAGGAAAGGTGTTTTTTGGGGCCCACTAACAGACTTACCTCCGGCAGAGTGAATACATCCTGTTGGAGGCAGTGATTCGAAAATACTCTGGTTTTGAGCGAGAAGAGCTGCCACTTATGGTTCCCAGACCCAAACGCTGATAGTCTCTGAAACAAGCTTTTTCCACTAACTGCTCCATCGTAGACTTCTCTGAGGCCTTCAGAGTGGTACTTGTGGGGAGTTCACTATCATCTGAAACTGTGGAGGCAGAAAGAGATTTTGAAAAAATGGTATGACTCAAAGTAGAGGATTAGAAGCTTCCTTTTGAAGAAGATTCTTAAACCAAGAGAGGTTTATATTAGGGCTACAGGCATTACATGTATCATAAATTAAATCCTGTTAATTCTTTGAAGAATCATTATGTTCAAACATAAATTAAAACAGTAATGGATAGTCAGGAAATAAAATATCAGGAGCTCAAAATGTCAGGAAAATGAACTCAAAATGCCAGGGAAGGGGCGTGCCTGGCTGGTTCAGCTGGAAGAGGATGGGACTCTTGATCTTGGGGTTGTGAGTTTGAGCCCCGCACTGGGTACAGAGATTACTTAAATAAGCAAACAAATAAACAGATAGATAAATGTAAAAAAAACCCAGGGAAATTAATTCAAAATTTCTAAATATAATATAATTTTGAATTCATTACCCATATTTTTCTATTTCAATCAGGCTTGCTTATTAATGCCAAAGTATAGTGATTTCTATTTAGAACTCTACAAAACAAACATTCAAATTTCGTCAGAGGCTAACCCGTCAGTAAAATTTATCTTTCATATGATCACTATACAAACTTCATCATCCAGGTTTCAGTTAACTTTTCAGAACATGAACTTTTATTAGAAATTTCTAGATGAAGCCGAAGCTCACTCGTGGGAAAAGACCTTTCTTAGAGAGGTATCAAGAAGTTACACTTTTTTGTGGAAAACATTTTTCTCAGAGGATGTGGTGTACATGGGAAACTCCCTCATAATTTTGCAATCACAGGTTACAGAATCCCTTAAGATTTTAGATGTGGAAGGATTTACCCAATAATCAAGCATTTTAGGGAGGATTTAAGAAAAAACCCCAACATTCCTAATTGGTACTGCATGTTCTAACTAAAAAAAAAAAAAAAAAAAAAAAAAAAATCCATGTTAAAAACTGTCCTAATTTACTTTCTTATTTATTTCTACAGTGAGAGAAGTCAAATTAAGGTTTCAGAATTTTTGGATATGTACTCAAAGTTCTAATGTCAAAGGGAATGCTATGGCTCTCTTTCATTTCAAGAAAAAAAAAAAAAGACCCGAAACAGCTTATCTGTACAAACAGAAGACTTTGTGTTTTAGTTTGTGAACTTCACAGTGCAAATACACTACCAGGTATCAGTTTTGTGCTGGCTCTTTATTTTCAGAGGAGCAAACAGTATTACATAATTTTGTCTTTTGGTAGAATAAATATCATAGAATAATAGTTTTTCTTCTGTGTAATAATAAAAACTTAAAATTAGAAGAGTCAAATACCAATGGGTAATGTTTTTATGGCTTTCCATGTGACTGTAAGGAGGCCAGGGATCCAACCAGCGGTCATTCCAGTAATGCAATGGTGGGTCTTTTCACTGCTCTCGGAGTCCGCAGGTACACATACTGAAATGGACACCTTTAGCCAATGATCTCTATAAACATGAGGTTTTTTCCTTCAAAATGTCCTTATTGTTATTATTATTAGAAGTGGTAGTAGTGTTATAGTCACCGGTGATTGACTCTAAGATCCTGAAAACAAAAAGGGTGCAAAGGCATCCTGCCTCCTTTTAGATCAGATTCTCCCTAGTGTTAATTCCATAAACATACTCCATAGCGGGTTAAGGAACAGAAAACAGTCAATAGGACATTTTGTGACTGGTTTCCTGCCTCTATTTTCCCAACCAAGAGGTATCTCAGCTTCTCAGATTCTGTCCTTTTAAATATTTACTAGGCATTTTTTTCCTTCGCATCTAAAAATTCCTTCATCTTTGGTCCCTCACTTTGATTCAGAGTACCCACAATGTTCTTACCCCAAATCCAAATCTTTAATTTTGAATATCCAGTGTTCTTGTTTCCTTATTCTTATTGCATAACAATCAGGTACAGGGAATTACTTTCTACCTAAATTTCCCATGCACTGGGGTATCTTTCTTTCTCCCTTTGATGACACCCATGTAACAATGGCCAACAAGCTCTGTGAACTTAGTAAAAGAGAAGTATAATTTAGCAAAATCTTATCTGAACGATGGAATATTGGGAAAATAATTTTTTCCCCCAATTCTGAGAAGCTGGTAAGTTCCTCTAATCTTTTTACAAGATCTAGGTTCTTGTGAGTCAAAGTTTAAGGGCAACTACATCTGAGTCTCTTATTCTAACTCATATAAGAAGAAAGAATAAAACCAATTCATGAAGGAAAAAGGAGTTCTCACATACCTGATATATCATCTTCTTCATTCCATCCAGGACGATTCACTCTCTCTTCCACAATTGTCCCTGTCCTCCTCTTCAATAAATACTGCCGCCCAATTGTCATTTTCCCTGCCCTTTTGGCACCTTTCACAATTGTTTTTGAGAAGGTGCTATAAGTCATAAAACCAAAGAGACCATCAATTTAATATGAGGACACCATTTGTATTTTTTGATACCTACACAACTCAACTCATTTCTTTTCCATACCCACAGCTACTAGGATTGCCAGTAAGCCTCTCCTTTTTCGTATCATTTTGTATATACTAGTAGACGAATTTCCTATAAAACACTCTTGGTATCAGGACAGTTGTAGGCAAAAAGTGCGAGAACCTAGAGTGTCTAAATCTAAACGCAGCTTGGCTTTTTGGTCAAACGTGCCCCTTAACACACTCTGGTTATCCATGCCACTGTCTCCACCAGCTCCCACAAACTATGCTGGTAGAAGTTCCCCTGCATGGAAGCCCATCTGCTCCCCTCTCTACTAATTCAAACTCTTCCTACTAACGTGTAGGCTTTTCTTTGAGATCATATGACAGTTATGGTTAGCACCATGTTTAAGTGTATATATGTGGTGTCCTGCCTTCTGACACCGTAAACCTTTACATACTCAAGACAATTGTAAGGTGTTTTAAATCTTAAAATTGCTATATCTCTCTTGCAGCTGGATAGATTAAGTTTGATACAAAAAGGTTGATTTTGCATGTGTGTGTATGTGTGTGTATTTCCTCCCATAGTTCACAGATTCTAAACATAAAACACCATACAAAGCTTCGTATCTTCCCTAGAGTGTTGAAATAATCGATGTCACAGCTGCTCCGCGACTCCACAGCGCTAAGACAAGACACTTGGCTCACTGCTAGAAATACCTAGGAAGCTGCTCACGGCTCAGGATGTCATTTCTGGATCCGCATGGTCCCCTTCACTTACCAGGTAACAGTGGTACAGGGGGTCAGCTATGCAATTTAGAAATGACACACTGTCTGGAACCTCAACTCTTCTATCATCTTCAGCCTACCCCACTTTTAGGCAAAGAAAAGGGCTCTTCTCCAAAGTCTGCAGAGTACTCCCTAATATGTAATTTGTACTGGCAAATATCCAAATTCTAAGCGATTAATGATAAATGAACTGAACTTTTGGCACCTGTATTTTATCACTAATTGAAGATAAATTTTAAGCAACTGTTATTTTGTAATAACCAAGATGTAAAAGTTTCAATATAAATTACTAAAAATTTTCATCAGAAAATAAGGGGTCCTACGAAGAACTATGACCACTAAATGCAATGCCTGACCCTGGAGTGGATCCTGAATAGGCAGGAAAAGAAAGTAGCTGTAACGATCATCAGCAATTTGAATAAGGACTCTGGGTAGGACAAAAGTTTTCTAGCAATTCAATTTCATGGTTACACACCATGGTTTGTTCTTAGAAAATATGTACTGATACATTTAAGGATAAAGGGGTGTTATGTATATCACTCAAATGGTTTAGAAAAAAATATATATGAGAGAGAATGATAAAGAAATGGAGCAAAACATAAACAACTGAAATCTGGATAAATGGTATATAGGAATTCTTTGTGTTATGTTATGACCTTTCTGCAAATCTGAAACTGTACCAAAACAAAAAAGTTACAGAAAAGAAAAAATAAAGGCTAGATCTCTGGATCAAAGTAAAACTATCTACTAGGTCTGGATACCAAAGAAAACTGAAGGGCCAGCTCAAAGGCAGTTAGAAAGGATTCAATATGAGAAAAAGGGGGAACAGAATTCCACATTCTAAAAATATATCATGAGCAATGGTCAAAACCTCTTGTAGCATTTAGTTTTTAACACTTGTTCCATACATCAGTGTTACTGTCCCATAACTTTCTGAGTGAGGTCCAACGGGCTTGACAAAAGAGCAGTCACGTACATACTGACACAAAGGATAAGTCAGTTCCCTGACAGGGAGCTATGAGAAGGCTGAAATAAAGAAACTTGACTGTCTTCTTACCGGAAGGAAGTGTTCTTTTCCTTCTGTTTGGGTAAAATTATTTGGGGGGTAGTTTGTCCAGCAGCAAAAGCAAAGGTGGTGAAAATGGACTGAGGATAACGGAACTTCATTAGCTGTTTCTTAAAGATCTCTACTACTTCTGGACTCACTTCTTCATCAAACGCAACTTTAATCAACTAGAAACAAAAGAGAGGAAATACATCAGAAGGGTTACTTAAGGATTTCCAGACAATTTCCCCCAAGTTACTGAAATAACAGAAAATACTACTAAATGGCAGAAGTCCAGAGGTTGAGGGGACCTTGGATGTCATGTAATATAATTTTTTATTTAAAAAAAAGGCTCAGAAAGGTTTACTTGTCATAGATGGTTTGCTGGCAAGGGGAATTTGGCCTAAGGAAGCCTCTTCTTACCCAGAGATAGAAATCTAGTAAGAAAAAGTCTGTTTCACTAGAATCGTAACCAATATAGCCAGGCAACATTTCAGTTTAGAGTCCTTTGGCAGGTGGAACAGTGACGAGATCCCTAGGAGGCCCTTGACCCCAGGTGATGGGAGAAGGTCTGGAGCCTAGAGATCAGCAGCCTCACATTTCACACAATGAGCACATGGCGGTCCACGGCTTCCTGGCTAGAAGTAATAAGGCAAGAACTGGTGCCCTCAGAAGTCTGAGAAGTCAGAGTCAAGGCATAAAAACAGGAAGAACAAAATATCACAGACTGAGAACTGTAAAAAGGAAAAACTAAGAGAAGATCCCTCTAGCAGTGTCTGCTTTGTATCAGTAATTCCACAGGTTCTGATATGTTTAAAGCCCCCTAGAAAAACCTCTGCTTAACTAAATGTTCTTTAGTTGGTACCAATAGCACTTTAGCCCTGACTATAATTCTTAGAGTTTTATCTCTTCCACAGAAGGGCCACAGGGCATTTCCTTCTGAAACAGGTGCCAAGAGAATTGCTTTCTATCTAAAGCCTTTATCAAACACAAAGGTATGATTTGGCAGAGAACAAGAGTCAATTGTATGCGTCTGAATTCCTAAGATCACTAAATATTGACAAATAATCTGTTGGTACTCAGTTGGTCAAGGGGTTCAGGAAGTGAGGGATTAAATACAGAATGATTCGGGGGTTTACTCAGTTGAAGATTACCCTCTCAGACCCTCTCCCTCCTCATCCTCTAACTTCTGACCCCATTCCCACGGAAAGTAGCCTCAGGATTTGTAGAAAACTTTTAGATAGTAGTAGAGGAATGGCGCTCTTTCTTAATACCTGAAAAGATGCTGATGTGATCTGAAATCCCTCCTGCATGTTCTGCTGTAGCTGGTTCTGCATTGTAATCTTCTTCTCCTTGGTGATGGAGGCAATGGGAAAACTCCGTACAACTGTCTGCTCACCAACTACAGGAAAACAGGGCAGACTCAGAGACAGCACTTTACTGCTTATTTATAGAGTCTCTGCTTCTCATTTTATCAGCCTCTGCTAAAGAAATTTAACAGGAGAGGACAATGCCCAGGAATGCAGTGAGAGAAAATGCCATGATTCTAGAATCACATTCATTGATTTTATTGCATGGCAATTCACTCCTGAGACTTGATCCTTTCCTGGAGTGAATGAACCGGCACAGTCTGCCTGCCTTCATTCTTTCTATTTCCCTGACCTGCTGTGTGCCACACAAGATCACCACACAAGATCTGGTTTAAGGCAATCTTAAAGGTTCTTAATCTTAAGGAATCCATGATATTTCATGTAAGTATAAAGCAAAAGAGAAAAGATTTTAAAAATGTGTTTCCATACGTGGTAAAAGGTGTTGTACCATGTATTCGTGCCTTCAGAAGATACACGGCTAAGCTTAGGCTGAAGAGTTTTAGGAATTTAAATATTAAAGCAAAGAAGGAAAAATAGAAATAATTATTTACCAACTACTAGAGGTTGCAAAGACTTACGCACACAGCCTCTCTTAGAGAGTTCAAAGTTTCCCCTGGGAGAGGAGAGTCACATGCCAAATACAATGTGTCATTAGCTCCTAGGTTTGAGCGAACAGGGCTTTAAATATTTCAGAAAAGAAGATTTTTGCATGTTAGATGGCTTGAGAATGATTCCTGGAGGAAGTGAGAGGGAAGGTGAGCTTTGAAGAGAGCATAGGATTGGATTTGCAGCAGGAAAGAGGAGGGAAATTCAGGCAGTGGTACAAGTGAAAGAACAGGAGCAGCAATCGGCAAGGCACGTTGGCTAGTAAACCAGAGGGGTGAGAATTGAACTCGGTTTAAGAGCTCGTACACACATCCACTTACGTCACCAGAATTTCTCATTCCCTGGATCTGTCAACCCCTAACCTGGAAAACTCTGATTATCCTCTTACGTTGAGCTCATATCCAGAGACTATGCAAAATTAGGATGTATGTAGACTTTAAGTCCTAGGATGTACTAAACAACATATGCTTATATAACACATATAAAATTATCAGATTCCTATGTGTCACTAAAGGAGATATTTTAAATTAGAAATTTAAAAAGAGAAATAAAATAAAAGAGGCAATAAGAAGGCTTTCATTGATGAAAATAAATTCCCTAAAATACAAAATTAACCCAAAAACTGACAGGAAGAAACAAGAGAATAATACAAGCCTTTACACTAAGTATGGTTTTGACTTTTTAAAAAAAGAAATAAATTAAAACAACTTAAGTGACCAAGAATCTCATATATTTTTACCCCCAGAATGTGTGTTTGTGGCCACTGAACTCACAAGTCACAGTACAAAAGAAACCGTAAGTACTGCGTATTTAGTTTCTTTTAAAATTACATTTGCTTTCAAATACAAATATAATTTAATGTGTGGTGATATGACAGGAGAGGGCTGGAAAATTTTGCTCCATTTTCATCTTTTTCAAATGAATACAACTATTCCTACAGATTCACTTCGTTTATTGAATCTTATGAGCTTTTTGTTATTATATGGTAAGTACTCTTTTATGAACAAGACAAACCATCTTGATTCTATCTAAGCAAGGAATCAGACAACTGTAAGATTTTATAGATACTAAATTTTATACATCTAAAGTCCACTAACAAAATGTGCAGCACATAAATTACATCTCATCAAATGTTACCGAATGAATAATTGCAGATGAGGAGGGAACTTTAGCGACCATTTATCCCAGGGGTTCTCAATCCTTACTATGCATCATAATCACTTCTTTCCATTCCTAGAATCCCATTCTAGGTATTAATTCAACTGTGTGAGGGTTGGGCCCAGATTGGTAGGTTTTTTTTAAAGCTTCCCAGATAATTCAAATATGCAGTCAAGGTTGAAAACCACTGAATTATCACCAATCAAGCCCAATTCCCTAATTTTATAAAAGGGGAAACTGAAACTCAGAGGTCAGGGAATTTTCCTTAAGATATCAAGATTGGTCAACAACAATCTAAATCTGAGCTTCTTATTTGGAGACCAACAGTTTTAGTCCAAATCTTATATGCTCTTCCCATCAACCAGAAGAGTTTAGATAGAGATTATAGTGATTTTAAAAAGATAATTCAAATTTGCTAGAGCATGCTATTCCTTTCTAATATGGAAGACAGCATAGAGTAATAGAAAATAGAAATAGAAGTTGAGGGAGTTTAGTGAATGGAAGTTGTCTGCCGAGAGGGAAATGGGGTTAGCTGACACGTGATGAGAGGAAGTGGGGTTAGTTAGTGCTGTACAACCCTGTGATGCTTAGCATATCCTTCCACAAAAGGGATCACATGTCTGGAAGACCCGAGCCTTACAGTTAACTACAGGACTCAGAAAGGTGGGACAAATAAGCAGGAGAAATTGTTAGCAGCTATGTATTATAAATATCCCTAAGTCACAATATATTGCCTCATGAAATTATGATTGT
The DNA here is from genome assembly GCF_002007445.2 of Ailuropoda melanoleuca. Taxonomy (NCBI): domain Eukaryota; kingdom Metazoa; phylum Chordata; class Mammalia; order Carnivora; family Ursidae; genus Ailuropoda; species Ailuropoda melanoleuca. The sequence continues at coordinate 61,683,184 of NC_048225.1, forward strand.
TATGGTGAATGAAGCCTTGACTGACTGTTTAGAAGATACCTTTGGTTCTTTAAGTAGGACTCTAAAATCCAAATTATCATTAGCTTTTTTTTTTTTTAAAGATTTTATTTATTTATCTGACAGAGAGAGAAACAGCCAGCGAGAGAGGGAACACAAGCAGGGGGAGTGGGAGAGGAAGAAGCAGGCTCCCGGCGGAGGAGCCCAATGTGGGGCTCGATCCCAGGACCCTGGGATCACGCCCTGGGCCGAAAGCAGTTGCTTAGCGACTGAGCCACCCAGGCGCCCCCAAATTATCATTAGCTTTGACAGATAAAGGATTCTAAAAAATACTTGGTGACAAAAGGGTTACTTTGAATCTGAAATGATCTGCAAATGACTGCACACAAATGGAATCAAACCCTCAAGTAGCACGTGGATATCCGTACTCTGACGGCACAGGAGTTATACCTAGCTGATCATGGGGAGTCCCCCTGAAAAGAATTCTATATGTGGTGAGGAACAAGGCTCCTTCTGCTGGCAGGAGCTGAGGGCCTCCAAGAAGACCTCCGGTAGCTTCTTCTCTTCCATCAGGGTCCAGCAGGACTCGAAGACCTTCACAAATGATTTCTTCTCCTGGCAGTAGAGCAGGCCTAAGAATCTTGGGCTAACAAAAGAGAAAGTATTTTAAACACAAATCTTGTGGGGTTTCCAACACTTAGACCAAAGTTATCTTTTCAGTTGCAGATCTAAAAAACCTGAGTCAGACTGCTTAGGTAGCCAAAATGAGAAAACAGATTTGGGAAGAGGCAGAAATGATGTTTTTGCATCCAAATGTGAAAAAATTCCTTGCTTATTAGCAGTAAAGTCATTGGAAATTACTAAGATGTCTAAAATATCTATTCAGTGGAACATTTTGCAACCATTAAAAAATGACCTAGACCTACATGTGTTAACATAGAAAGATACCGAGGATACGTTGGTAAGTAAAAAAGCAAGCTGTAAACCAGTATGTATGCTATAATTCCCTCTTTTTGGAAAAAGGAAAAATTGTGAGAATATGGACCAAACTGTTAAAGGTGGTCCTATCATAGTTAAGGGCAGAGGTGAGGTGGGGTTGGAAAGACCATGGAGGACTTTCATTTTGTATAATGTGTATTTTTAATAGTCGAATTTATACAAAAAGCATTGCTACTTCTGTAAACTTAAAAAACAAATACTTAGAAAATAGATGCATCTTTAAAAGGATCTGCCCTTCTTGGCCTTTATTGAAGATTAACACAATAAATGGCCAAATAATGAACATTTACTGTTAATTAACACATGATACTCCTCTGAAGATATCAGTGCTGGGAAAAAAAAAAACTCTTCTGAAGATCCAATACGCTTATTTTTCCCTAAGCCATAAAAACTATATAAATCAGTGCTACTCTTTTTGTCGGCTCTAGGAAGCTCAGAGCTAAATGTACAGCCAAAGTTATAATGGTCATCGTGTCCCAGGCTTCTCATAGAAATATCTTTCCTATCCATCTGGCTTCTGGTTTTTCCTTTGAATTTATTTTTAATAGTTCTGGTATACAGGTAAGAGGGTACTGACCCTAGTCCACAGACTGGTGCCAGACTAGCTGCAAAATAATCATCTGGGAGGCTTGTACTCGAAAGTACAGATTCCCAGGCCAAGTCTCAGGGAACTCCAATTCAGGAGGCTGGGGTGGGGTTTGGGACTCTCAATTTTTAAGACTTCCCAGATTTCCAGATGCTTGTGATGTATGCTTATAATGTAAACAGATTCCGGAACCTGGTATTTTTACGGTAATTGCCTTAAGTCCTTTTTTTCTGGAAGTAGGCAGGGCATGAAATCTTGGCTTGGGCTTGGGAGTCAGAATGCTCATAATTTATGCCCTGCCTATAAAACAGACTCAGCAAGAGGCTATTACCGCTCCTTTGTTGAATGTACCATTCTACTCAGGATCTGTTTCGTGGGGGTCTGCATGATACACTCCTCTGAAAGTTTAATGTATCATTAAACTGGAGTCTCTGTAAAAGGTTAGGAGAAGGTACCTTCTGGGACACAAAAGTCTGTTGTTGCTGTTGTTAAGAAGAGACGCTATACCCTGAAAGCATGTGGTCTGGAATAGTTACCTTCTGTATAGGCGGGAGTCTTCTACTCTCTCGATGTACTGCTTCTAGGGTCTCAATGTGCATAGCTACAATTCCTAGGATAAGTCAGAGTATTCAAAATAAAAGAGCACAAAACACGCAGAATTAATACAAATTCTGAATATTTTAGAATTAAAAACTAATCACAGTTTGGTGGTTCCTTAAAAAGTTAAACACAGAATTACCATATGACGCAGCAATTCCACTCCTAGGTATATGCCCAAAAGATCAAAAATAAGGACTCAAACAAATACTTATATGTGAATATTCATAGTAGCCAGAAACAACCCAGATGTCCATCAATAGATGAATGGGTAAACAAAATGTGGTATATACAATGGAATAGTATTCAGCCATCAAAAAGGAACGGCATTTTGATACCTGCTACAACATGAAAGAACCTTGAAAACATTACGCTAAGTGAAAGAAGCCAGACACAAAAGGAGAAATATTATACGATTTAACTTAGATGCAATATCTAGAACAGGCAAATTCATAGAGATATAGAGCCTACCAGGCTATAGAGATGGAGAATGGGGAGTTACTGCTTAATGGGTACAGAGTGTGTGTTTCAGTGATGAAAAAGTTTTTGGTAATAGACAGTGGTGATGATTCCAGAACACTGTAAATGTGATTACCATCAGTGAATTTTACACTTAAAATAGTTTAAAGTAGCAAATTTTATGTTATATATTTTACCATAATTTAGAAATATTAAAAAATTAATAAGAACATAAATAAACAGCATGACTAAACTACACGGAAGACAAGTATTATAGGTGTTATGCTGAAAAAAAAATAGACCCCTAAAAACAACTCTTACTCAATTATCTCCAGTATTCTTGTTCTCTAATATCTGTAAATTGATTACCTGGTATCATGCAATGAAGGCTCTTGATGTGATCCTGAGTAACTCCACTTTCTGTGCAAACCTTGTCAATAAATCGGGTAATGAATCGCACAACAGAATTGGCGACGTCATTATTCTCTGAATCTTCAAACCCACTTTCCGTATCATAGCTCTCTGCTACGCTTCCTGCAATACTGAGAAAATCAAGGAAAGAAATCATGGTCAGTACTCAAATGTAACAAATGACTATTCTATCACGGTTTTTTTTTTTTAAGATTTTATTTATTTATTTGACAGAGAGAGAGAGACAGCCAGCGAGAGAGGGAACACAAGCAGGGGGAGTGGGAGAGGAAGAAGCAGGCTCCCAGTGGACGAGCATGACGTGGGGCTCGATTCCAGAACGCCAGGATCACGTCCTGAGCCGGAGGCAGACGCTTAACGACTGAGCCACCCAGGCACCCCATACCACAGTCAGTTTTGATAGAAGTTTAAATTTGTCCATATTATGATATTCTACTTGCCTATATTTGAAAGCTACTGTCGGGTATTGTCCTTTGGACCCAGATTTGTTTTTGTAAGAAACAATTCTGTCATTCTCCTAAAAAGGGACTCAGGAACCACAGAAACTAAAGCAAAATAGACTCTTTCATTTATTATCTGATATTTGAACCTTCTAAAAAAACCCAAAAACCTGTTCTCTCAAGTTAATTACCACATAGAGCCAGACAAAGTAATATTGCTATCTTTGGCCTTTGACAACTGGGAGACCTATTCTCTGGTAGGCAAAGTAAAAGAACTTTTCCCAGAAAATAGCATATTTTTCCAAATGGAAGAACCAAAGTGTCCTGTGAACCCTTCTGTTGCCAATAGTTGTCTCTTTGAGTGAACCACAACACTTTTAGTCACTTTGAAGCCATCAGTCTTCTGTAGGTGATAAAATCATGCAACAGAAGGGAATGAATCTGAAACAGTGGATGTGAAAGCTCAAGCCCTGTCCTTGCTGCTTATTCAGTTCCCACTGTTCAACAAATACTCCTGTCTCCTATGCCTTCTTTTAGACTGCTAATCATGGAAAAGACTCATTTGTCTGTTCTAACCTACTTAGTTCTCTTTCCTCCAAATCCAACCACATTAACTGAAACAGTTTTAAGATAAAGCTAAACAGTGAACATGGCCTCGCATCATCCCAAAGCATTAAAGAACTTGAATGCCTCAGCCACTCACTAGGTAGATTTCAAGGAGCATGGTCACCTATAGTTTGAAGTGATGAAGGCCTAGGCTATATTGTTCACATAAAATAACTCTGTAGGAAGAAATAAGAGACCCGTTCAGTTGATTGCATGGTGTAAAAGGATGACTTCGAAACAAAAAAAGTTGTCTAGCCTGAAGGACTAGAAGCTCTCAGGTGTTCTTGACAAAAATGAAGTACCTGGGACAGGGAAATTGGGAGGGTGGGGTCAGAGATGTGGGCTTGTGGGTAAGTTTCTAAGAAAGTACAAAGAGCGTGGAAGAGGGATTGAGAATGGGAGAGAAGAGAAGCTGCCTGAAAGAGCCTGAGGAGGGTTTACAAGAGTCCGAAGAACCACCAGCATGTCAGAGCGTCATGGAAGACCGTCGCTTCAACAGTAGAACGTCACTACTGTTGGGCAAGCAGTCCACGTATTCATTCATTTAACCACACGGTCAACCAAATATTTATTGGGCAGGTACTACACGCAAAGACTGTAGGTACAGCAATGAGTGAGGCATATAATAAGCAAATAAATGAAAATAAATCAGGTTGTAGAAAGTGTCATGAAAGAAAACAAATGCACGGTAGGAGACAGAGTGATGTCTGTGCTACTTACGATAGAGAAGTCAGGAAGGCCTCTCTAGGTAGATGGCATCTGAGCAGAGAATTAAATGAAGTGAGGGAGTGTTCTTGTGACTATCTCAGGGAGAGCATTCCAGATGGTGGGAACAAATACAAAGACCCCGAGGCAGTGTTCTGCTTAGAGTGTTTGAGGGTTAGCATTAGCAGGGAGACCGGTTTTCTTGACAGAAGAATGACAGGAAATAAAGTCAGGGCAGTTGTCAAGAGCCAAATCCTGTCAGGTCTTTTAGTCTATGGGCTTATTCTCAGTGGTACTGGAAGTCAGTGTCGGGTTGGGAGCAAGGCATGGTTGAGGACACAATTACAGATAAATGCAATGGATACACTGAAAAAAGGAGGGCCGAGAAACAAATAATAACTTTGGCAAGACGTTCAATAGTAATTTTCCAGAGTGCTTTCTGTAAATCGTCACGGCAGAAAGTAACTGAAAGGCTTGGTCAGTAGTGGGTGAGACAGTTGAAAAATTGGGTCATGAAAGAAAAGAGATGTTGGAGGTGGTTACGAACAGTGAGATGAAGTGAAGGCCTTGTGATGTAGAAGAGTTGAAAAGAAGAGCTGAGCAAGTCTGAAGGTAAGGGTAACGCTTAACATTTTGAAATATGTACAGCAGTATTTGCCCCAAATACTTTACTTTGTCTGCTAAGCCAAGAACAGGCGGGTCTCTGGATGTGCACATCTTGGTACCTGTTTGTGACAATGCTGTTGCTTCCGCTCTCCCAGTCGCCTGGCGCTGATGCTCTTAGGAGCTTGTTTTTACTTGTATCCAGTGGAACTAGCAGGTTGACCATGAGGTTTGCAAAATGAATGGCCTGACTGAAGACAGTGCTTTCCTCACGTTGTACCAGCTCCTGCTGAGCTGCTTTGCTCAGAGAAGGCCAGAGGCGCAGCTGCCCCGCCGCCAGGTCCATCGCTGTCTTCTCCTGGTACTGGTCATCTGGACGCTTCTCCTACAAAAATGAAGAAAACAATGCAAATCCATGACACAAGCTGCAAAAAACATGGAACGTGTTTCAATCATCCATCTGTTAAATACCTATGTCACCAAAAGAAGAAAACACATAAATAAACTGTAACAACAAAAACAACCACAAAACAAAATCAACTCTGTTTTTCCTGCCAGCTCCAGCCAGTCTTGAGCAGAACAATGTGATAAATCCAAGGAAGCAGCAGCAAAGCACAGATGGCTACCCTTCTCACTGTTAACATTTCATTGCATTGATTTCTCGCTATGGCCCCGTCCCTTTCAAAGTGCCAGTTATAACAAATTGTTGACGTGAAATATGTATAAATGAATGACTGTCCAGTAGCATTTACTAGTATTCTGATATGTTTCGTCTCTTCTGCTCTTTGGGAGGAAACAGAATGAAGAAAGTCACAAAAAACAGAGCTAGATTTCCTTGTAAATGTGGGAGTCAAATATTATCAGGACATAGGGTATAACAATGGGATTTTATTTTATTTTTTTATCAAGTTCTTAATTTTATTTATATTTATTTGGCCAATAATTTTATTTTTTCCATATTTAAAAAATTTATCTATTTTTATTTAAATTCAATTAACATATAATGTATTATTGGTTTCAGAGGTACAGGTCAGTGATTCATCAGTCTTATATAACACCCAGTGCTCATTACATCACGTACCCTCCTTATGTCCATCACCCAGTTACCCCACCCTCCAGCAACCTTCAGTTTGTTTCCTATGGTTAAGAGTCTCTTATAGTTTGTCTCCCTCTCTGATTTTGTCTTGTTTTATTTTTTCCTCTCTGCCCCTAGGATCCTCTGTTTTGTTTCTTAAATGTCACATATGAGTGAGATCGTATGATAATTGTCTTTCTCTGATTGAGTTAATTCATTTAGCATAATACCCTCTAGTTCCATCCACATTGTTGCAAGTGGCAAGATTTCATTCTGATGGCTGCATAATATTCCATTGTGTGTATATATACATACACACACACCCCACATCTTCTTTATCCATTCATCTGTTGATGGACATCTGGGCTCCTTCCATAGTTTGGCTATTGAAGTCCACTGACCTTTAAAACTCCAGGTTTTAAGCCCTGCTGGTTGCAAGAACTCATGAAATTTGGGCCCTCTTACTTTCTAAGCCAATTGCTATGGGCATTTGTTTTCCCCATGCGCTCCCCTGTGTGCTAGCTTGTCTCTCCCTCTCCTTTGCAACTGTGGCTCCCTCCCTACTGCCGTGGCCATGAACTGTTTCTCTCCCAAGCTGCATCTCTGCACTTCCTACCTTCTTTGATGTGGCCTTTTCTCTACCTTCAGTTGTGCAGTTTGTTTTGCCAGTCCTCAGACTGATTTCTGGGGTATTTAGGATGACTGGATAGTTACCAGCTGTATTTGTGGGAGAAGGCAAGCCTACGCTCTTCCTACTCAGCTGCCATCTTCTCGAAATCCTTTTTTTTTTTTCTGAGTCTGACAATAGGATTTTAAAGAGGAGCTTCCTAGTAGGCTTAAAAGTTAAAAAAAAAAGCTAGTATATCTAGTCTCACTGGTATCTAATCTAGGTATCATAGAGAGACTTCTTTAGAAGGAAGGACAGAGAAGCAGTGACACGTGTTTGCTCTACAAATGCTTTTGAGATATACCAATGTTAGCTTATATCGGCTTAAAAAAACTATCAAAAGCACCACAACAGCCCAAATATTTCTGGAACATGACCTCAAACTAATTTGCATCCATTAAAATTACCCTTTACTCAAGTGTATTTGGTGTTTTGAAAGAAAAATCTGAGTTTTACGTTAAATTAAGTAAACAATTCACACTAACAGTATATAATAATTTGGAATATGAGATATATGTTAGATAGTGCTATTCTTTATTAAAGTTTCTATTTTTATCATACTCAAGAATAGACAATGTTTAAAATTACATGAGACATAGAAATATTTGAATAGTACTATATTGTTCCTGTTAGAAATCTAAATTCATTTATCTCACATAATATAACGTCAATTTAAAATGGAGATGTAAGACGCTTACCTGACTGAGTCACCCAGGCGTCCTGCAATTTTCTTACCCTAAAATATTTTCTTGATATTTTTCTTAACTATAATTTATGGTGAAAAAATATATGGAAACATACAGAATATTCCTAAAAGGAGAACTAGATTTATTGCTGACATACTTTCAAGAACTATTGAATTTTATATTTATTTCAGCGTAATTTTTTTGTTTATTTTATATAAATTCAATTAATTAACATTAGTTTCAGAGGTAGAGTTTAGTGATTCATCAGTTGTATATAACACCAGAGCTCATTATATAAAGTGCCCTCATTAATGCCCATCACCCAATTACTCCATTTCCCCACCCTCCTTCCCTCCAGCAACACTCAGTTTGTTGCCTATAGTTAAGAGTCTCTTATGGTTTGTCTCCATCTCTGATTTCATCTTTTTTATTTTTCCCTCCCTTCCCCTATGATACTCTGTCTTGTTTCTTAAATTCCACAGATGAGTGAAAACATATGATAACTGTCTTTCTGTGATTGACTTATTTTGCTTAGCATATAACCTCTAGTTCCATCCAAGTCATTACAAATGGTAAAGATTTCATTTTTTTGATGGCTGAGTAATATTCTATTGTGTATATACACATCTTTTTTATCCATTCATCTGTTGATGGACATCTGGGCTCTTTCCATATTTGTGGGCACTTACTGCTATAAACATTGGGGTGCAGGTGCCCCTTTGGATCAGTATATTTGTATCTTTGGGTAAATACCTAGTACTGCAATTGCTGGATCATAGGGTAGCTCTATTTTTAACTTTTTGAGGAACCTCCATACTGGTTTCCAGAGTGGTTGTACCAGCTTGCATTCCCACCAGCAGTTCCCCTTTCTCCACATTGTCACCAACATGTCATTTCCTGACTTGTTAATTTTAACCATTCTGACTGGTGTGAGGTTGTATCTCATTGTCCTTTTGATTTGTATTTCCCTGATGCTGAGTGATGTTGAGCATTTTTTCATGTGTCTGTTGGCCATTTGGATGTCTTCTTTGGAGAAATGTCTGTTCATGTTTCTGCCCATTTCTTGATTGGATTATTTGTTTTTTGGTGTTGAGTTTGGTAAGTTCTTTATAGATTTTGGATACTAGCCCTCCATCTGATTAGACATTTGCAAGTATCTTCTCCCATTCCATAGGTTTGTCAACTGTTTCCTCTGCTGTGCAAAAGCCTTTTATTAGAGTCATTTAACTTTAATTTGACATTTCTTCAAAAAGTTAATTACACAAAGACAACTGCTCAGGTATTTTCATTTTCTTTTTTCTGTTCAACTTCCTATAATTGTTTCCAAAGAATTACTATTTATTAACATGTAATAAAACAATTCCACTGCTAAAGAACTATATTAAGAAGTTATTATGGAAAAATATAGTATCAGAAATCAAGAGAAGAAAGATGCTCACCACAGGACTCCCTAAGATGAACCTCAAATACACTGGAAGAAAGTGGCTACATTTCCTTTTGTCCTGGGAATACGTGAATAAGCTTTCCTTGAAGCCAGGATGCTAGTCTCACACTATATCTTTCTTCTCTTACCTTTTGCTTGAAATATGGGGCATGATTGTCTTCCTTGGCTGAGAGATACAGGGAGCGCACCTGTTCCTGCACTGCATTGTAGAAGGTTGTCTCCCAAAATTGCTGATTCGTCCAAATGGGGTGGTCCTGAACACAGGTGTAAGCAAACTGGCTGACTCCAGGGGCCAGTTTCTGTGAAAACACACAATACACATCACCACAGGGCTAACAGAGTCATGACAATTCAGAAAATTACAGGGGTCATGGTTAACCACAGATATCATCAAAGAGCTTATCTAAATAATATCTTACGGCAGTACAAGCTTAGCAATCAGAAACTTATTCATTTTTATTTTTTTATTTTTTTATTTATTTTATTTTATTTTATTTTTTTTAAAGATTTTATTTATTTATTCGACAGAGATAGAGACAGCCAGCGAGAGAGGGAACACAAACAGGGGGAGTGGGAAAGGAAGAAGCAGGCTCATAGCAGAGGAGCCTGACGTGGGGCTCGATCCCGTAACGCCAGGATCACGCCCTGAGCCAAAGGCAGACGCTTAACCGCTGTGCCACCCAGGCGCCCCAGAAACTTATTCATTTTTAACTGGCGACTTTGGGCTTGCTATCAAATCCTCTAGGGTCTCAGTCACTTAATGGACATTTAGGAACAGCTAGAAATCAACGTCATCATATGACTTAGAGAATGTATGAAAAGCACCTGGCACTGTACCGTGCACACTGTGGAGTTGGTAGCTCTTACTACAATCGGGATATGGAAATGAAATCCAGCACAACCTAAACATAAAACTTCAGAGAATTTAACATTTTTTTTCTACAGAACATTTTTGAGGGCACTAACTGAAATGTGAGTGAGCCTACAGCTTGGCCTTACACACAGAATGAGGGCATATCATGCATTTGAGACTCAAGAAGAATCACACCCTCCCAACTCTATCCCTTTATCTCCCCAGCAAGGCTGCTGTCTGCCTCACATAGTCCCTAGCAGACTGCCCTGGGCTTCAAGGGCATTTTCTGGTAACCAAATCTGGTCATGGAAGGTAAATCTCAAACCAAATCTTCCTTTCCAGGACTTCCTGCTGGGCTTCAAAGTAAGAGTAAACCTCACTCCGTGATTTACAATAGAGAGAAGGAAAACTAACTCTGCAGGCTTTTGGGGCACTTCATAAATATTTACCTATCTCATTTAATACTAAAGATAAGATGCACATTATTATTGCCAATTTAAAGAAGAGGAAACTGAAGTTCAGGGAGGTTTAAGTGATTGCCTAAAGTCAGATAACGAGTTACATAAGTAGTAAAACTGGTTTTTCAGCCCAAAGTTTGTTTGGCTCCAAAGCCCCTGCTCTTTTTTCTATACCAAATTGTCTTGTAAAAGAACATCATAAAATAATTAGCACTGATGTCTGTTTTTTCCCGCATCTTAGGATTTTGTGTCCCAAAGTAATATTCTGCCTTGAAGATTTGATATGATTTTAATTAACATTGTATTTTTACTTTTACATATGATTCATACTGTCAAGTTTCAGTTAATGATTTAAACCATCTTTCCACAGCTCTTGCTTTCATTTCTAAAGGTTAAAGATGTTTCAAAAACTTTTTTAATGCATCATTTCTCAGCAAACAGCAGGTAACATTCTCAATAGACAATTTTTTTGTCCATCTTTTTTTTTTGTAATTGAGTAGAACTAAATTTTCTGATATGTTTTCTTTTAAAGCAATTTAATAAACTGACTTCTCTCCACTTGATCTTAGCCAGAAGGCTGAGAAGTGATTAAACTGACATCTCACGGAATATCGACACTGAAGATTACCATTAAGGTTACATATGTAACAGTTACATAGCAAAAGTTCACTTCTTAGGGATGCATAACAGATGAATAAGATACTTGGTAAAAACAGTAGCCTCAATATATGCTAATTTCCTTTTTGGTCTAGAGCAGACTAAACCTAGAACTGAAAATAGGCACCTCACATACCATGAAATGCAGTACTTCCGTAGTACCTGTATGTACTACTGTGGAAGTGGGATGGCTATGATTTTGCCTATGAGGTCTATGTATTTCTGCATCCCGTGTGTAAATCCCTTTTAGGACAGGACTACGTATCGCTGCTGAGGTGACTGACTGTAACTCCTATCAGGTGGCTAGAAGTTGGGACTGACAGTGAAACAAAAATGAGGAGTTCCCCAGGGGTAAGCTGCATGAAGATCACTGATGAGATCTTCATAATGCCTACAGACTCGTTTAAAATACAGTTCCTATCTACCAGTGGGAAATCATACACAAAATGTGGTTCTGTGAGTACGTAAGCAGAAGCCACAGGCAAAGTGAATCACATGCTCCTCCAATACTCCGCTCGTAGATACTTGGGATGAAGCTTGCATGGGTTTTTTGTGTTTGTTTGTTTGTTTTGTTTTGTTTGCTCTGCAGAAATCTAAGGACTACCAATGATCTCAGTAGCAGTGCACAGACCAATTTTGAAAGGGATTTTAAAGGCATGAAATTCAAACAAGACAAAAGCATAATTCTCAGTTGCCTTCCTGTAAGTATAGTCAGAAGCAGCACTATTTCTTACAAATGTGATGTAATAAATAGCAGCTCTTAAAATTTTGGAGTTCTGAAATTAATATAGATGGGTTCAGAAAACCAGAGTTTTTTAACAAATCCTTATCAGTTTCTCACATAAAGTACTTTTAGGATCATCAACACACCAAAAAAGCTATTATTAATTATAGACCTCTTATTACAAACTGACAGAGCTCCACACGTTTCTGAGAGTATAATGAAGGCCTGCCTTTCTTTTTCAGCATTTTTCTTATTGATGTTGCATATTCACTTTCCTTGGCACTTATCAATTATTATCTTCTTATTTACTGACAAACTAAAAATGAATATGCAAAAACTCCCCTAAATCTTCCCAAAAAAGTGGACTATATATGTTCCAAGGCAGAAAGATGGTGTAAAACAATGACAGTGGCTCAAAACGGTCAGAACCCACAATTTGTTTACCAAGAGAGAAACTGTAGCAGGGGGAAAAGTGACTATAGGAAAAATGCTTTTTTGTCATGGCTATGGGATCTGATATATGCATAAGAAATCATTAACTTCCAAATACTTCAAATATAATTATTTTTCAAAACATGAAATTCACCTCCCATTTTTGTGGTTTCCTGCTATGTCTTCCCAACCGCAAGCAAGGGACACTGTGTCCCTCACTGTTGGGATGGGCCGGGTCACTGCACTGATGGGCAGTGTGTTCCTACAACCAGCAGAGGGCGGTAGCACCTTATTCTGCCTACAAGCCATCAGGGCTTAGATGGGAATTACGACAATGGAGCTTCGGGGTCTGGCTGGTCTTGAAAGTAGGTGGTAAGGTGAATACTGCATGTCTTCACTGTATATTTGGGAGACCCTACAAAGAAAATGGATTTACCCAAGGTCATATAGCAAGATGGGTAGAAGAGAAAGGAATAGAAATAGGTTTTCTATTATTCAACATTTCTGTAAGATATAAAAATAAAGATATTCCACAAAAGAAATATATTATAATGATCTATAGAAAGATGTGAGGAGACTGCTCAGGGTTTCCAGTTCTCCATACCCTGTGTTAGTAGTATTAGTTGTACACAAAGAAAATAAGCACCTGTCTATAAAACTATCTCCTGATTCTAATCACTTCTTTGGTTTGAAGAAAAAACTTTCCTAAAATGGTTTCTCAAACTGGCCCATATGCCAACTTCATGACCTTTTATTTTGCACAAAGATGAGACTCAGTCCCCGATGAAGGTCAAAGGGTGGTGGCGGTGGTGGTAGGGAATGCTGTTGTCAAATAACATTTCTTTCTTTCCCTCCAATTTTGGCAACACTATTTATTTTACACTTCCTAATAATTCTTATGATTCTTACCTAAAGAAACAAGTGATATTTTGACATGCAATTTTACAAGATGTTAAAAAATATGATGACTGCCTCCCTTATCTGGAAAACAACAGCCCTGATGGCACTGGGCGAAGCAATGCTACTCATTCTCCACAAAGCGTTCGAAGGCAACCTCCGCGTGAGGCAGGATACGGAGAACCACCTCGTGAAGCTCACCGATCAGCAGGCCAGGCTCAAATCCAAATAAATGGACACAAGTCATCTCAGAGACGAGGTGGTCAAGGGAACGGTTAAGATATCAGTATGAGGGGCCTGTCTAAGATCTGTCTGGCTAGACATGTTTGTTCTCCAGGCCCAAGGCCCCAGTTAGGGAGCTCAGAGGGAAACCAGATTTCAGGGAAAAAAGTTAGCTGGTAGGACCGATTCCATAAATATGTAATGGTCTTAAAGAATAATGCACAATAGGGGCGCCTGGGTGGCACAGTCGTTAAGCTTCTGCCTTCGGCTCAGGGCGTGATCCTGGCTTTGTGGGATCGAGCCCCACATCAGGCTCCTCTGCTATGAGCCTGCTTCTTCCTCTCCCACTCCCCCTGCTTGTGTTCCCTCTCTCGCTGGCTGTCTCTATCTCTGTTGAATAAAAAAAATCTTTAAAAAAAAAAAAAAGAATAATGCACAATAAAGATTCACTGTTTAAGTTGCTGGGTATTTCCTACCTAGCTCTGGATACCAGAATACAAGTGTACCTCTTTGCACAGTTTGGGGACGGTGCCAGTCAGTCCTTTTATGATTCTACACTGGACTGACCAAGTCCAGATACTAAGTCACTTAAAGAATTTGAATATTTTTTTTGTTTTAATTTTTATTTAAATTCCAGTTAGTTAACATATAGTGTCCTATTAGTTTCAGAGGTAGAATTTAGTGGTTCATCACTTACACATAACACCCAGTGCTCACCACAAATGCCCTCCTTAATGCCCATCACCCATCTAACCCATCCAGCACCTCCCGCCTTCCTCCAGCAATCCTACTTGTTCTCTGTAGTTAAGAGTCTGTCTTATGGTTTGCCTTTCTTGCCCCAAGCTCCAAATGCTTAGTCTTGAGAGACAAACAAAAGGAAGATAGGAATAAGAAAAATGTGAATAAAAAACCTGTATTTATCCAATCTTAATCAAACTTTAAACATACTTGCTTCATGTATTTTTTTTAAACAAAGGACATTCAACATTATAGATTTGATTGAAGCCCACCATGTACCTCTCTTGATCCCATTTGCCTCCGAATCCAGAGGTAACAATGATCCTGAATTAGGTATTTTTCATTCCCATTTATATGGCTTTTATACCTGTATATGTCCACAAAGAATATACAGGATTATATTGCAGGTTTCATTTTATCCCTTATTGGTGATACTTCTCAAAGTATACAACTTATATTTCATTGATTTATGTAATATTTAACTATGTAATTAACTGAGACAAAACATAACAAACTCTTTGTAAACATACAACTCAAAAGGAGCAGAAAGAAAGTGGCCAGCAAGCAAGGAGTATATAGGACACCGTGTGCATTAGTCAGCGCAATTTATAGTATGGCAAATAATCCAAATAGTTAAAAAAAAAAAAAGGTGACTGTGAGAATCTACTATAGTTTTTTCTTTTTCTTTCCTTCTTTTTTTTTTTTTAAGATTTTATTTATTTATGCGACAGAGACAGAGATAGAGACAGCCAGCGAGAGAGGGAACACAAGCAGGGGGAGTGGGAGAGGAAGAAGCAGGCTCATAGCAGAGGAGCCTGATGTGGGGCTCGATCCCACAACGCCGGGATCACGCCCTGAGCCGAAGGCAGACGCGTAACCGCCGTGCACCCAGGCGCCCCTCCGCTATAGTTTTTTCTGCTCTACTACCTGATACTCTAAGACTGAACAATGAAAGTAACCTCAAATTCGTAACGGTCTAACCTTCTCCTGGGTTATTTAGAAAATCCGGGCACACAGTTCCTGAACACGTAGTATACCATTTACCAGCACTGCCCAGTGTTCATTTGACGTGCCAATTTCAGTGGCTGGAACGACAGGGTTGAAGTCCTTAAACTACTTATCCTTCTAAGGGCTCTTTGTATTAAGTTGTTTGGTAAATATGAAGAGATCAGATGACAGATCAATTTTTTTCCTTTGTGGTCCAAAAATTAGCAGAATCAAATACAAGCTTGTTGTCAAGTCCTCTGCCTGTTTTTATTTTAAAGATTTTATTTATTTATTTTTAAAGATTTTATTTATTTTAGAAAGAGAGCGAGAGTGAGTGGGGGGAGGGGCAGATGGAGATGGAAAGCAGACTCCCCGCTGAGTGCGGAGCCTGGAGCCCTGAAAGGACCAGCGGCTTGATCCTGTGTCCCTGAGACCATGACCTGGGCCAAAACCAAGAGTCAGTTGCCCAACTGGCGGAGCCGCCCAGGTGTCCCCCTGGGTTTGGCATTCTTAAAAATACAAGATAGGACTCAAATTTCCTCCCTCCCCCACTTTCTGCAGGTTTTTAAACTTTACATAAATGATACCACATTGTGTTTTTTTCCGGAACTTGGCTTTTGACATATTATGATGCTAGACTTATTCAGGTAATAATAATAAATAATAATAATTATTAAAACTAACTGAACTGAGCTTTCACTATGTATATTTATCAACGTACTCAGTCCTATGCAGCCCTGTGATCCCCTGAGGTAAGTACTATTATTTACTCCTGTTTTAAAGGTACAAGAACTGACGCACAGAGAAGTTAAGTAACTTGTCCTAGAGAAAACTGCCAGGAAGTGGTGGAACTAGAGCTGGAGTCAAACTCAGGTAGTTTAGCTACAGAATCTAGTTTCTTAATTACTGCATAATTTACTGTATGAAATTCCATTACATGAATATATAGCATTTCCTTGTTCCTGCTAATGGACATTTGTATTGTTCTCAACTTTTTGCTATTATAAACAAAGGTGTATGAACATTATCAACACATTTCAACTGTCAACTCTGATTACTGGCACCATTTAATAGTGCCTGGAAATGCTTGAGGGGAGCCTAAGAAAAAGATAATTCCCATTGTTTCTTGTACCAATAAACATTTTTGGGTTATTGATTCATTGGCTATATTGCCAATAAGAAATTATTTCATGCAGATTTTTTGTAAATCCACTATTTAAAAAAATTAAAACTTCTTTAATACCAAATATCTAGTCAGTGTTTGAGTTTTTAATTATCTTATAAATGTTAAACGTTTTTCTTTTTTGTTTTGTTCCGTCACAGTTTGTTTGCATCAGGAAGGACCCAAATGTGATCCATATAGTACCGTTAGTTTGTATGTCTCTGAGGCCAGTTCTAATCAACAGGTCCCTCTACCGTCTGTCTGTCTCTTTCTCTCTCATTTCCCTCCCACTTGCGATCTATTTGCTGAAGAAACTGGATCATTTATCCAATACTTCCCGTTAGTCTGGTGGTTGCTGACTGCGTCCCAGGGTGCCATACGACATGTTCTTTTGTCCTTTGTATTTCCTGCAAATTGACAGTTGGATCTAGAAGCTTGATCATTTTCAGGCTTGACTGTTTGGCAAGAACACTTCATGGATGGTACTACTATACACGGCTGTCTCTCTTTTGTGATGTTAAAGGTTACTGACCATCAATGCTTAGATTCATTAATTATTAGGAATAATAAAATAGTGATATTCTCATTCTAGCATTATTTCCTCACTTATTAGTTAGAATGTTTCTATAAAGAGAAACTTCCCCTCATCAACTGTCTGGTGACCCGAACATGTAACCTGTACCAGATAAATACATGAGATTATCCCTTCATTTATCAGTTTTAAAAACAATGCATTGTTGGGGCGCCTGGGTGGCTCAGTCGTTAAGCATCTGCCTTCGGGTCAGGGCGTGATCCCAGAGTCCTGGGATGGAGCCCCATATCAGGCTCCTCCCTGGGAGCCTGCTTCTTCCTCTCCCACTCCCCCGCCTGTGTTCCCTCTCTCGCTGGCTGTCTCTCTCTCCGTCAAATAAATAAATAAAATCTTAAAAAAAAAAACCCAACAAAACAAAGCAAACAAACAAAAAAACCAGTGCATTGTTTTCTAGCATTCATCAGAGATGACCAGTGTTTCTTTTTTTATTCATATTTTTATGAGTTCACGGATTTTAAACCATATTTAACTATTTTTTTTAATGATTTTTTTTATTATGTTAGTCACCATACAGTACATCCCCGGATTCCGATGTAAAGTTCTATGCTTCATTAGTTGCGTATAACACCCAGTGCACCATGCAATACGTGCCCTCCTTACTACCCATCACCAGTCTATCCCAATCCCCCACCCCCCTCCCCTCTGAGGCCCTCAATATTTAACTATTCTTAAACCTGTTTTGGATGAAAACAAAAAAAGTCTATCCATAAATGTTTACTGGAAGCTTGCACTTTTCACTAACTCAATGCCAGGCATTATGGGACCTCTGTCTACAAAATGCTTGTAATCTATATGGAGAGACAAGAATTTCACATGTGATAACTGATGAACCTAATAATGTCATATATAACAAACAGCACTGTAAACTGGTAAGACTGAGGGTCTGATTGGGAAAACACCATCATCAAAGAGGCTAGTAAGTACATAACAAGGTGTTTTCTCTGAGATGTAACTACAAAGAAGAAAGGCATCAGTGGGTCCTGGCACAGGAAATGGAGGGATTTGGTGAATCACAGCTCTCACTGTGTATACTTGCAAATGGCCCCAAACCTCTACAAAAATACTTATTATGGCATTATTTTTAATAGCTATACCCCTTCCAAAGTTAGCAATTTTAATATCTAACCATAGAGAGAAAGGTTAGGCAAATGACAGAACATTATTAACACAAAAAGATATTATGCTGCCATTAAAGTGGTTAATATGATGATGTGCTTATGAATGAAGTAATTATGCTACATTTAAGAAAATCGGCCAAATGTGCTATGATTATGTCCATAAGTACACAAAGACTAGGACAAAAAGGCAGAATGAAAATAAAGCAAAAGTAACAGAATTTTGACAATTTGCTTTCCTAATTTGAAAATAATTTTAAGGGATCTTTTTATTAAATGTGGCAGATTGAATACTGTTTCGCCCCCAAACCCCATTGAAATGACAGCAAAAGAGGAAAATGGCAAAACATTCAAGAGTAAAGAGAATGAGACAAAAGACAACACCATCAGTGATGTTAATACAATTCTAGAAGTCATAAAGTGGACTTATAAGCATTAGCAGATTTTGAAGATTTTAAAGTTGAAACTTCATACTACTTAGAGAAGGAAGAGCCCTTTACACACTTTAAAAAAGTGAATTTTATGGTACATGAATGATATCTCAGTAAAAAAATGGAAACAATTCAAATGTTCATCAGCTGATGAATAAAATGTGGCATATACATGCAATGTAATATTACGTGGCAATAAAAAGATACGAAGTGCTGATACATGCTATACCATGGATGAACACTGAAAACATTAGGCTAAGTGAAAGAAATCAGTCATGAAAGATCACATGTTGTAAAATTTCATTCGTGTGAACGAAATGTCCAGAACAGGCAAATCCATAGAGGCAGAAAGTCCCCTGCTTCACTCTAACAGCACAACAGCAAAACAGCCATGCTTTTCAAGTACATACAAAACATTTACCAAGAAAATCTGAATTGTGGGTGATAAGTCTTATGTAATAGCTTTTATTTTTTAAAGATTTTTTAAATTTATTTGAGAGAGTGTGCACAAGTGGGGGGAGGGGCAGGGAGAGGGGGAGAATCAGACTCCCCACTGAGCAGGGATCCTGACACCGAGCTCCATCCCAGGACAGTGGCATCATCATCTGAGCCAAAGGCAGACGCTTAACCAACTGAGCCACCCAGGCGCCCCAGTCTTAATATATTTTAAAGGGATTCAAACCATACAAATATATTTTCTGACCAAAATGGAATTAAATTAGAAATCAATAACAGAAAGTTATCTGGAAAATCCTCAAATTTGGAAGCTAATTAACTCATGGATCAAAAAAGAAATAAAAAGGGAAATTAAAAAGTACTTTGCACTAAATGAAAGTGAAAACATATCAGAATTTGTGGGATGCCAGTAACCCATTTCTTTTTTTTTTTTTTT
>NC_048225.1:62080006-62217665 GCF_002007445.2 Ailuropoda melanoleuca
GGGCGGGGAGGCCTGGGGGCGGCGCCCGCCCCACACCCTTACCTGGCTTCTCGTGGTCGTAGCCTACGACGATGAAGTAGTCAGCCAGCCGGGCCATGGCCGCCTCCGCCGCGCCCGGGAAGCAGGTGCCCGTAGCCGCCCTCGCCGCCGCCGCCCACCCGGCCCGGGAGGGCTCAGCATTTTCCCTGCAGCGGCAGTAGCGGCAGCGGCGGCCCTTCAGCCATGTTTGACAAGCGAGGCGCACTCTGCGCCTGCGCCGCGCGGAGCGCCCGCTCCTCCCCCGCCCCCACCCGCGCTGACTCGGGAACCCCGAGCGGGCGGCGAGCCCACGCCGCAGCGTGTCGGGCGGCTCGGGCCGCTGGGTTTGCAGGCTAGGCGGCCGGGGTATTCCCGCCCCCGAAGCCTCTGCGGGCGGTTCACTTCGAAGCCTAGCTGCCCCTTCGTGGCCCACCTCCCCCTCCCCTATTTTTTTCCTTCCTTCCGCCTTCTCTGTTCTTTCCTTCTGGATCTGGGAAGAAAAGACAGGGATGGTTGAGGGGTCTCCTAGAAAGTTTGGTTCTTCCCCTCCCCCCTCTACTCCACTCCCAAAGAGATTCTCCCGCCCTCGACTGGAGCATGGAATTTGCACTGCCAGGGCTTTTGCAGCCCGTTTCCTGTTTATGTTGTGCAGATGGGAATTTTAGGAACATGCCATCGAGCGGGCGGGGGGAGGGAGAGGCTTTTGCGCAATCTTGAGGCGCCTCGTGCTTCAGCGCTCGGTGGGCTGGGGGCGGTTGGCCTGGGCTTCCCCCGGAGTGCCCGAAGGGGGGGGGGCTGGATTCCACCGAAGAACGCGGCATCCCCGGGATCCTCCCAACTGGCCGGATCCAGCGGAGTACGAAGGAGGAGGCTTTGTCTCTCCCAGGGAGCCCTCCCTTCTACGTTTTCTCTCCTTGCAGCTGTCCCAGGGCTCTTCCCAGAGCGGGTGATGACTTCCTACTTCCCTACTCAATCAGGCAATAAAATGAATTAGTGGGTCTCATCATCCAATTTAGGAATCATCTAGGTCACTTTCTTGTTTGCTGCTCGTATTGATAATTTCAGATTTGGCTGGTGAGACACCCAGATGACTTTGTTTTGTCAATTGTTGGTATCTGAGGAAGTTTTAGTAGTAGGATAATTACAGGTGGTAGACTGAAGTTTGGGGAATCTCCATCGTTTGCAAATGTGATTATCTTCGTGGTTGCTTATCGCTACTCATTAATTGAGGACTTGACCCTTACCATTTATATCTAAGAGTTCTGACCAGTGTCTTTTATACAGTAGGTGCTTAAATATTTTTAATGGGTGATAGTACAATTTCCCCCAACTACCAACAGGAAGTTGCAATAGCTTGAACTCTGAACAGGCAGTCCAGAGGGTTGGAGTTTCAACTTCTGAAAGTTTAATTGATCATTTCCTCTTTCTGTGCCACACTTTCTTCACCTACAGATTCAGAGGGCTGGGCTACACTAGAAGAACTGAAATTCTCAGGAAGGAATACCTTAACTCTAGGAATTTATTTGCAAATTGTGGTCAGACTGAATCAGCCTAGTTACAAGGGTGGAGGGAAGATAACAGATTAATCTTGAAAATAATTAAGCCAAAAAAAGCCTCAGTCACACCTCATCCAAGAATCCTCTTTATAACTTCCCTGAAGAGCTGATCATACAACTTGATCACTTTCAGTGAGGAGTAACCTACTTCCTTGGGAGGTAGCCCGTTCCACTGTTTAAAAGCCCTATTGTTAGAAAGGTCTTCCTCATTTATGTTAGAGTTGTCATGTAACTTCCCCTAATTTTGCTCTCTGGAACTACCCAGAAAAAAAAAAAAAAAAAAAACCCACACACAAATCTTTCAGTTAGACTTTCACATTTTTTTTTTAAGATTTTATTTATTTATTCGACAGAGATAGAGACAGCCAGCGAGAGAGGGAACACAAGCAGGGGGAGTGGGAGAGGAAGAAGCAGGCTCATAGCAGAGGAGCCTGATGTGGGGCTCGATCCCATAACGCCGGGATCACGCCCTGAGCCGAAGGCAGACGCTTAACCGCTGTACCACCCAGGCGCCCCCAGACTTTCACATTTTTAAGGCAGCTGTCATGTTCGTTCCCCATTTTACTTTTTTTTAAGGCAAAGGGGTACCTGGCTGGCTCAGTTGGAAGAGCACGTAACTCTTGGTCTCAAGGTCTTGAGTTCCAGCCCCATCTTGGGTATAGAGATTACTTAAATAAATAAAACTTTTTTAAAATAATGTGAAATTTACATGTCATAAAATTAACCCATTAAAACGTACAATTGCGTGGTATTTAGTAGATTCACAATGTTGTATAACTACCACTTCTATCTAGTTCCAAAACAATTTTGATCATACCCAGTAAGCAGCTACTCCCATTTCCCCTCCCCTAGCCCCTTGTAACCACCAATTTGCTTTTTCTCTATGAATTTACCTATTACAGATATTTGATATAAATGGAATCATACAATATGTGACCTTTGTGGGTTCTTCCATTTGTATAATGTTTTCAAGTTTCATCCATGTTGTAGCATGTATCAGTACTTCATTCTTTTTTAAGGCTGAATAGTATTCCATTTTGTGTGTGTGTGTGTGTGTGTGTGTGTGTGTGTATCATATGAAATACAAATGTATCTATTTTTTCTTTTGTTTTCTGTGCTTTTGGTGTCATATCTAATTCCATTGCCAAATCCAAGGTCATAAAAATTTGCTCCTGTTTTCTTCTAAGAGTTACATAGTTTTAGCTCTTGTATTTAGGCCATTTTGAGTTTCTGTACATGATATAGAAGTGCCATTTTACTTTTTAAATGTGTTGAGTTTTATTAACAAGCGTTGGTTCAAATTATTTAAACTTTTTTTTAATAGAAGCTTAGTTGTTTTTTTTAAGATTTTATTTATCTGAGAAAGAGAAAGACAGAGATAGTGACAGAGATAGCGTGAGAGAGAGCACGAGTTGGGGGCAGAGAGAGAGTGAGAAGCAGACTCCCCACTGAGCAAGGAGCCCAATGCTGGGCTTAATCCTAGGACCCTGAGATCATGACCTGAGCCAAAGGAAGACGCTTAACCCACTGAACCACCCAGGCACCCCAAAGCTTAGTTGTTTTCAAAGTCTAGAAGTAAATGCTGTGTGCTATAAGGCATATTCCACCTGCTGGGTCATAGGTGGGCTGCCATTCCAATTCACATGTGTGTTCTGTAGCATGGGGATCCTGACATATCCCAGCCATGTGTATAAAGGCACCATGTGTTCATGCACACATGTGAGCATATTTAGCATACACTGGAGCTGTGCTTCGCTTCTCAGCCAACAGTTGCCAGTCTGCTGAAACTGATAAGCCCTGACAAGGCTGCTGATTACTGAGGTTGGCTGAAAGCCAGACCATCCCCTCGAGATAACCACCATCACCTTTCACCAAAGAGTGAGGGAGTAAAGCAATCCCAGATTTGTTTTCACTGATGTCTGGCAGGAGCAGGAAGGGAAGAGGAATATGCAACACAATGATGATGTGTACACAGGAGATGCCTTTCATTCACGCTTTAGAAGAAAAAAGGGCCAATTACTAGTGAGCAAGAATTACCAGTCCTCCGCTCCTGCAGTTGGCTGTTGTGGAGTGAGTGGTTGATCTCTACAGTCGTTTCAAGTGCCTCCTGTGGTTAGCCACTACAGTTCAGAGAGGCAGTATGAGAGTTAGACTTAACCAAATGTCCGCGGGGCGGGGCTGCGGCCTCTTCAAAAGGTCTCTACAACCAATAACAAAGGAGACCATTTAGAAAATTGCCTGGGGGCGCCTGGGTGGCACAGAGTCTGCCTTGGGCTCAGGGCGTGATCCCGGCATTATGGGATCGAGCCCCACATCAGGCTCCTCTGCTATGAGCCTGCTTCTTCCTCTCCCACTCCCCCTGCTTGTGTTCCCTCTCTCGCTGGCTGTCTCTATCTCTGTCAAATAAATAAATAAAATCTTTAAAAAAAAAAAAAAAGAAAATTGCCTGATCCTTTGCCATATCTCCATCCACTCAGCTGCCTAACAGATGTAATGATCCTCACCCTTGACACATGCCTCTCTCTCAGCCTTACATTCATCACTCAGCCCTATTAATCCTACTTCCCAAATATGTATACTTCCCTCCACCCCCATTGCCACCCACTCTCTGAGCCACTCTCTGAGCCCCTATCACTTTCCACCATAACTATTGCAATAACTTCCTAACTGATGTCCATGTTTCATGGGTGGTTCCAGACTTTCTACGTAGGTAAAACTTAAGGACAGTAAGTGATCTACGAACCTTGTCTTCAAATTAAATTTGTATAGCAAACACACTGTTTCTACCTGCGGTGTATGTTTGGGGTATAGGAAGGAGGTTTCAGAGATGGTTGATGGAAATCGCCCTGCAGTTGCTTTCACACCTGTGATTATATGAATAGTTGGACCCTGACACACATATTAAGTACCCCTGACATTAGCAGTTACAGTGTAAGTATATAAGTGCTGTAAGAGTTTACAGCCTGCTTTTACTTAGCTTGCAACATAGGACCCTGTGTTCAAAAATTATTAAGAATTTCAAAACAGCGCACCTAGGTGGCTCAGTTGGTTAATCATCTGCCTTCGGCAGCTCAGGTCATGATCCCCGGGGTCCTGGGATGGAGCCCCATGTGGGGGGGGGGTGTCACTGCTCAGCAGGGAGTCTGCTTCTCCCTCTCCCTCTACCCCTTCCCGCTGCTCATGCCCTCTCTCTCTCTCTTGCTCTCTCTCAAATAAAAAAATAAAATCTTTAAGAAAAGAAATTTCAAAAGCCGCTTGGGCTCAGTTGGTTAAGCGCAATGGGATCCCTGCTCAGCGGGAAGCCTGCTTCTCCCTCTCCCACTCCCCCTGCTTGTGTTCCCTCTTTCACTGCCTCTCTCTCTCTGTCAAATAAATAAATAAAATCTTTTAAAAAAGAAAAAAAGAATGATGTTTGCATTGATGATTTTTGTATGCCCAACATTTAGCACAGAGCTAGGCATGTCATACATGCTCAGTAAATATCTGTTAAAGGAATAAATGCACTTTCAAATCATGCAGGCCAATACATAAGAATCGCCTCATTCTGATCTGATGGTATAGGGTCCCCACCTTGAGGCAGGTAGCATAATGGTTGCTCTCGTTAACAGCTTTGGCCACAGATGAAATCCAAATGGTTGAATAACCTCTTTTATAATCCATTTATTAATGCCACTCATTGTGTCATCAGTAGTAAATTTCTCTTGAAGTCATCTCATCTTGTTCTGTTATAGCTGTTAGTATAACAAGCTTCCACTTGTTTACCTCTTCTCCATATTCTCTTTCATTTGTCCTATAGCAACATATATTCTTTAAGCTTTAGGGAGGTTTGTCTCTGGCTTTATCACATACAGGGACTGATTTTTTTCTTTCTTTTTAAATATATATATATATATATATATATTAGTAAACTCTACATTCAATGTGGGGCTCAAACTGACCATCCTGAGATCAAGAGTCACATGCTCTACGGACTAAGCCAGTCAGGTGCTCCAGAATTGATTGTTTCTATCCATCTATTTTGTGCAAAAGCACAAAAATGAGGCAGCAAATTGTATGCCTATTTTATACTTAATTTGGTTTTTGTACGTGTGGAATTTTTCTAGAAAGGATCTATATTTTATTAGCTCCTTCGAGAAGTCAGAGATCCCAAAAAAGTGTCAAGTTTTGAACCCTGCTTTACTTCTCCCTCCGAGGGACCAAATCTGCAAAGCTTATTGTGTCCTTTACGTAAACTATTTTGTGTTATGACTCAGGATGTTTCTTAAAGCTTGTTTTCAAATGAAAACAATGTAAACAAACCCCTTTTGAAACATATGAATAATAAATGCATTATAAAATTTCCTGTTTGAAAAAAGAGGCATCTGAGATAATTATGCAATGCACTTAGCTACTCACTTTTATTCTTATTAATATCATTGATACTATATATTTGCTTCTCATTATTTTTCTTCATGACCTGAGTATGGTCATATTGGCTTAAGCTGAGAAACCACCACCACAAATTTTTTTAAACTCCAAACATTACTAAGAATAAGGCTTGGATTGAGGGCCTAAAAATAGTTCAGTTGGAATGTGCAGAAGAAATTGAGACACCAATACAATAAATATTTAGCATATTTTTGTCTTTATATATGATTTCAGGATACATACATTTATTACCCAGCTTTGGGGTTTATTTATAATCTGACGCTTTAAGAATTCTTGGGCACACACACAAAAGTGTATCACCATTAACCAGAATTTCTTTTTTTTTTTTTTTTGTCTTTCTCTCGACAGTGAAATTTTTCTTCCTTCCCTTTCTTCCTTCTACTCCATGTGAATCTACAATCACTGCAACTTGGATGAAACTCCAAGTTAACAAATCACCAGAAGAACTCCCGCCGTGGTGTTTCCTTCTAGATCCGACCGTTTAACTGAAAACTCAGTAGTGTGTGTGTGTGTGTGTGTGTGTGTGTGTAGCGATGATTAAGCGAACCCGAGGTTACACGGAGGAAAAACAGATGCCAACATTTGGCAAATTTTATACACTTTTTCAATTTATGCCCCACGACCCCTGAGGGGAACACTCTGGTTCCTGTCCGCCACCCACGCAAACGCAGACGCACGCGCACTTTCGAAGATACGTGTGTTCCAGCGAAATCCCGAGCTGCCATTCCAGTACTTTGCCTAAAAAAGTAATTGGCGGGGTTTTCGAGCGTCAGATCTCTAAGTGCTGGAGCGACAGGGCGCACCTGCGCTGATGAGAAGCGCGCCAAGGCTGTCAGGTGGGAATCCCTGGCGTCGCTGCGACGTCGCGGGAGCAGGCACCGGCGCCGGGAGGAGCGGACCCGGACCCAGTCTCCACTCCCGGGCTCGCTGTGCTTGCTGAAGCAGCCCCAAGCACAAAGCGAAGTTTGCGTCCAGATCACGCCTCGCGACCCTGAAGAGGAGCTAGAGCGAATTCGCCCCACTCCCCACCCGCTCACGGAATCGTGGGCTTTCCAGAAAGACACCCGAGGCAACGATGCAGGGCCACAGGGACCTCTGCTGACCGACCCCCGGGGCCGGTGGGAACTGGAAGGGGCGAGTCCAGACCACGGGACTTCCCTGCTGTGGGCCAGCGCCCCGCTGTCCTTGACCTTACAGCAGCCGAGGCGCGCGCGCCAGGGAAATGAAAGCAAAACCTACCTTGGCGCGGACCCCACTGGAAGCCGGCGACAAGTCGCATCCTCAGAGAAGGTCTTGGACGGGCTTGGTGCGAAGAGTCTGACTCTCAGGGCACAAACTGAAATGGAGAGATGGGAAGGAGGAGAAAAGCAGACTAGTTTGGCTGCGGGCGGCTCCTGGAAGCAGAGCAGGCACCGTAATACCTGCTGTCTGAGGTGCCGGCAGACGAGCCGCCTGACCTAGTCTGCTGCCATGACAGCCGTGCGGCTCGCCAGGCGGCCGGAGCCCAGCCACTACGCTGCCTTGCACCCCTCTGACCCCGAGCTCTTGCAAGAGTCAGACCCAGCGCAGGAGCCAGGAATCTGTCCCCCACCCTCAGCTGGAACTCAGATCCATTCAGGTGACTCCCTTGGGGAAGAGTCCCCAGAACAAACAACTTCAGCCGCGGCCATTCCTCTCCGGGGTGCAGTCACCACGGTCCGGTCCCGAGAATGCAAAGGCCGCTGAATCACCAGCAGTGTGTGGCCCAGACCAGGCAAGGTCCCCACCAGCCAGCTCCTTCGCACCGGGTGTCAGAACCAATTTGGCAGAGCCGGTAGGAAGCAGAGAGGTCTGCAGGGGGCACATCATAGATGGGGAAACTAGAGGGGAAACATGATGGACCCACGTTCACACAGCCACAGGGTGGGTTCTAGAAGCCGGTCTGCGGAGTCCAGGGGCCCAGCGCCGGCGGCCTCTTAGCCTAGGCACCCGGCTTCAGGGCTTGAGAGTAGGGTAGGGGTTGCTAGGATTCCAGAGGCCCGAATGCAAGAACTAGGGAGGTTCGCGGGGCTGAGTTCCCTCTCAGTTTGGCCCTCAGAAGAGAAGTAAGAAAGTAAAATCAAGAAGGGGTGATGGAGGGACGCCTGGGTGGCTCAGTGGGTTAAGCATCTGCCTTCCACTTAGGTCATGATCCCAGAATCCTGGGATGGAGTCCCACATCAGGCTCCCCGTTTGTGCGCTCCCTCCCACTCTCTCTCTGGCAAATAAATGAAATCTTAAAAAAAAAAAAAAAAGCGGTCATAGAGGAACACAAATGGGTGACAAACGTGCTTGGGGGTGATTCATCATGAACAGGCATAAATCCCTGGGCGGGGGCTAGGACTCTCCTTTCCCCCTTGACGGCATGATGACCCCAGCCTACAAATATCCACGCCGCGCCCGAGTCTGCGGGTTTGCTTGCCAGGCCGAGTAAGGACTGTTTCCTACGTTTGGTGTGACTTTGGTCAAATTCTTCCCCTCTCTGAACTTCAATTTTCTACTTGGTGAAATAAGAACAGTAATGTTAACCTTCCTCGCCTAACTCAAGGGTAGGTGTCAGGATCAAAGATCAGGCTGTGGCTGTTTTGTAAACTCTAAAGCGATTAACATACGTGAAGCATGAGTGTGCTCCCTGGCAGTAAATCCTCACGTTTACAATGGGTGAATGAAGTTTCCGAGGGCAGCAAGGCAAACTCTCAGGTTGTAACCTTGTAAGGAATAACTGGATTACAAGGGGGGGGGGGGGACGAAACGGTATCGTCCGTCCTAATTTTGGTTATTCCCATATTTCCAAATAGGCAATTAAATTCTGAAACTTCAGATAATTCTCCCCTCCAAATCCCAATTCTCAAATCAGCCTTTCCGAGCCTTGCCCCTATTGCGAAATCTTACTAGCCCGTCCCAAAACCTTGGAGTCTCAGCCTCTCTGGGGGTGCTGGCGAGCCCCACTCCTCTAGTCTTTGCTCGGTGTCCGGTCCCTGCGGCTCCGCAGGAGTCTGGGGTCGCGTTCAGGTCAGGCGCCGAGCCGGCAGGGGGCGCGGTCCACTCGAGGCCACCGCTCCCGAAGTCCCGGGCTCCGGCCATCCGCGTGGTACCTCCCGCGGGCTCTTGCAGTTCCGTGCCAATAGGCCTCGCACTCTGGGTTGCATAGGTCCTGAGTAAGGACCCCAAGAGGTTGTACCGGCCCTACTTCACCCTGGTTTATGTTCTGAACCCTGTGCCCAGAGAGTCAGAGTTGTGGCATTTCCTATACCAATCCTGGGAGCTCATCTCTGAGTCCTCTGGGCACGAGGGACCCCCCACCCCCACCTCCACACCTTCGGACGAGCAGTGCGCGCGCCGGAGTGCAGAAGCCCGCGCGCGCCCGAGGAAAGAATGGGAGGGTGCGAGGGCAGCTCAGGCCCCGCCCCCTGTGCTCCTATAAAGCCGGGGAACCAGAGCCGGCCGTTCAGTGGTTTCTTGGTGACACTAGGCGGAACAACTCGGTCCTTGCCACCTCTGGTTTCTCACCGCAGCTTGGACGTTGGGGTTTTGCCAGTGCCAGAGCAACGTCTCAGACTTTCTTCTCCCAGATCTTGGCAGACCCCCCCCTCGGCAGGTAGGCGCCACAGGCGGGGCAGATAAGCGGTGGGGGGGGAGGCGGGGGAGAACTTCAGAGTACTGGAAACTGGGAGTTGTGCTGGGTGAGGGGTACAACCCATTTTGGAGAAGGTCCTCTGCGGGTTGCGCCCCATACACTGGGCCCAGCTGTGCACACAACTGGAACTGCGGAGAACCAGTCCCCTCTCCTCCGCCACCCAAATTCCGAGAAGTCGAGTAGGGAACCTCTGGGAGCCCGGCGCTGGGCAGAGGCCTCCCCTGCGGGGCCTGTCACACGCCCGGCGGGTGCAAATGCCGCTGGCGCCTCTCTGCGCCCGGGCGAGATAAGCGTCTGAGCCAGGCGGAGCGCGGGCTGACTCTGCCCGCGCGGGGGCCCCCACACGCCCTCGGTGCCCCGCCCGCGCAGTGCTGCAGGCGGGGTGCTCATGCGCCCCTCTCTCTCCTTCCAGGGTCTGCGCATCGCCGCCAGCATGAAGCTGGTTCCCGTCGCCCTCATGTACCTGGGCTCCCTCGCCTTCCTGGGCGCCGACACCGCACGGCTCGACGTGGCGTCAGAGTTCCGAAAGAAGTGAGTCGCAGGCAGCTCCTTCTCCAGTCCTTGTACCTGGGAGACGGGGGAAACTGGCCGTTGTCCCCGAGGACTTAGAAGGGGATGGGAGCCGGTCGGGACCGGGACCTTGCCTGGATGCATACTGATCGAGCCTGTTTGTGCTTTCTAGGTGGAATAAGTGGGCTCTAAGTCGCGGGAAGAGGGAACTTCGGGTGTCCAGCAGCTATGCCACCGGGCTCACTGACGTGAAGGCCGGGCCTGCCCAGACACTCATTCGGCCCCAGGACCTGAAGGGCGCCTCTCGCAACCCCCAGGCCAGGTAACTATGCCCTTAGCTGAAGCGGGGTGGGCAGGGGGAGCTCTCCACCTCCACCCTGGCCCTGGGGATCGGCAGGGATGTTTGGAAGTTCAGACGGCGGTAGCAGTTTTCGGCCCCTCTGGTCCTTGAACGGCTCAGATGGTGGCTGGGACCAAAGCCCTGCTTGATGGGGGTCTCACGTTACTTTCCTTCCCTTCCCCAGCAGTCCGGACGCCGCCCGCATCCGAGTCAAACGCTACCGCCAGAGTATGAATAATTTCCAGGGCCTGCGGAGCTTCGGCTGCCGCTTCGGAACGTGCACGGTGCAGAAACTGGCGCACCAGATCTACCAGTTCACAGACAAGGACAAGGACGGCGTCGCCCCCAGGAGCAAGATTAGCCCCCAGGGCTACGGCCGCCGGCGCCGGCGCTCCCTGCCCGCGACCGGCCTGAGCCGGACTCTGTTGTTCCCGGAGCCACAGGCACGCGGGGCTCCGGCCTCCCGGGTGCGTCAGGTGCTCGCCAATCTTAAGATTTAGGCGCCTGTGGCAGCAGCGAACTGGCGCGCGTATGCATCCCGCTGACTTCCCCCGGGGCGGAGGGCTTCCCAGGGCCGAGCCCCTCAGCGGATGGAAACCGGGCTGAGCCCAGGAGTCCGGGAGGCACGGTCCGGCGGCGAGCCCTGGCTTCGCAGGAGCCCCTTCTCTTCAGAGGCACCGTTCCCCAAGTCCCAGCCCGGCCCAGGTGCCCCGTGGGGGCAGAGGAATGCGAGGGAGTGTCTGCCAAGCTCACGGCAGGGAGAAACTGAGAATTAAATGCTCGAGACCCCCAGGGACAGGGGTCCGAGTCACTGCCGTGCCTTCCCACAGACTGATTTCTCACGGGGTGTCACCCCACCGGGGCGCAAGCCTCACTATTACTTGAACTTTCCAAAACCTAGAGAGGAAAAGTGCAATGCGTGTTGTATATACAGAGGTAACTATCAATATTTAAGTTCGTTGCTGTCGAGATTTTTTTTTTTGTAACTTCAAATATAGAGATATTTTTGTACGTTATATATTGTATTAAGGGCATTTTAAAGCAATTGCATCGTCCCCCTCCCCACTTATTTTAATACGTGAATGTCTCAGCGAGGTGTAACGTTGTGTGCTGCGTGGAATGTGTGAGAGTGTGCGTGAGAGACTGATTACCTCTTGTGGAAGAAGGAAACACCGTGTCTCTGTATAAAATGGGTGATATGCGAAATAGCAAATCAATAAACTGTCTCGATGCTGATTAATTCTGGGCTCACGAGTCTTGGGAGGGAGGGTACCCCTGGTCCCAGGGCGTCCGGGAGCCTCGGGCTCCCGCAACCTCGCTTGGCAAGGTGGCACGGCTGCGCGGGCGCGTGCTGGCCGGGTCCCCCGCGGGCCGAGCTGTCCGAGCGCTGCTCTCCGTGCGGAGCGCCCGTCCGAGCGGGTCCGGGTTTCGCGGAGGCGCCTAGGGTCGCAGCCTCGCGTGGCGGCCGGGCCGGGCGGGGTGGGGTGAGCCCCCGTGGGGAAGCGAGCTTGGATTCTCCGGGTTGCGCAACAGAGTCCCAGATTTTACGGAGGTGCTCGCGGAGCCCGACGCAGAAGCGCGCCTCGCAGAGTTGGGTGGTCTCCGAGGCCTTCGAAGCGAGGAGTTCTTCCAGGCTGCCGGGTGTTAAAGTTAGAAGCAACTCCAGCCAAACGTTCGCACTGCTCGGGGAGCCGGCAGCCGCGCCGGGAGCCCCAGTCCTCGGCCGGCCCGGTGGCGCGGCGAGCCCGCGGGCTCATCAGCGAGGCTGTGGCGCCCCCAGCCGGCCGCCCGGGAGAGGCCCGAGAGCCGTCAGGCAGTACGTGCGCTTTAATAAGTCCTCCTACGTGGGAGTCAGCACACAGCCTTAATGAGAGAGGAAAGAAAAAAACAGTTTGCAGATGCCAACCAGGGCCGGCCCCCCAGACCTGCACGGCGGCTCCCAGTTCGGGACCGTGACTCAGCGCCCACACGCTGCGCGGCGTGCAGCTGCTGGCCGGAGGCGGGGACGGACGGACGTGCCGCCGGAATCGTGCGCCTCTGACTGCCTGAGACCTTCATTGTTCCGCCTCCCCTTGCCGCTCTCCTCTTCCTTCCTCCTCCCCAAGCCTTTTCATTTTTTCTTCACTTCTCCCCAGCCTGCCTTTTGCTCCCTCCTTCCTTCCCCTCCTTGCTTGCTTTATGCCTTCTCATCTTAGAGGGTTGACCCCGGTTCCGGTCATAGAAGCTGGACACTAAGCCCCAGTGAGTGACTAGATCAGAAGGGGAGGCTAAGGGGAAGCCCGCCTGATTTTGATTTCCCTGCCCCGTTTGTGTCATTCAGTATCCTGAAGACCCAGGATGCAGACCAACTGCTTGTCCTTCTCAGAAAGTTTCCCTGGCCTTTCCACTTCAAAGCATGGCTAAAATGTTGGTGCGTACAGGTGACCTCAGAAATCTTCCTGAGAAAACCTCAGTTTGGAGAATGGAAATGATTCCAGGGCAGCCTTACCTTCTCCTGGACCTTTTGCACCAATTGTGTTCTTCTGAGGGCCAGGGATAGTTCCTTTCAGAAAAAGCCTGTCTGTGTAGTGAAAGAGATAGGTAGATCCTAGGTCTCGGGGTCCAGAGACAACATGCATCTGAAGGAGTTTCAGTTCAGAGGAAAGTAGATCTTGGCCCCTGGAATTTCCTTAAGATCACACAAAGACTCAGTTTGCGCACCTGGCCCTTGATAGTGTCGATCTTCATACAATTCATTGTCCTATTTGATCTCGACAGTTCTGTGAGATTCATCAGAATTAAGGAGGTTACCATCCTCATCCTCATCCTCAAGGGCCTTTTAGTAAATATTCAGAGAGAACTCTGTGCCAGGCATTGTAAAAGGTACGGGGCACGTATGAATGAAAGAGGGACTAAAAACTCCAGTCATGGAATTTCTATGCCAGCGAATGGTTCTGGGTGGTCTGAAGGGGCAACAGAAACTGCAGAGAGCAGCAAACACTTCAGCTCCGCAGACAGTGGCTGAGGATTAAATACCCTTTTCCTTGCACCAAGGTTTGTCCTACAGCCACAGAGCCCTCCAGCCAAACCTTACCCTGGCAGCACTTCAGGCAGCAGACAAAGCTGCCAAAGGCAGGTTGGGCACTAGCTTAGGGCTGTTCTGAGCAGGGAACGGGCATCTAGCCTTTAGTCCAAGGAGTCTTATGACTCCCTTCTGGGAATCCAAGGCAAGTGAAGGAGATGTTTCAGCTCTGAAAGAGGCAGCTGCTCAGTTGGAATCCTTCCCATCTGAAGGTTTTGTGATTGGAGACCTGTCTGAACAGACAAGAGACCCTCCTAAGACCAGTGTGGTACAAGTTCTGAATTGACTGAAGGTCACCATCAAGCCCTGGGACCTTCTCTGTGAGCCATTCAACCTACCTTCTGGATTTTTTTCATAAGGTGTTGAAGCCTGTCAGGATAAGGCCTCCTGATGCCAAGAACACATCGTTTATCAACAGTGATGAGTCATTTGTGAGCTGATTCGACATGTCCTCAGCTGAGGAGTAGTCACAGCTTTTATCTTTCGCTACTGTTGCTGGCTATGGGATTGGTACCATCCATTTGTAATCAGACAAACAGTACTGGGCAATTTCTTCAGAAGCCAACACCTTGGCTGAACAGCTAAGGGAGGAAGGGAGTGATGGAGAGGATGGAACTTGGTTCTTTTTTTAGCACCTGCTTTGTATCAGACATTCTCCTAGCCACTTTGTACATATTATCTCATGTAATTCTTATAGCAGCTTTCTAAAGTAGGTGTTATTATCTCTATTTGTAGATAAGAGAATTGAACCTCAGAGACATAAAGTAAGTTAGCCAAGGTCACACAGTGAGTAGTAAGTGCTGGAGTCTGGATTTGCACCCAAGCACTGCAGGCTATTTTAATGCTATAAAGCCATGGAGCGTAAGTGGGATAATTTTAACATTTGGACTCTCAGGCCAGATGTCCCCAAGTGTCCTCTAATATGAGGATGGCTTGGGTAGGTGATTTACACCTGTGGTTCTGGAAGATTTACAAGAGGCTGGTAAGACTGGAAAGGAAAATGTCTTTAGCAGTATGCTCAGTGAGTGCAAAATAAATAAATGAAGTGAGTTTTAAAATTCTTGGTCCTGGTTTGAAGCAGGGTTTATAAACCAGGAATAGCTCCCCCACTCCCCCGCCCAGCGTAGCCACTGACCTCTTCTGTTTTCATTGCCAAATATAGTTAGAACATACACTGAAGACCTCAAGAGCTGCCTTCTGAGGGGAAGGCCTCCTGAGCTGTTCCTGGCCAAACACAGTGCTGCTCTGTAGGTCTTGAGTCACCTGTAAGAACACCTGTGTGTACAAAGCTACAAATAGAGTTTCCACCCTTGAAGTGGAACCTTCTGTCTTTGGCAATTGTTGCCCAAAGCAGCTTTTCAGAGGCTGTTGTAAACTGACGGTTTTAAGTTGACTGCTTCTTCCTCTTTCTCTAACCCAAGAAGGAGAGGGCCTTGTTATCCTGGGTCCCACTGAGGTTTCTGCCAAAGCGAGATTGGAGCCTTGGTCTCCATTTGAATGGGAAGAAGGGTGAGGCTAGATAGCTATCTGGTGGTCCCACTGGTCTTGTTCCAGAGATATTTTGGAACATTCTGGAGAAACAATAAAATGACTGTGACCACACAGGCAGATGAATTTAGTAGGTTATTGTACATTTATCCAACAGCAGGAAAGTACTTCTGAGTATTAAAATGAATTTTTTAAAACACAAAAAATGCACTTTACTTATCACATGATACTTAGTACAAAAAAAAAAGATTCACCTTTCATACCACTCCTAGAGATAGCCCCTATTAATATCTTAGTATATATCCTTTTAGACATGTATATATAATGCATATCCGTTTATACACCTACTTTTGAAAACTGAACTCAAGTGCACAGAGCTGAATTAAACATACTCCTCAGTTTAAGGCAAACTGTCACTAGGAGTTTATGCAGGAATTCTCTCTTGTTTTATTTTAATTATTTATTTATTTTCTCTTTTAATTTCCATACCCCTTTTCATCTCCTTCAGAGGAACCCTCTTTAACATATCTTTATGATATTATCTCTCTCTGTTCTTGATCCTTTTATTCCATTGGAGTGTTTGGTTTTTTTCCTATTGATTTGAAACACTACCTAATGATTAAGAATATTAAAGTCTGTCATGTACACACATTCCTTTTTTTTCCCTTTTTGTGGAGTAGGTTTTATTTTTTGCATATAAAACTTACAGATATTTTTGTCATCAAGGTTATCAATTCCTGCCTTTTTTGGCTAGCTTAGGAAGTCCTTCTCTATCTCACTATTTTAGAACATTCACCTATTTTTTTTCTAACACTTTTATAATTTCATTTGGTATTTTAAACATTTTACTGCAACTGGAATTTATTTTGTTATATGATGTGAGGTAGGGATTTAATTTGATTTCGTTTCTCCCCTATTGTTAGCCAGTTGCCTAACACATATAATAAGTAGTACACATTTTCTTCAGGATTTGAGAGGCTTCCTTCATCATATACTGCAGAGGTTTTCAAGCTGTGTTCTACAGAGCCACAAGTTTTTCCTGAGTTATTTGTGCAGATTCCTGGGGAGACAGAGAGGAAGCAAAAGAGTCAGACTCTTGCTGCTGCTTCCAGATGGAACAGTTCTACTCTTTTTTGGTTTTATATGTTGGGGCTCCATTTTCAGATTTTATTTTTTATTTTTATTTATTTATTTAAAAGTTCTTGCTTTTACTTTTTTTTAAAGGTTTTAGGGGCGCCTGGGTGGCTCAGTCGTTAAGTGTCTGCCTTCAGCTCAGGTCATGATCCCAGGGTCCTGGGATGGAACCCCAGATGGGGCTCCCTGCTCAGCAGGAAGCCTGCTTCTCCGTCTCCCACTCCTGCTTGTGTTCCCTTTTTCACTGTCTCTCTCTGTCAAATAAATAAAAATCTTAAAAAAAAAAAAAAGGGAAAGATTTTATTTATTTGACGGAGAGTGAGAGAGCACAAGCAGGGGGAGTAGCAGGCAGAGGGAGGGAGAAGCAGACTCCCCACTGAGCAGGGAGCCCCATCTGGGGCTCCATCCCAGGACCCTGGGATCACGACCTGAGCTGAAGGCAGATAGACACCCAACCAACTGAGCCACCCAGGTGCCCCTCCATTTCAGATTTTATCTGAAGAAATAGTTCATCTGCCTGCAAATCAGTAATATAACAAAAAAATGTTTTAAGTTTCTATTTTGATTGTAATTAACATGCAGTGTTACATTAGCTTCAGGTGTAGGATTTAGTGATTCAACATTTCAGTACAACACCTGGTGCCCATCACAGCAAGTGTACGCCTTAATCCCCATCACCTATTTAATCCATCCCCACCACCACCCAAATTCTTAAACAGTAAATATTTGAATCTGTTTCTGGTCCTTTTATTCTCTTCCATTGTTCAGTCCATCTTTTCCTGTACCAGTTGAACAATTAAAAGAATTATTATTCAACTTTTCAAACTTACACAAAAAATAGAGATTAATAACAGGAGCTCCCATATACCTATCATTAAAATCTAGGGGCACCTGAGAGGCTCAGTCAGTTAAGCATCCGACTCTTGATTTTGGCTCAGGTCATGATCTCAGGGTCATGAGATCGAGCCCCTTGTCTGGCTCTGCACTGGGCATGGA
The DNA here is from genome assembly GCF_002007445.2 of Ailuropoda melanoleuca. Classification (NCBI taxonomy): domain Eukaryota; kingdom Metazoa; phylum Chordata; class Mammalia; order Carnivora; family Ursidae; genus Ailuropoda; species Ailuropoda melanoleuca. Next base: position 62,097,193 of record NC_048225.1, read on the forward strand.
ACCTGCTTGGGATTATCTCTCTCCCTCTGCCCCTCTTCCACCTCTTCCCCCTAAAAAGAAAAAAAAAAAAATCTAACACTTATCAGGGTCTCCTGGCTGGCTTGGTTGGTGGAACGCCTAACTCTTGATCTCGGGGTTGTGAATTCTAGCCCCACACTGGGTATTGAATTTACTTAAAAATAAAATTTAAATTAAAAAAAAAATCTAACACTTATCAAGATTTTGCAGTGCTTAATTCATCTATCCCTTTTTCTTTTGTTTTGCATCTTGCCAAGGAATCTGATTTTCTCTTCCTTCCTTCTTTCCATCCATCCTTCTCCTTTCCCCAGACATTGTATCATTTCACGTGCACACACATTTCTGTATACAACTGTTTTTTTTTTTAAAGCGTTTTCTTACATAACCAAATGCTATTGTCACACTTAACGTTAACAGTAATTTTGTGGTATCGTCTCATACCCAGTCCATAATCAAATTTGCCTTACTGCCTCAAAAATGTCTTTTGACAGTGGTTTTGTTCAAAACAGCCTCCAAACAAGATTGTTCCATCTCCAAAGTTTCTTTTAATCTAGAGCAACCGCCCTCCCTTTTGTTTCCAAGACGTTGACTTGTTGAAGAAAACAATGTTTTAATAGTTGTCATTTAGGACTTTTATTATCAAGATAAATCCTGATTCTCCACTTCGCTCTCCTTGGGTAAACTCAGCCAGAACATCCGGGCCTACTCACTTGTCAGGGTGGGGTGGGGCCCTGAAGTGGTCAATGTTGCAGTTTTTTTTCCCCCCCGAAAGAGAGTATCTTGAAATGTTAATCTTTGTGCTTTTCTTTGCTACAGTCTTTCCACTTGACCTTTCCCCTAGTAAATAGGAGGCATTGCCTGGAGGAGAATTAGGGTTGGTACACCGGGAATGCAAAGAGAAAGAAACAGAATGAAACAGTCAGTGTTCAGTTTTCTGACTTTTAAAATAGCCTCTTGAAGCCCACATCAAAAACAATAGTTTTGAAAGCCAAAGCCTTTTATTTGCAGAGAACCAGGTTTTGTTGAGAGAAGAAAAAGCCCTTGAGAATCAAAACTAGAAGGCCCAAGGCCCGGAAGCAGGAGGGATTGGGCTTTGCCCTCAGGACGCATTGGAAAGTGACTAGAAAGAGAGCCATACTTCACCCAAGCCTTCCCTAGGCCGGGGGAGGGCAGGGACCAAGGAGGCTGGAGGGAGGCCTGGGGAAGCCCCCCCCCCCCCCCCAANCCCCCCCAAGAAGAGGACAGCACCTTGCCGACATTGCCGGATCGACCCAGGAAGCCTGTGGAGGTTGATCAATGCCTGGAACTCATCTGCCTTTTGAATGAGTCCCCCTTTGCTGAGCCAAAGAGCCATATTAGCTGGTGGGTTTGTTTTTGTTTTTTTTTTTTAACCACTGCAGGAGTGGTGGTGGTGGGGTGTCTTTCATCATTATCAGCCATACTCAGGTGGCCCAGCAGAAGTGACACTTACCTCTGTCCCATTAGTGTTGAGCCCCATCTTGATTGCTCTGTGTGGTAGAAGATGTTAATAAGTCACCTCCAGATTCTTAGATCAAAGGACGGGCAGTTCACACCAAAGGGTGCGGTAAGAGGTGAAGCCACCACCTCTGTGTTTGGGTGGGAATGGACACAGGAAGGTTCAATGCATTATATTCACAAGTCACACATGGGATGGGATCTCCCTGCCTACTTCCTGGTGTTCTAGTTTTTGTCTCAATTTGATGAGTTTCTTTCTCTAGTGAAAGCGGTGATCCCGTTAAAATCACGTGGAGGAGCACCCGGCCGGCTCAGGCTCAGTCGGTGGAACATGTGACTCTTCGTCTCTGGGCTGTGAGTTTGAGCCCCACGTTGGGTGTAGAGATTACTTAAAAATAAGATCAGTTTGTTTTTTTAAAGATTTTATTTATTTATTCGACAGAGAGAGCAGCCAGCGAGAGAGGGAACACAAGCAGGGGGAGTGGGAGAGGAAGAAGCAGGCTCATAGCGGAGGAGCCTGATGTGGGGCTCGATCCACAACGCCGGGATCACGCCCTGAGCCGAAGGCAGACGCTTAACCGCTGTGCCACCCAGCAGCCCCATAAGATCTGTTTTTTTAAAAAATAAAATAAAATCACTTGGAGTACTTAAAAAAAAAAAATACTGACACCAGGCCCCATCCCAAACCACCTGAACCAGAGTCTCTGTGGGGCATAATTCCATTGTGTGATTGTGGGTAAAATTTTATCTGTGTGAGACCACTTTATTTGGCCCAGACGTTATCACTCTTAAGCCATTTCAAAAATGTATCTCAGGGATCATAACAGACTGAGACCAAGAGTTAATCTATTTAGTTCGTTATTTAGTTGTTCGTTTTAGATTTAGGGTTGTATCCAGTAACACAGCCAGAAAAAGAAGGGTTAACTGCAGCCATCAGGGACAGGTGTTTGGAGAGAAGACCAGCTGCAGGTGATGGGAAGAAGGCCAGCCCAGGGTGAGGTAACAGACAACAGATGGTTTTGCTGTAAGGAATTGGCATCAAGGAGGAACAGCAGGAAGTCACGGGGCATCAAGAATGGCAGAGAACACGGCAGTGGGCTTCTAGGAGCAGATGATAGACAGGCCCCAGGGAAGCCCACCCACAGAACCCAGAGAGAGGATGCTGCTTGTGACAGCTTGTCATGGGCTGAATTGTGTCTCCCCTCCCCAAAGTCATGTGTCGAAGTTTTATCCTTAGAATCTCAGAATGTGACTGTCTTTGGAGATAAGGCCTTTAAAGAGGTAATTAAGGTAAAACAGGTCTTTCCGGAGGGTCTTAATCCAACAGGACTGGTGTCCTTGTGCAAAAAGGAGATTAGGACATAGCTAACAGACAGACTGAGGATGATGGTGTGAGGGCACAGTGAGAAGGCAGCCGTTTGCAAGCCAAGAGGAAGGCCTCAGGAGAAACCAAACCAGTTGGTACCCTGATCTTGGACTTTTAGCCTCCAGAACTGTGAGGAAAGAAAACCATCCATTGCTTAAGCCACCCAATTTATGGCATTTCATTATGGCAGTTCTAGTAGACTAATACTAACTGCTGTTAAACAGATGGGCGAGAACAGGGCAGGGCAGTAGTCCTAGAGATAGGGTATCGTGGCCTGGGGCTCCACCCCAGACACACAAGAGTCAGGGTACCACCGCTGGGACACTGATTATAAGGGTTAGCAGGATGTCATTCATTCATTCAATCAATCCATCCATCCATCCAACAATCTTTTATTAAGCTCCCGCTCTGTAATGGGCCCGGTTCCTGACACTGGGTATACTGCTGTTGCTGTGGCCCAGATGAGAGATGACGTTGGCTTGGATTAGGAGGGTAGCAGTGGGTGAGGTAATTGGACACGGAAGCAACGCAACATGGAGATGCTGCTCCTTGAAGACTCCCGGACCTGGCATGGACCTATGTACAGAGGGGTTTGAATGACTTCATTTTCAGAGAGAAGGAATTGTGGGAACGGGGAGCAGGCGGCTTACTTATAACTAATCCAGGTAAATGATTTGTCTCTTTGGGAGAAAGTAAAGTTTCAGTTTACACAGTTTTCACTGGCACCGAGCTTAATAAACATGGACGCTTCGCCTGAATGTCCCATCTCATGTTCTTTAATTTAACACACGACATTCCAACTTATCTTAACTTTATTAGTTTTTCAAAAACGTCAAAGTTTCTTTCCCAGTCCATGTTTCAGTGGAAAACTCAAGTGTTTCTAGGCAATTACTCCATCATCTGTGCCATAATAGACAACCATCAGATAAACTTCCCTAATTCATACCACATCTGCTCTCCCGGCTCTCTATGACCTGGACCATAACAAACAACTCTCCAAAGCATTCATCCCGAATTTCCCCCACCAGTTTCCTAGTAAATGGGAGAAAGATTGTCAACACTGAATCATCCAACCTTTATTAAAAGCTGGGAGGTCTTTCAAAAGCTTTCAGAATAAACTGTTCTGTTAAACATGACAAGGAGATAATGGGAAATAGTGACATCTATGTGGGGTCCCTGTTGATACCTTTGCAGATTCTGGTGACTGGGGACTGCCTGGGTGTAGGCATCCTTTTTTACTTTATCACTGTGGAAGACTCATTACTCACCCTATTATTTGAAAAATTAAAGCCATGGGAGAGCCCACATTGATTTGCACTCTGGCCTTATTTCATTCAGCAGCCGGCATGGGGGGGGGGAGATGTAAAGGACACAGGCTTTGAAGTCAGGCAACCTTGAGTTTGCAAATGGATTCTTCCTCCTCCTCGCCCTGTAATTTCGGGCAAATCCCTTAACCCGAATCTTAGTTTCATTAGCTATAAATTGGGGATAATAATATTTACCGTACAGGCTTGTTGTGAGGACGACGTGTATGAAAGCATCAGCCCTGTGTCTGGCAGTGTAGTAGATGCTTATTAAATGCCAACTGTTTTTAATAGTAACAAGGATGTGCTGATGGGGAAAAGCACCTGCTCCTATCCCCCGGCCAGAACCCAAAGCTGAAACAGAGGGTGTTACCACTTCACTTTGGATTAATCAACTTTAAAATGAGGGGATGAAATCGATGACCTCTACGTATCCTCCCCTGTAGCTGCAACATTCTAAGATCTTCTCAGGGAGAAAGGAGCAGTGAAGAGCAGAAGGAATGAAAACATCTTTTCTGACTAGTTGCTCTGGGGGGTCAAGCTGTGCTTCGCCAGTACATCCGGTTCCAAAGCTTATAGGATTATGTCTTTTCAAGAGAGCTTGGAGGAGGCGGCGGGGTGGAGAGTACCAGTTAACTTCATGGCTGCAAAAACAATTCTTTTCTTCAGGGTAATAGAATGAGAGCAGAGGGACGTTTGACCTTTTCAAGATGTTTTTTAATGCAAAATACAAGGTATGCACATAATCTTGTTTTCTGACCAATCCTTTAAAAAATCTGGCATATTAATGACTCTACTTAAAAGCACTGAAGATGGGAGCCAGAAGGAAACTTTTTCTTTCTGAACAATGACTGAAAGGGGAATTCTAATGAATATTTTGGCATACATATCTCATTTTCTGGCTGCTTCAGGACCCAAGAGCCAGTAGGTCATAATTAAAGCCAATAATGGCAACTCCAGACAGTTATCCAAATATTTTCCTGGTGCTGTCAATTCTCTGCATTAAATGATTTAACATCATATTTGGGGAGTGTAGAGCATACATGCAGAGAGGGAATTAAATGTTGATGTGAATTCTGGAACATTTGCTGCAAGTTGCCCCCAAAGATATTGTTTATTACATTCAAAGGAATTATAGGATGTTTTCCTTAGTAGATAATTTTAAAGGACCCTTTCCGTGCAGAGAGCTGTGAAGTTTGTCCTTAGGTCCTCAGAACAAGATCACATTTTCTGCAGGAAAAAAAAAAAATCATGTGCTTGGGGCTGAAGCCCCATGTTATGTAAATAAATGAACTTTTCCTACCTCCACTGCACCTTTCAGGAATGTTCTCTTTGAGCACGGGAGCTGCTAATGCGGCAGATGTAATTATATAACTTACAAAAGGCCAAAGCTACTCACTTTTCTGTCAGTTCCACTTCCAAAAAGAAAACCCATAAATATATCTCTTTGTTAAATCTGTTTAGGATCTTGGAACAGGGTCTTCATTTTTTTCTTTTTTCTTTTTTTTTCTTCTGTAACAAGTTTTGTAACTTTAAAGCTAACAGCTACACAAGATCCTCCAGCCCCATCTCCACCCTCCTCCACCTCTCTTTTAAACAGTAAGAGTTTCCTCCGGGATGGAAAGTAAGCAGCTCAGTCTGAAGTAGGTCTGAGAGAGGGTGCAGGGTGGCTCAGTAGGTTAAGCGTCAGCCTTCAGCTCAGGTCACGATCCCAGGGTCCTGGGATCAAGCCCCACGTCGGGCTCCACGTTCAGCAGGGAATCTGCTTCTCCCTCTCCCTCTGCCCCTGCACCGTGTGTTCTCTTTCAAATAAAATCTTAAAATAAATAAATAAATAAATAAATAAATAAAATAAAGGAGGTCTGAGAGAGCACAAAGCACCATTGGGGGATGAAATAAACTGGCCAGTCACTTCTTCAAGACAAAACTGGATTTACTCTGCAAAACAGTTCAGCAAAAATTTGGGCTCCGAACTCCAGTGCTGTGCTGTGGTAATGGAAACTTTCCAGCCACAGCTTGAAGTTGGGAGCCAAGCACAATACTAAGGCAAGGAAGACATTTGAGGCCAAACCAGACAGTGATTTTGGCACTGCCTGCTTCTGAGCCCAGAGCGACAGTGGCTGTGAGGTGGTGAGGTCCCTAAAACTCTAGGTGTCCCAGAGACCAGATTTGAAAACCCCTTGTCTCCCCTATCTTTCTCCACTGACACATTTCAACCCGTGGGTTACATCATAAGAGCCGGTGAAAATGCTGTGAGGTGTATACACGATTCTCAGGCGTATTTCCACGTAATCATACTTGGGTTTCTCTGAGGCCTTCCCCATGGAGTGTGAGCAGCTCCTTGACGTTGGGCAAGACACCAAGAGACTCAGGGCCACAGCCTCTGCCTCTGTGATCTGGCCATTCGGTGGCAGGCACAGTCCTGCCTGACCTACAGACCCAGGCAGGCATCTGGCTTGAGGTTGGGAGACTTTTTTGGATTCTTTTGTCAAAACGCATAGCGTCCACTCAAGAAGACTCTATATTCTCCACTTTACAAGATGGCAGTGCGCCAGTTTCTGGGCCAGCTGGCTGACTCAGAGATGAGATTGTTCCATGACACTTTGTTTTCATTCCAGTCCAAAGGGTAAAAAAATGTGAAACTTTGCTGCCACCTGCTGTTTTCTTAGGAATAAATTCTTGAAATGATTCTAGAATGGTTATGCATTGGTTTATTTTAGCAAAATGCCTTGAAGAATTTGGGGGATTTCAGAATATATGTTCGTGTAGTTGGATGCCATCTGGCCTGTCATTTCCTGGGATGGATTGTTGGGCCACCCAGGTGCTTCCTTCTTTTCGGCCATTAAGCCCTGTCTGTCCCATCCCTTGGTATAAGCTAGGCAGGGGGCAGGAGGGAAGGGCAGATTGCCTGAGTGACCCCGGACAACCTTCCAAGGGAGCCCACATAGGGCTCTGAGCAAGGAGATTTAGGTTTGGAAGTCCTTTCCTTGTGGGGCCATGATGTCATGGAAGTCATAACTGAAGGCACATTCCCCAAGCACAGATTGTCCTCCCAGGGGAGTGCCCATGGGTAGTATTCCTTGGGAAGCACTTTCCTCAGCAGAGGCTGTGGTAAACCTTAGGATGAGATTCCTTTGTGATATCTCCAAATGTTTTCTTTTTCTTCCTTGAGGAAACAGGAGCTGATTAAAAAAGTGCCCCAGGAAAATAAAGGTAGCCCCATCTGGAGAATTCGTGAGCTCAAGTTAGAAGAACAGAGGGAAAAGCACAGGTGAAGAGCATAGGAAGAGTTAGTAGTCATAAGCTTATGTGGGCCTGGGAAGGGCCCTTAGTCATCTCAGCAGAGGCACCCAGAGCATGTCCTAATCTTGACTATATTAGTAGTTGTTGCGGTTCCAAATCAGAAAGTGGGGTTTTCCCCTTGCATTCTCCAGGAAGATCCATTTGTATGTAAATGAGTTCCTTTCCATTGTCTTCTAAGAATTCTTTCAACCAGGATCTTATTGGCAGAGATTAATGAATCTATTAAGTGTGTTTTCATATAATTTTAAGTGCCTACTCTTCCTCTTTTTATAAAAAGGAAAGCTCTGGGGCGCCTGGGTGGCTCAGTTGGTTAAGCGATGGACTCTGTCTCAGCTCAGGTCTTGATCTCAGGGTCCTGAGTTCAAGCCCTGAGTTGGGCTCCATGCTGGTCATGGAGTCTACTTAAAAAAAAGAAAAGAAAAGAAAAAAAGGTAAGATCTGGGACTTCCTAGATGGAGGGAAATGATGCTTGATGTTTCTCCTATCAAAGAGAAAAGGCTTCTGAGTGTTACTAATAGGAATTGAAGTTCTGTGATAACCTATTACTCAGTGTCTGGCATGATACTTGACATGTGGTAGCACGTTTGTTGAATGAATGATCAAACTTATCACCCATTGTTCTTGCCGGTAGGTCTGTGAGACCTACTGGGGAGGAATGGTGGTAGCAAGGAGCAGAAGGAAGACTCTCAGAGTTAATAAGGCACAAAGTCAGTGGGTAGAGTAAATCATAACAACTAGAACACTATGGTAGGACCAAAACTAATACCTATAAGCTTCAAAATATATGTGTATTACTTACAAATTAAATATAATTCTTGGTAAGGAAACCAAACAAGAAGGCTATAATGTACAAAATTCCTCCTTCCATGTCTCATTTCCCAAATGTTACCACTGTTCCTGTTTTGCATAAGCCTGTTTACGTTCCACATATTTTCTTGTTTATGTCCCCATTGGTCTTTCTTAGAATCTCGTAAAGGCTCTGGAAAAGTTTTGGCTTGTCTCAGCTGTGTACAGGAGAGTTCAGGGAAGGGGCTTGGGTACGACTAAAGAAATATCAGAATTTCCCAGAGGGGGCTAATGTACTGATGGTCATGGAAAGTGAAGTGGAGACCCAAAGCAGAAAGGAAAACTCCAGAGGACGGGAGTGAAGTAGTGATTTCAAATTCCTCTCCCCTCCTCGAGATTCTCTATATTTTAGGTTTTCTTTTGTCTTCTCTCCATCCCCCAGCTTTATTGGGGTATAACTGACAAATAAAATTACATATGTTTAAAGTATACAATGTGATGATTGAACCTATGTGTATATTGTGACACGATTGCCACAGTTAAGTTAGTGAACACATCCATCACCTCACACATAGTTAGTTACTGTTGGGGTCTGTGTATGCGGTGAGCGTGCTTCAGGTTTACCATTTGGGCAAGTTTCCAGTATGTAACACAGTATGGGTAACTATAGTCCTCACGGCTGTACATTCAATCCCCAGAGTGATTCATCTTATAATTGGAAGTTTGTACCCTTTGACCAACATCTACCATTTTCTTAGCATCCCCCTTGGCCCCTGGCCTTGACCATTCTGCTTTCTGTTTCCATGAGTTCAGTTTCTTCTTTTTCTTTTTTTAGGGTTCACATATGAATGAGATCATACAGTATGACACAGTATTTGTCTTCTGGGGATTATCATGATAGTGTTCAGGCCACGAATATTTTTTCAGGAAGGGAATCAACTTCTCAGGAGAATAATGAGTTTGGTGCTTATTGTGTGCTTGATTTGAGTACCATGGGAGCCCCTTGTCCTGGGCATCTGTTGATCCCTTGCTCCCCCTAAAACTCTGTCCCAGCCCAAATGTCAGCTAGAAACCCTAGTCTGGTTCTACACTCTGGACTGGGGAAAAGAGTGTAGTAATTGCCGGGAGAACTGAAGACAACCATAAGGTAGGACAGGTGCCTGGTAAATTCTTTCCTTCATGAGGCTACCAGAGCTTTATTCTGACAAATGTTATTTTTTTAAAAGATTTTATTTATTTGTTTGAGAGAGAGCCAGCACATGAGCTTGAGCAGGGGGAGGGGCAGAGGCAGAGGGAGAAGCAGGCTCCCCACGGAGCAGGGAGCCCAACATGGGGCTCGATCCCAGGACCCTGAGATCATGACTTGAGCCAAAGGCAGATGCTTAACCGACTGAGCCTCCCAGACTCCCCTTGACAAATGTTATTTTGGAAGAGAATTTACAAGGCTCCCTGGTGATCAGATGAATAAGACCATGGCTATTTCTGCAAACCTGGTCTCCGATGAACATCCACTCCTGCTGGATGGTGTCAGGACGTGGTTGTTTGAAGTGTTTTAGACACCAGCTTTGCCCCTCCTGTTGTGCTTGGCAACTAGGATGCTGTCAAGAAAATACAGCAGGGCTTCTATGAACTTAAAAAAGAGCGTTTCAAAATATTACATTAGCCTTTTGTCCCTTCAGTCTGTTTTTCCTAGAACAAATGCAATCTCAGTCTCTACAAATTTTGTTTAAAATAGCTTTTCTGGTGAGTCACCTTAAGTTAAGCTTCAGATATGGTATTGTTTTAGCCATGTCAGGCTTGAAATGTTAGCCGAGTTCTAGTAACTACTCATGGGGGGAGCTAGTTGTATGCTCTCATATGTGTTTTGGGGAAGATCCTAAAATATCCAGAGAGAAAGATGTGCCTGAGGTGAGCCGGTCAGTATTTTGCATCTCAGAATGGGCTGCAAGAGCTTCCGAAGCATAAGGAACGGTCTCAGCTGGCTCAGAAACTCCTCACGGTCCAAGACATGTGAAGGTTCTGCCCAGCATACAGCAGTCCCCACCCCAACAAGTGGACAGAAACTTGGGGAAGTCACCAAGAGGCCATGCAGAGGGATCAGAGGACTTTGCAGATGCTCTGAGGAAGAAATTAAAGCTTTAAACAGAACATCATGCTATGACTTTAGAGGTCATTATCTAGTTCACACTTACATCAGACTCTAAATATTGTCAGAAAATGAATAAGTTTGCCAGGACCAGGAACAGTAAAATCACTCAAAATAGACCACAGAACTCCATAAGGCCAGCACGGCCACCGGGGGCCACAGTGCTCAAACCTGATGCTGCCTCATGAGACACCTCAAGAGGGGGAGAAACGACAGCTGCTTAAAGGAAAATTTATACTCACTGACCCTCAAAACTTGCAAAAGCCTTTCGGGCCACAAGAGTGCATGTAACTTTGTCTTTCCTTCTTCCACCAAATGGAAGTGGAGTGGAAAGGGGAGACTCGCACTCCTTAAATGAAGTCCCTTGTCAGAGACCAGCTTGTACTATGGCCTCTGAATGCTCTGCCCTTCTCCCTTCCCAGGGTAGAGCTTGGTGCCCAGTTAGCACTGAGTGGTAGCTATCAGCTTTACCCTCCTGCTGGCTCCACCCTCTGTTGGCCAAAGCCAGGTCACCTCCTGCCAGGCAACTGCTGGGTGAAAGTCCAGAACAGCTTTCCCGAATAAACAAGGCAAAGAAAGGCAGTTCCCAGCATGGATGGGGCTGTGCCCCAGAGGTCTATTTGCAAATCTGTCCTTTGGAACTTGGAGGACATTCCCAGGAGGAGTAGTGCTATGCACTGCAGTGAGGTTTCCAGGCTAGACCGGCATTGATTTAACCCAGAATAGACTTGGAAAGCAGTGCCCTAGAACTCTTCATCATGGGTAATAGATTTGTAGTCTCTGTTCAGTTCATAGACATTTGATGAGCTAGGCATGCTACCAGCTGATGTCCCCACATTCAGAGCTGCCTCCGATTTGTGGGGTGGGTTGATTCAGTGACTCCTGGGTGCCAACACAGTGGCTGAGATCTTTCCAGTCTCATGAAGCCCCTGCTCCCCTTTCCCACCTACAGGCTTAACGATGATCACTTCTCCAGTTTCTCTTTAGTTTCATTCCTCAAGGTCCTCGTGATGGGCCAGACAGGCCTGGGTAAGAATCCTGGGCCCCCACTTGCACAGAAGCATGAGCTCTTTGAGTTTCAGTTTCTCCTCTACAAAACTGGGATAGTGTATACCTAGGAGAGCCTTGGGGTTGCCTCTTCAACACTTTTTCTTCTCTTGGTAACTGCCATGACTTTTGTGAGGGTATTCACATCTCTGCCCAACGGACTTGAAGGCTCAGGCCTAGCACACTTCCATTTCTAGGCCATTTTGTAGATGTAATGGTGGGTGTGGCCTAATTGAGGCCAATGAGCTTGCTGAAGTTTACTGGTTACTCCCAGGAAACAAAAATGTTCCCTGTCTCCTGCTAGATAAGAATGGGGGATCTATGTGGTCCTAGTAGCAACAGAGAGCCACTCTCAGACTGCAACAGGGGCCAGCCCTAGATGGAAGCTCTCATTGTGGCTGGTAGGGTGGAGAGATGGAAAGCAGGACTACTTGAAGGCATTGCCGAACTCCTAAATCAACCCACCCGGAAGCCCATTCTACTTCTGTTGTTACCAGTGTGTAAACTAGTAATCCCTATCACTTTATGCCATTTTGAGTTGAGCTTTCTCTTCTTGCTATCAATAAATCACAGCACAGGACTTAATATTAAATGAGATAAAGCATTCACAGTATTGAGCACGGAGCCTGACTTATAGATATGACCTCCACCCCTCCAGCCCAAGGGCATTAGTTGGACAGACCACAGTTTCTCAGGACTTTGTTGAGGATAAGGAAGAAGTTCTGGCTCAGTAGATCCTTGGGCATCTTGCCTGGACTGGGAGATGGCCCTGCTGGACTGGTTCTAGTTTTAGGATCAACCTTTTGGAGGGAGTAGGCCCTGTAAGCCTGAGGTTCCCCAAGACCCTGGGCATGTATGCACCCTGAGGAGGGTTTGGGACAGAGAGAAGAAAGGAGAGAACCATGATTTGCTGGAGCAATAGCAAAAGGACCTATATTTGGGATCAGGGTAAATCTCTTTCCTTCTTTCTCTCCTCCTTTTCCTCATTACCTCCTTACATGTTGCACACTCCCAGTTCTCAGGCCTGGAGAATGAGGGAAGCCAGCGTCGGGAGGGATTGCTGGTAAGGCAAGGAAGGCATTTATAGGAGGGGGAAAGGAAATCACCTACTGAACTCTGATGACTTCTTTGCATTTGAGAGTGGCAGGGATCTCTGTTTTCAGATGAAATGGTGGGTTTAGACTCCTATAGGAGTTTGTCAAGGCTGGTGACTTGGAACCTTTGCACGAAGAATAAGAATCTAGGCAGGGCAGCTGTTTCAAGGACAAAGGTTGTGTTATGACTGTAGTAGGAGGGAGGAGTCATCTGGAGTGCATGTAGTGGTTTAAGTCAGATTTCTGGTCATTTCATCATCCCCAGATTTAGACCTGAGTCCCTAGGGAGAGGAGGCTGCAATAAAAGAATAAGTCAACACAAAGCTGGCACGGCTGACGTCTGTGTAAGAAACCTGGCTCACGTGACCTCACTGCCTTATAACCTTGCTACGTGAGAAGAGCAGACCTCACTGTCCCATTTTAGCACCGTGCTTTTGGAGTGTGTGAGGACACGGGATGGAGCGGGAGTGTAAGAAAATATTTCTTCACAAAAATGGGTTAAGGGGGCCATGTTCCAACAGTGAGATGAATGCCTAGAAGTGAGAATACAGCTCCAGGGCGATCTGACTAGAACAGGATTGAACTGCCAGCCTCTTATCTGGACACTAGATTTATGACTGTGGGCAGGAATTGCCCTGGCCTTTGTTTTTATCAGCCACATTCCATTAATGCCTCATAATGAATCCGTGGTCAATAAAAAACCCAGTTGTTTTTTACAGGAACTGCTGCCAAGGCAAGAATCCCCATGAACTTGTAACTAAATACAAAACTTAACAATGATTCTTGTTGGATTTCATGCTGTTCAGGTTATTTTGCATCTTGCTTCTTTCATCTATTAGCCATTACTCTAAACCTTCGCTGAAGTCATCTAGTCGACATGCGGCCGGGTATAGGAAGAGTGGCTGTGACTTTGCAGGGGAAACTCCCTGCTGATGGAAGTTATTTATCAACTGTGTATATGGCTCTTCAGGCAGCTGCAAAACCAGGTCACAACACTATTTTACCACTCACCTTCCCGACCTCATCCATTGCTGGATGATGAGACACTTTGACTAATGCTTTATTGAAATCAAGTTACACTGACCCCTAACTGTCTGGCCCTTCCCAACACCTTGCTTGTGGTAAGCTCTCCACAAATGTTTGTTGAATTAAATGGAATTCCCTGAATTATCAGCTTCATAACCATATATTTAAAAGCAGGGGAAAGAGGCACGATGAACTGATGAGACCCTTGGCTTCCTAGTATGCTATGTAATCCTTTTCATTGTTTTAAATCAAAAGAGAAAAATGTCACACATGATAGAAACATAAAACGTAGCCTATACTTGCCAATAATCATTATGTCAATTATTATCATTTTTAGTACCTATTATTATATATTTTTTTCTTTAAAACACATAATCACGGGAAACTTCCTTTCATTTAACCTATTCTGACCACCTTTCAATGACGGAGCAGAATTCTATTGTATGGATCTCATTCTTTTTTCGGTGTTTAACACATTCCCTAAATACTTTAGGTTCTGATTTCACAGTCATTTGTCTTTAAGTTACAGAGCTAATCCATTCTTCCTAAGTATCCCGAGCACCTACCATATGCTGGACCTTGGGTCAGAGCAGTGAAGACTTAAAGAGAGAAATGAGCAAAGTTCTGGCTGTCCAGAGGAACAGGCCCTATGATCGAGGGCTGCTTCAGAGGCACGTCTGCTGTGCTCTGGGACCTTGGCTGAACGCAGAGAACTGTAACTCTCTCTCTGTGGGGGCTCCTTGGAGCTTGGAGTAGCAATCAGGAGATGTTCAGGCAGTGGAAGCTCTCATCACAGCCTGAGTTCCTCTGCCACTCGTAGACCTGGACAACTAAAACAGATGGGCTCTCTGCTTTCGGCCAGCTTCTGCACGGGCAGTGGGCACCAAAAGAGGTACTTGCTCTGAGTGAGGGCCCCATGTCCCCTCCCTATATCTGTGGTTATCAGATAGGCACAGGGTCCTGATCACGGAGACCCTAACAGAGAGCAGAAGAAAAACCAAGAAAGCGGAAGCCAACTTCAAGGTGACCTCTGTGAACTGTGAGTGTGGGTGTGGCCTGTGACTTCTTTCTAATCAAGAAAATACAGCAAAGGTGTTGGAATGTACAATGACTCTTGATTTTGTTGCACATGATCTTAATGCCATCTTGCCAAACTACCCTCTTGGCTTTGAGGAAGCAAATGGCCGTGGCGGGAACTCCGTGTGCCAAGAACCCGTGGGCAGCCTTTAAGGGCTGAGGGTGGCCACTGGCTGTCAAGGCAGCATGCCCCTGCAGCCTGGAGTCCTACAGCCACAAGGAACTGAATTGTTCCGGCTGAATTCTGAGTGAGCTTGCAGCAGCTTGTTCCCTAGGCTAACCTCAGAGGAGGACAGAGCCCTAGCTGACACTTAATTGCAGCCTTCTGAAAACCTAAGCAGGGGGTCCAGTCAAGTCATGTCTGCTCTTTTGAACCATAGAAGCTGTGAGATAATAAGCATGGGTTGTATTGAGCAGTTAAATGTGTGGTAATATTGTTTTTTTAGTATGCATGTTGCCCAAGTGGGTGCTGTGGTAATGTAGTTAAGCAGCAAGGGGCAGCTAATGAAGATGGTCTCTTCTGCCTTCCGTAAGCACTGCAGCATCAAAAGTGGCCAGAGGGCATAGAGGTTGGAGAGGAGACTCAGCAACCTTTACAAAGAGAAGAAAATGACTAAACAATGAAGTTTTGCTCTAAAGCCCTGCTGTGTTTATTCATTCATTCGTTAAAGGATGTTCACCTGGAAGCATGGGCAGACACGTCAAGATCTGTGTATCGGTCAGGTTTCGGGGGAGGGTAGTGTTATAGACTACATTGGAGCCCCCCCAAAGTCATGTATTGAAGCTCCAAACCCCACTACCTTTGGAGAGAGGCCATTGGAAGAGATAATTAAGTTAAAATGAGGATGTTAGGGTGGGCCCCAATCAAATCTGACTGGTGTCCTTATAAGAAGAGGAAATTCGGGCACACAGAGAGACAGCGGGGGTGTATACACACAGAGGGGCGAGCTTGTGAAAAGGCAGCAAGATATTGGCCACCAGGAAGCCAAGGAGAGAGGTCTCAGGAGACCTCTGCTGACATCTTGATCTTGGACTTCCAGCATCCAGAATTATGAGAAAATAAATTTCTGTTGTTTAAGTCACCCAGTCTGTGGTATTTGGTTATGGTAGACGGAACAGACTAGTATGGATATAGAAAGCACTGTAGATTTTTTAAGCGCATAAGGGTTTAATATAGGGAGTTAGGCACTTTCAAAATCGTTGGAAGAGATGAAGTACCTAGAGTTAGGGAGTACCGCCAGAACTAACATGTTCAAGAACGCGGGGCGCCTGGGTGGCTCAGTCGTGAAGTGTCTGCCTTCAGCTCAGGTCATGATTCCAGGGTCCTGGGTCAATCCTCATGTTGGGCTCCCTGCTGGGCGGAAAGCCTGCTTTTCCCTCTCCCACTCCCCTGCTTGTGTTCCCTGTCTCGCTGTCTCTCTCTCTGTCAAATAAATAAAATCTTAAAAAAAAAAAAAAAAAAAGACTGCACTGCTGTGGCTGTGTTCTGGGGATCACAGAGCCGATGTCTCTTCTGACGACTCTGCCATGGGCATCACAGTTGCTTCTTAACATCCAGGAAGGTGGTGAGCATTCACCAAAAAGCTGAGATCAGCTGTTCCTCTAGCTTTCTATACTTAGGTGCTCATGACCTTGACTGGCAAGGGAAAATGGCAGTGGGATGATGCTCTCCATCCTACTTATGCCTTTGTAGTTTCATATGAGGACACTTAATTGAATTTCGTATCCTGGCTGCAGGGGAGTTGTTTTAACTTTTCAGCCTCTCCAGCATGGGAAGGCACAAAGAAGGACATGGGAAGGAATGCTGAAGCCTGTACACATATCCAGCACCACACGCTAGATGTCAGAGCAAAGCACGTGCCAGGACAAATCAATCTGTAGGTATTCAAAGTAGACACCTGGAACTGATAACAGAATTCATGGGGCTGCTCACCTACACCAATGGCATAAAATGCACGGAGAAGAGGGGATTTATAAAGAGGATTTCTTCGGAAAAGCTGTGCAGTTTGATCACGTACCTTGAGTAACAGAACTGAGTGCTTCTGGGGCACCTGGGTGGCACAGCGGTTAAGCGTTTGCCTTCGGCTCAGGGCGTGATCCCGGCATTCTGGGATCGAGCCCCACATCAGGCTCTTCTGCTATGAGCCTGCTTCTTCCTCTCCCACTCCCCCTGCTTGTGTTCCCTCTCTCGATGGCTGTCTCTATCTCTGTCGAATAAATAAATAAAATCTTAAAAAAAAAAAAAAAAAGAACTGAGTGCTTCTCCCATCACTTCAGGTAGAAGGAAAGGAAGACAACAGGACCACCCTGAGAGCTTGATATAGATCTCCTGCTGAGAATTACAGACCGATTTCTCTAATGAATATGGACGCCAAAATCCTCAACAAGATCCTTGATAATAGAATCCAACAGTACATTAAAAGGATTATCCATCATGACCAAGTGGGATTCATACCTGGGATGCAAGCATGGTTCAACACTCGCAAATCAATCAATGTGATACATCATATCAACAAGAAAAGACTCAAGAACCATATGATCCTCTCAATTGATGCAGAAAAAGCATTTGACAAAATACAGCATCCTTTCCTGATTAAAACCCTTCAGAGTGTAGGAATAGAGGGTACATTTCTCAATCTCATAAAAGCCATCTATGAAAAGCCTACTGCAAGCATTATTCTCAATGGGGAAAAGCTGGAAGCCTTTCCCTTAAGATCAGGAACACGACAAGGATGCCCACTCTCGCCACTATTATTCAACATAGTACTAGAAGTCCTTGCAACAGCAATCAGAAGACAAAAAGGGATCAAAGGTATCCAAATCGGCAAAGAAGAAGTCAAACTGTCTCTCTTTGCAGATGACATGATACTCTATATGGAAAACCCAAAGGAATCCACTCCCAAACTATTAGAAGTTATAGAACAATTCAGTAAGGTGGCAGGATACAAAATCAATGCCCAGAAATCAGTTGCATTTCTATACACGAATAACGAGACTGAAGAAAGAGAAATTAGGGAATCCATCCCATTTACAATAACACCAAAAACCATGCGTTACCTTGGAATTAACTTAACCAGAGACGTAAAGGACCTATATGCTAGAAACTATAGATCACTTTTGAAAGATATTGAGGAAGACATAAAAAGATGGAAAAATATTCCATGCTCATGGATTGGAAGAATTAACATAGTTAAAATGTCCATACTACCCAGAGCAATCTACACTTTCAATGCTATCCCGATCAAAATACCGAGGACATTTTTCAAAGAACTGGAACAAATAGTCCTTAAATTTGTATGGAACCAGAAAAGGCCCCGAATCTCCAAGGAACTGTTGAAAAGGAAAAACAAAGCTGGGGGCATCACAATGCCGGATTTCGAGCTGTACTACAAAGCTGTGATCACAAAGACAGCATGGTACTGGCACAAAAACAGACACATCGACCAATGGAACAGAATAGAGAACCCAGAAATGGACCCTCGGCTCTTTGGGCAACTAATCTTTGATAAAGCAGGAAAAAACATCCGGTGGAAAAAAGACAGTCTCTTCAATAAATGGTGCTGGGAAAATTGGACAGCTACATGCAAAAGAATGAAACTTGACCACTCTCTCACACCATACACAAAAATAAACTCCAAATGGATGAAAGACCTCAATGTGAGACAGGAATCCATCAAAATTCTAGAGGAGAACATAGGCAACAACTTCTATGACATCGGCCAGAGCAACCTTTTTCACGACACATCTCCAAAGGCAAGAGAAATAAAAGATAAAATGAACTTATGGGACTTTATCAGGATAAAGAGCTTCTGCACAGCCAAGGAAACAGTCAAAAAAACTAAGAGACAGCCCACGGAATGGGAGAATATATTTGCAAAGGACACCACAGATAAAGGACTGGTATCCAAGATCTACAAAGAACTTCTCAAACTCAATACACGAGAAACAAATAAACAAATCATAAAATGGGCAGAAGATATGAACAGACACTTTTCCAATGAAGACATACAAATGGCTAACAGACACATGAAAAAATGTTCAAAATCATTAGCCATCAGGGAAATTCAAATCAAAACCACACTGAGATACCACCTTACGCCAGTTAGAATGGCAAAGATAGACAAGGCAAGAAACAACAATTGTTGGAGAGGATGTGGAGAAAGGGGATCCCTCCTACATTGTTGGTGGGAATGCAAGTTGGTACAGCCACTCTGGAAAACAGTGTGGAGGTCCCTTAAAAAGTTAAAAATTGAACTACCCTATGACCCAGCCATTGCACTACTGGGTGTTTACCCCAAAGATACAGACGTAGTAAAGAGAAGGGCCATATGCACCCCAATGTTCATAGCTGCATTGTCCACAATAGCCAAATCATGGAAGGAGCCGAGATGCCCTTCAACAGATGACTGGATTAAGAAGCTGTGGTCCATATATACAATGGAATATTACTCAGCTATCAGAAAGAACGAATTCTCAACATTTGCTGCAACATGGACGGCACTGGAGGAGATAATGCTAAGTGAAATAAGTCAAGCAGAGAAAGACAATTATCATATGATTTCTCTCATCTATGGAACATAAGAACTAGGAGGATCGGTAGGGGAAGAAAGGGATAAAGAAAAGGGGGGTAATCAGAAGGGGGAATGAAACATGAGAGACTATGGACTATGAGAAACAAACTGAAGACTTCAGAGGGGAGGGGGTGGGGGAATGGGATAGACTGGTGATGGGTAGTAAGGAGGGCACGTATTGCATGGTGCACTGGGTGTTATACGCAATTAATGAAGCATCAAACTTTACATCGGAATCCGGGGATGTACTGTATGGTGATTAACATAATATAATAAAAAAAATCATTAAAAAAGATCTCCTGCTGTTGTGCACACGGCAGGGCTCATACTGGGCTTTTGTCTGATGTCTGCCTTGGAAAATGTAAAAGATGGAGATGGCTGGGGGAGCTGCTCAGACCTTGGTAGTGAAGGAGAGGTGCTTGGTCTGGACACCTTGTTCTTCTAGAGTTTGTCGTGGCAGAGAATGTGTCTTGTTTCAAGAGCTATGGAATGCCACAGGACAAGTGAGTTGGAAGAATTTGGGGAAGCGCTTGAGTTGAATCATTGAAGAGTTAGCGCAGCTGAGATGGGCAGAGTATGGCATTCCAGGCAGAGGGAACAGCACATGCTGAGACTCAGAGGCACAGAAGGGCCTGGGATGTCTGTGGATAAGTTAAATGTTCGTCGTGGCTGTGGTGTAATTTGGGTGTGTGTGGGGGGGAATAAAAATTGGCTTGGAAAAATGTCCTAAGCACATGTTGTGTTTCTGAGTTTAACCTTTGTCCCTTAGGAACTGAGGAATAATTGGTAGAACTCTTTCCTTTTAAATTAATATACTTTGTTTTTTAGAACATTTTAGGTGTACAGAAAAACCGAGCAGATAGTAGAGTTCCCACATAGCCCCACATAGTTTCTCCTATTATTAACATCTTACATTAGGATGACATGTGTGTGTATTTTTTTTAAAGTAGGCTCTAGCCCAACCTGAAGCTTGAACTCATGACCCCAAAATCAAGAGTTGCATGCTCTACTGTCTGAGCCAACCGAGCACCCCAGCATGATATATTTATTACAATGAACTAACCCATACTGATACGTTATTATTCACTAAAGTTCATACTTTTTTCAGATTTCTTTAGTTTTACTTAATGCCCTTCTTCTGTGCCAGGATCTCACGTTACATTTAATCGATGTTTCCTTAGGCTCCTTTTGGCTGTGGCAGTTTCTTAGACTTTCCTCTTTTTGATAACTTTGACAGTTTGGAGGAGTTTGGTCAAGAATATTGTGGGATGACCCTTTATTGGAATTTGTCTGACATTTTTCTTGCGATTAGACTGGGATTATGGGTACAATGGGTTTTCAGTATAATTTGATGTACGTTTTACGAAAGTGATTTGAGGCCAGCATGAAGGGTGAATGACATGGAGTGTATTGAGTTGGTACACTTTCATTAGCAAGCCCTGGAATGGCTTACCATCACAATGATATATACTGACATGTCTTACTTTTGAGTATGACTTAGGCGACCTTACAGGATCTGGACCCAGCCTGCCTTTCCGACCTCATCTGACACTCTCTTTGCTCCACGCTTCAACCTCACTGGCTTCTATTTCCATTTCTTAAAGGCACAATACTTGCTACCCTCAGGACATTGGAATGCTTGAATGATGTTTGCGTTATAATCCAGGTAGAAGATGAGTTGGGCGTGAATTAGAGGAGAAGCAGCAGATTGGAGAGCATGTATATGGTAGAATTGAAAGAATTTGACTGGAAATATGAGATAAAGAAACGAGAAGATGTGAGCACAGTGCTGAGATCTGTAGTTTGAACAACTTGATCACTGGACTCGACTAATCACTGAGATGGGGAATGCAGGAGGCAGAGGGAGGGGGGCATCATGAGATCATGACGACACACCAAGTTTGGTTTGCCTGTGGGACATTGAGATGTTCTTATCCAGCAGGCAGTTGGAAATCATGAGTTTTAAAATCAGGAGGGAGATTGGGATAAGAATAGCTGCCAAACAAGAGATTGTGGTGGGGGCTCTGATTATTAATTCAACTGGGATAAACCCAAGGGACATATTTGCAGTAATTCAAACCCTTGGCAGCAAATAGTTTAATGTGAACATCAGGTCACTAGAGAAATTAACTTTATTTTGGAGACTATCAGGCAGAAGGAGGCCAGGACTTTTGGGAGGATTTTGTGGTCATTCCACTCACCAGGCTTAGGCTAATGATTGCTTCTTTTCTACTGAACTAAAACTTTGTGTTTGAGGAGTCTGCTGTATTAGCTAATTAACATAGCCTCAGGGAAAAAAAACAGCAGAGAATTTCGGGGTTTGGAAGGACTTATATGAGTGTAACATTGTGTGATGGACAGGCCAGGTTATGATGAAATTTATCCCAAGTATGATATTTCCTTACAGTCTTTGTCCTACTATATTTACATTAAAAAATACAAAAGTAGTACGTTCATGTTGTGCAGACACTGTAGTTTGGCTCACTCAGTAATCATTTTAATCACCTTCCCCCTTGTCTTCTACCACAGAGTCTGGAAAGCAACACACACAAATTCCAAGACTTCGTTACAACCTGAGATGGACATGAAATAAAGTTTGTGTTAGTGAGAAGTTCCCAGAAGTCCCTGTGGTAGGCTTTCGTTTCTGAATAGAAAGACCAAGATTTGTGAGGTGAAGCCTTTTTGCCCTTCTGCCTTCTTCCAGCATGGAACTTAGATACAATGCCTGGAAACAGCAGCCATCTTGTTACCAAGAGAATGAATGGTAAGCCAAAAAGTTTGGAGCAGAGATAGAAGGAGCCTGATTCCTTAATGACATCCTTTAGCAACTATGCTGGTTCTAGTCCACCCACTTCTAGATTTTGTGTTCTGTGGAAGAAAAGCCTTTACTTCTTTAAACCAGTACCCTGGCTCTCAAATTCAGCTGCCCATTAGAATCGCCTGTGGATGCTTTAATTTCCATTGCTTAAGTCACCCTGTATACCAACAATTGTATAGGAATTTCTGGTGATGGACCCTGAGTTTCAGTAATTTTTAAAGCTCCCCAGGTGATTCCAATGTGTAGCCAAGTTTGAAAACCAATGGTTAAGAGGTGCCTGAGTGGCTTAGTCATTAATCGTCTGCCTTCAGCTTGGGTCATGATCCTGGGGTCCTGGGATTGAGCCCTAGTCCTGGGATGGAGTCCCACCCCTCATTGGGCTCCCTGCTCAGTGGGAAGCCTGCTTCTCCCTCTTCCACTCCCCCTGCTTGTGTTCCCTCTCTCACTGTCTCTCTCTCTGTCAAATAAGTAAATAAAATCTAAAAAAACCCACAAAAAACCAAAACACCAATGGTTAAAATGACTACCTTCCCCCCTCAATTTTATTTACTTTATTTCTTCATGATAAGTGTACTCTTTAATCCCCATCACCTATTTCACCCATTGCCCCACCCACCTCCCCTCTGGTAACCACCAGTTTGTTCTCTATAATTAAGAGTCTGTTTCTTGGTTTGTCTCTGTCTTTTTTTCCCCTTTGTTCATTTGTTTCTTAAATTCCACATGAGTGAAATCATATGGTATTTGTCTTTCTTTGGCTGACTTTAGTTTACTCAGCATTGTACTCTAACTTAATCCATGTCATCATAAATAGCAACATTTCACTCTTCCTATGGCTGAATAATATTCCCATATATATGTGTGTGTGTATAGATATATCCAATATGTGTGTGTGGGTGTCTCACATCTTCTTTATCCATTCATCTATTGATGGACACTTGCGCTGCTTCCATAGTTTGGCTATTGTAAATAATGCTGCAATAAACAAAGGAGTGCATGTATCTTTTTGAATTAGTGTTTTCGTATTTTGGGGGTACATACCCAGTAGTGCAATTACTGGATTGTAGGATATTTTTTAACTTTCTGAGGAACGTCCAAACTGTTTTCTGCAGTGGCTGCACCAGTTTGCATTCTCACCAACGGTGCACAAGGGTTCCTTTTTCTCCACATCCTCACCAACACTTGTTTCTTGTGTTTTTGATTTTAGCCATTCTGACGGGTGCGAGGTGCTAGCTCATTGTGGTTTTGGTTTGTATTTCCCTGAGGATGAGTGATGCTGAGCATCTTTTCATGTGTCTGTTTGGCATCTGCATGTTTTCTTTGGAGAAATGTCTGTTCATGTCTTCTGTCCATTTTTAAATTAGATTATTTGGGGATTTTTGTTGAGTTGTATAAGTTCTTTATATATTTTGGATACTAACCTTTTATCAGACATGTCATTTGCAAATAGCCTTTCCCATTCTGTAGGTTGCCTTTAGTTTTGTGGATTGTTTCCTTCCCTGTGCAGAGATTTTTTATTTTGATGTAGTCCCAATAGTTTTTTTAAATTTTTATCTCCCTTGCCTCAGGAGATATATCTAGAAAAATGTTATGGCCGATGTCAGAGAAATTGTCTGTGCTCTCTTCAAGGATTTTTATGGTTTCACGTCTCACATTTAGATTTTCAATCCATTTTGAATTTATTTGTGTGTATAGTGTAAGAATGTTGTCCAATTTCATTCTTTTTCATGTAGCTGTCCAGTTTTCCTAGCACCATTTGTTGAAGAAACTGTCTTTTCCCCATTGTATATTCAGTCCTCCTTTGTTGAAGATTAATTGACCATGTAGTTGTGGGTTTATTTCTGGGTTTTATGTTTTATACCATTGATCTATGTATCTATTTTTTATTTTATTTTTATTTTTTAAAAGAATTTATTTATTTATTTATTTATTTATTTATTTATTTATTTATTTGCCAGAGAGAGAGAGAGAGAGAGCTTGCGAACACAAGCAGGGAGAGCAGCAGGCAAAGGGAGAAGGAGGCTTCCTGCTGAGCAAGGAGCCCA
The DNA here is from genome assembly GCF_002007445.2 of Ailuropoda melanoleuca. Taxonomy (NCBI): domain Eukaryota; kingdom Metazoa; phylum Chordata; class Mammalia; order Carnivora; family Ursidae; genus Ailuropoda; species Ailuropoda melanoleuca. The sequence goes on from NC_048225.1 coordinate 62,121,267, forward strand.
ATGTGGGACTTGATCCCAGGAGCCTGGGACCACGACCTGAGCCGAAGGCAGATGCTTAACTGCCTGAGCCATCCAGGTGCCCCTATATGTTTATTTACTTATTTATTTATTTGTAAAAGATTTATTTATTTATTTGAGAGAGCAAGAGAACAGGGGGAGGGACCAACGGAGAAGGAGACAAGCAGACTCCCCACCGAGCGGGGAACCCACCCTGGGGCTCCATCCCCTGAGATGATCTGAGTCAAAATCAAGAGTCAGATGCTTAACCAACTGAGCCATCCACATGCCCCTATGTGTCTATTTTTATGCCAGTACCATACTGTTTTAAACACTACCATTTTGTAATATAACTGGCAGTCTGGAATTGTGATACCTCTAGTCCTTTCTTTTTCAAGATTGCTTGGCTATTGAAGGTGGAAACCACTGTTTTTTGTTTTTGTTTTGTCACTGTTGTTGTTGTTATTCCCAGGTGGACACTATTGTTACAATACATGTGTCCAAACTATATTTAAACACGAGAAGCCTATAAATTCCCTCATCTCCAATCAACTCCATCTCTACTACAATCCCCAGGAGAATCACAGTCCTCAGAGAGCTGTGCCACGGCTTTCACCTCTCTGCACATACTAATGCATATTAGCTTTCTATTACAAAAATCTTTCCAGAGCCTGTTCAAGTAGCGTGTGAAGAGTGACATCGCCACATAGCCTGGAAACATCAGGACAAATGCTGATTTCAAAGTTTCTATCTCCAGGGGCGCCTGGGTGGCTCAGTCGTTAAGCGTCTGCCTTTGGCTCAGGGTGTGATCCCGGCGTTCTGGGATCGAGCCCCACATCAGGCTCCTCTGCTGGGAGCCTGCTTCCTCCTCTCCCACTCCCCCTGCTTGTGTTCCCTCTCTGGCTGCCTGTGTCTCTGTCAAATAAATAAAATCTTTAAAAAAAAATTTTTTTTTCTATCTCCATTGACCACTACACGACCTGGGAAATGTCCGTTAGCACCCAAACAACCTCTCCCAGTCTGCCTTTTGCATTCTGAGATAGCAGAAAACGATCTTCTTTTGATACAGTCTCATCTTCGCCTTCAGATGCTATAAAAGTCCATACAACTTTTTATCTATGAGTAATTATTTAACTATGAGACACAGCAGAACTGAAAATGCTGTTCCTGGGCTTGAAGGTAGGTAAGTCAGCCTCCGTGTGATGTGTTTCCAGTAGGGACGAGTCAGAGGGGAGGACTCCCTGTACCTCAAACAGGCCAATCGCCATTACCTCACTTCCCGAACTCGAGCGCTGCACCGCATGTGTACGTACACAAAGGTGGAGGCACAGAGTAAATAAGGTGAGGCGTGAGGCGGCCAGAAGGGTGAGCACGCACAGCCGGAAGGGGTGAGCACGCACAGCCGGTGGGCGGAGCAGTTTGGACGAGGCCGTGGTGCGCCTGCGCCCTGCCCGAGGCCGGATGCGAGCTGTTCGCTGATTGCGCGCTGGGGTTCACGTGGGCAGGTGCCAGTTCGCTTCCGCCGCGCGGTGGATGGACGTCTCCCTCGAGTCTGTCTCAGTCCAGTTTTAATGTCCGTTATGAGGAAGGAGGTCAACCCATACCTGACCCTCCGGGCCCGCCTCCGAATTTAGCGGGATCAGCCGGAACACCTGCTATTTCCAGGTGTTTCCAAGTCCGTTGAGGTGTGGCTTGGAAAACTTCCTTAACAGCTGGTCTCATGACGCAGCTGTTCAAAAGCCTCTCTTTCTTTTGGCACGGGGGCAAAGCTGATGCGGCTCTAAGCCCAAGTGACTCCATTTTGTGGAGCAGCCATTTTAAGGTGAGTTCTAGGAATTAATACAAGTTCCGACATGACAGTAGCCCTCGAGTTCTGTGCAGTAAAATCCACTTGGAGTTTCTGCCTCAAGTTTCAGGTGTTTGAGGTTTGGTTCTTTTGAAGAAGCCTCATCTTCTTTGGTTCAGTTTTGTTTTATTTGAAATTGCAGATCATTCTGAGATTGAGGAGAGGTTGCAGCTGGCACTTGATAACATTTTTAGCAGCCCTGCTACACTTGATAACGTTTCTAAAAATGTATATAAAAATAGTTCTCTGTTGAAAAGACCTAATTCCAGAGGGAGGATGCCTGTGCAACAAGTATTGATTTTGTGACTTTACCAAATGTGTAATATATATGCAGCGCTGTGTGGCAAACTCTAGAATGAGAAGGCATGGGCTCAAGTGTCAACTCCGCAGATAAATAACAAGTGTTGGGGTGCCCGGGTGGCTCAGTCGTTAAGCGCCTGCCTTCAGCCTAGGGCGTGATCCCAGGGTCCTGGGATCGAGCCCCACATCAGGCTCTTCCAGTGGGAGCCTGCTTCGTTCTCTCCCACTCCCCCTGCCTGTGTTCCTTCTCTCGCTGGCTTTCTCTGTGTCAAATAAATAAATAAAATCTTAAAAAAAAAAAAAAAAGAAATAAGTGTTGGTGAAGATGTGGAGAAAAGTGAACTTTTTAAAGATTTTATTTTACTTATTTGACATAGAGACAGCGAGAGAGGGAACACAAGCGGGGCAGAGGGAGAGGGAGAGGGAGAAGCAGGCTTCCCGCTGAGCAGGGAGCCCGATGCAGGGCTAGATCCAAGGATCCTGGGATTCATGACCTGAACTGAAGGTAGACACTTAACTGACTGAGCCACCCAGGCACCCCAAAAAGTGAACTTTTGCGCACTCTTGTGAACTCTTGTGTACTCTTGGTGCACAGTTGGTGCAGCCACTATGAAAGCACTATGGACGGGGCTCCTGGGTGGCTCAGTCGGTTAAGTGTCTGCCTTCAGCTCTGGTCATGATCCCAGGGTTCTGGGATCGAGCCCCACCTCAGGCTCCCTGCTCAGCGGGGAGTCTGCTTCTCTCTCTGCCTGCTCCTCCCTCTGTCTGCTGCTCTCCTGCTTGTGCTCTTTCGCTCTGTGTCAAGTTAATAAATTAAAGATGGAAAAAGAAAAGCACTATGGAGGTTGCTCAAAAAATTAAAAATAGAAATACCATATGATCCAGCAATTCAATTTCTGGGTATTTATCCCAAAGAGATGAAACACTACCTCTAAAAACTGCAGGCACCTGCAGATTTATTGCAGCATTATTTACCATAGCCAAGATATGAAAGCAACCTAAATGGCCACTGATGGATGAATAAAGAAAATGTGGTGTATGTATACAATAGAATATTATTCAGCCATAAAAAAGAATGAAATCTTGCCATTTGCAACAACAAATAGACCTTGAGGGCATTATGTTAAGTGAAATAATTCAGAGAAAGACAAATACAGTATGCTCTCACTTATATGTGGGCTAATAATAATAATAATAGTAATAAAGAGTAAAAAAGAACTCATGGATGCAGAGAACAGATTGGTTGTTGCCAGAGGCAGGAGTGGGGATGGTGGGATGGGCGAAATGGGTGAAGGGGGTTAAAAAGTACAAACTTCCAGCTGTAAAATAAATGAGTCATGCGGATGTAATGTACAACATGGTGACTATAGTTACTAATACTGTTATTGTATATTTGAAAGTTGCTAAGAGAGTAGATCTTAAAAGTTCTCATGACGAAAAAATTTTTCATAACTGTGTACGGTAATGCATATTAACTAGATTTTTGTGGAGATCATTTTGCAATATATACAAACATCAAATCATTATGTCGTATACCTGAAACTAACATGATGTTATGTGTCGTTGTATTTCAATAATTAGAAAAGGGGGGTGCCAGGGCAACTCAGTTGGTTAAGCATCTGCCTTCGGCTCAGGTCATGATCCCAGGATGGTGATATCAAGCCCAGCATTGGGCTCTATGCTCAGCGGGGAGTCTGCCTCTCCCTCTGTCCCTCCCCCTGTTCATGCTCTCTCTCTCTCTCTCTCATAAATAAATAAAATCTTAAAGAAATATTTAAAAAATCCTGTGCCCCTATGTAACTTGGGGTGTTTTACTAACTCTCTGTGCTTCACATTTCTTATCCATAAAGTAAGGCTATTATTGTGAGGATTAAAGGGGATAATACATGTAAGCATTTAGAAATGTGCCTAGTACATATTAAATGTCCCATAAATATTAACCATTATGACTAGTTGTATTAATTTGAAAACTTAATCCTGAATACTTATGCTCAAAAGTGAATTCTTTTTTGTGGGATTTTTTCCCCTCCAGACCTTCAGGGGACGTGGATTTCTCCTCCCTGCAACCCCCTCAATTTCTGTTGAATTCCTTGTTGGGATTTCACAGTAATATCCTGTTTTCCTCTTCTCACTCTACATATTCTTTCTGAGCTCTAGTTACCACCGTATGCTGCATGGCTCCCACATCTGAAGCTCAGTCTGAGTTTTTTTTACATACACTCCAGACTCCCGTGGCCTTTCACATCTGTCAAACAGCCTGTCACTTGTGTCTCCGGTGGATCCAGTTCTCTCACCCCCTTTGTCACAACCCCAGTTGGGACCATTGTCTTCTCTTTCAACTACTGCAGTAGCTTCCCACTCCAGCCTTCACTCTGTAACTTTTTTTTTTTTTAAGATTTTATTTATTTATTTGACAGAGATAGAGAGAGCCAGCGAGAGAGGGAACACAAGCAGGGGGAGTGGGAGAGGAAGAAGCAAGCTCCTAGTGGAGAAGCCTGATGTGGGGCTCGATCCCAGAATGCTGGGATCGCGCCCTGAGCTGAAGGCAGGTGCTTAACGACTGTGCCACCCAGGCGCCCCCACTCTGTAGCTTTAGCAATATTTCTAAAGTGTAAAACTGTCACGCTGTCTGTCCCCTGCTTCAATCTCTTCAATGACTCTCTATTGTCTTCGTGGTAAAATAGAAACTCCGTAACAAAGTTTACAAGTTCATTCATGATCTGGCCCATGCTTAGCCTTCCAGCCTCATCTTTTGTCCTTCCCTTCTTCACACCTTGAGGTCCAGACTTACTGAATGAATCCACTGTGCTGTCTGCCATTTCAGGGTTTTGGCACTTGCTGTTCCCTTCACTAGTTTCTCTACTCCTTGCCCCCCAACCCCCATCTTTGCCCTGCACCACTTTGTCTGCCAGACTCCTACTGATTCTTCACATGTCAGTTCAAGTATCATTTCTTCTAAGAAAAATTTCTTTGACTCCCGCACTTGGGTTAAGTTACTTCCTATGTGTCCTTCTAAGACCGATTCTCATCATTTCACTGTTACCACTATGTTGTAACTCCCTGGTTATTTATCTGCGTCACCTACTACAGGGAGAAGCAGATTCCCTGCTGAGCAGAGAGCCTGATGTGGGACTTGATCCCAGGATCCCAGGATCATGCCCTGAGCTGAAGGCAGACACTTAACCAACTGTGCCACCCAGGCACCCCGTGGTTTGCCTTTTCACCTGTAAATGTGTAAAATAATGCCTACCTTGTGACAGATTCATTTTGAAGCATGACATCAATTATTGTAAATCTGATCAAGTGGTGGTTACAGATGTAATTTTATCGTTGGAACGGTTCAGCACACCTGGCATGCAGCTGTTGATCTAAAAGCTTTTTCTACGCCCTACGTTTGTTAGTAAAGATTGTCAGGAGCAGATTGCTTTCAATTTGTAAGGCCAACAATATACCTTCACTATCCTACCTCAGGGGTGTGTCCGCTCTTCAGCCCTATGTCATAATCTTGTTCCAGGAGACCTTAATTGCCCTTCCATTCTGAATCACCCTGGTTGATTAAATTGATGATGTCATGCTGCTGCTATCATGCTTCCTGGTAAGCAGGAAGCAGCAGCTATGCTAGATCCATTAGAAAGATAGATGCATGCAGAGGGTGGGAAATAGATTCCACCAAAATTCAGGGGCTGTCATCTTGGTGAAATTTCTAGAGGCCCAGTGATCTGGGGCATGGTGAGGTATCTCTTCCAAAGTGAAGAAAAAGTTGTTGCATCTGGGCCCTCCTACCACTGAGAAAGAGATACAATACTGACTGGGCTGCTTTAGGTTTTCGAGGCAACATTAAACTCATCTGGGCATGCAACTCTCACTGATTTACTGAGAACGCTGAGAAGCTGCCGGTTGTGAGTGAGAGCCCTGCAAGACAAGGCTCCGCACCAGGTCCAGGAGGCCACACAGACTGCTCTACCGCCTGGTCTGTATAAAGCGCAGTGATGCTTGAGTGCCTGTGGCAGATAGGAACACTGTGGGGCAACTTCAGCAGGCTCCTAGAGGTGAATCGCAGCCCAGACCCTGAGGATTCGAGGGCATAGATTCACTATCCTCTGAAGAGAAGTATTCTCAGAAGAAACAGTTTCTAGGTTGTAACTGGGCCTTCGTAGATACTGAATGACTGACCATGAGTCACCAAGGTACTGGGTAATGTAAGTTGCCCATGATGAACTGGATATTGTTTAACCCTCCAAGCCCAAGAATTGGGCATTCACAGCAGCATTCAATCGTTAGACAGAAGTGGTATATAGGAGATCAGGCTCAGGCAAGTCCTGAAGGCACAAATAAGTTGTAGAAGTAAATGGCACAAGCTACTACCGTCCCTGCTCCTGCCACATCGTCTCTTCCCTCAACTGGAATCTGCGGCCTCTTGGGGAGCCCCTGACAGGCTGGCTAACGAGATTCCAGGCTGGTTTCAGATGGGTTTGTACAACATGCTGGTGCTACCCCAGCGTGGATGGTTGTAGCCCTGCAGGCCTGCCAGTAGGGGTGGCTTCAGAGGGTGAGAGAGAAGGAAAATCCTCCCAGTCAGCAGAAGTGTGGATCTATATACACGTGAGTAGTGGCTAATATTTTTGTTGGGTAGTCAAGACTTAAAAGGATCATGACTGAAAAATTGGTGGTAAGAAGGTCTTTGTGTAGAAATCTCTGACTATGATCAGAGTGTTAAGATATTGTGTCCCATGTGAAAGCTCACCAAACAGAAATCTCATCTGAGGAAGATATGAAGCAGATGAATGAGGTGAGCTGTTTGTGGATATCTATCAATCTCTTTCCTCAGCCAGCCTTGTCTTAGTCCAATGGAAGCCAAAGGAAATGGTCCGTGGGGTTATTTATTAATGGGCTCAGCAACATGGACTTCCAATTACCACTGCTGAATGTCCAGCCTGCCAAAAGCAGAGACCAACACTGAGCATTCAATATGGCACCATTCTCTGGGAGCACCAGAAAGCCATCTCGTAGAAGGATGATGACAGGGTTGCCTGGGTGGCTCAGGTGGTTAAGTGGCTGCCTTCAGCCCAGGTCATGATCCCAGGGTCCTGGGATCAAGTCCCACATTGGGCTCCTTGCTCAACAGGAGCCTGCCTTTCCTTCTCCCTCTGCTTGCCACTCCCCCTGCTTGTTCTCCCTCTCTGTGTCAAATAAAGAAATCTTTAAAAAAAAAAAAAAAAGAAAGAAAGAAGGTTGATTACAAAAGATCTTCTCTATCACGGAAGGTACAGAACTTTGTTGTCAATGAAATAGACACTCTGAACACAAATTTACCTTCCCTATTCCCAAAGTCTCTACCAAAACCACCATCCCAGGATTTACACAATGTTTTATTCACATGGCATTTCCTAGAGCATTGCTTCTGATCACGGAATTCACTGAAAATGAAGTGTGGTAATGACTCATGCCCATGGAATTCACTGGTCTTATAATGTTTCCCATTACTTTAAAGTCACTGGCCTGATAAAGGGGTTGTATGACCTTTTAGTAACAGTAACAACATTTTCAACTTAGTTATGTTACTAGTTGGGTGGAAACACTTTGCAGAGCTGGGGCAAAGTCTTCCAGGGTATGAATATGTGCTCTAAATCAGTGACCAATTGCTATTTTGCTAATAGCTGGTTTTTAATGGGTCCAGGAATTAAGTGGTGGAAATGGGAATGGTTTCTCTTACTTCCTGTTACTTTTAGTGGTCCACTAGCAAAATTTTCACTTCCTATCTCCACTATTTTAGGCCCTGCTGGTCTAGAAGTCTTATTTCACAAGGGAGGAGTGTTTCCACTAGGGAACACCTCAATGGTATTATTAAACTGGAAGTAAAGACTACCAGTTGGCCACTTTGAGCTCCTCACGCCAATAAATCAACAGGAAAAGAACGGGGTTATTAAACTGACTGGGAATGTTTAATCCTGACTATTAAGGGAAAATTGGATTTTTCCTCAGAGAGTAGCCCTTAGAGGCCTGTGTGCCCCATGTATCAAGGCCGAGTCTGCTGAATTAGACCTGTATTTAGTGAGGATTCTTATTAATTGCAAAGAATAGAATCCCGAATCAAAGCAGCTTGGGAGAAACAAGGAACTCACTCACAGAATAGTGTCCTGGAACTCGAGGGCAGGACTGCAGTTGGCCCTGAGGAATGAAGGGGAACCAGACTGTCAAATGGTGGCATAGCTTTCCACATCCCATTTCTGCTGCTCTCTGCACATCGGTGTCGTTCTTCTCACCGTAGACCCAGCTCCCCTGCTCCGGAGCTCCTGTGGCTGAAAACGTGGCTGCTAGCAGTAGCAGCGTTAGCTACCTGGAGATTGATCTCTCTCTCCTGTTCCAGATGCAAACTTCCTGGGAGAAGAATTCTGATTAGTCCAGCTTGGTTCAATGTTTGGGACAGGGGGTGTGTATTGTACGAACATGGTGGCTTCTGTGAAAACCTCAGGGATAGAGTTGGTTGGTTCGGAGGTTGATAATGCGTGGGGAGGTGATTGTGAAAAAGTCTGTTCCCAGAAGAAAAGAAGGATGCTGGGCTGACAAATTATGAGTGTCTACTACTAAGGAGTCCAATTTTTCTGCCTACTGATGAGGGAACAGAAGTCAAACTGAGGACAAAGCAGAAACTGACACTCCGCAACCCCCTCCCCCATGGGATGTGTGTGACATTCCTCAGGCACTCCTGGCTGCCCTAAAGGACAAAGAAACAGTTAACCTACAGGTACCACAATCTTGCAAGACTTGAGTCTCCCTCAGTTTACAAATGTCTTAGCAGTTTACAAGAATGAAGCATTCCTACCAATAACCTAGCTTCCGGAAGGGAATGTAGATACAATGAAATGTCCTTACAATCTGCAGCCTCCAGGAAGTTCCCAGCCATCTTAATGTTAACGCCTTGTTAGAGGGAAAAACAACCTTAACTTGACAATGGCAAGGCCTCTAGTATCCTGTGAATCTTCTTTAACATATGAAAGTATTTTCTCAACCTCCCTTTTTCCTTACCTCCCCCAACCCATGGTATATAACAGCCACCTCTCACAACCCCGGGGCAGCAGCTCTTTCTGCCCATGGGTCCTGTCCCCGTGCTTTAATAAACCACCAATTTTGCACCAAAGATGCCTCAAGAATTCTTTCTTGGTCGTCGGCTTGGGACTCCATCCCACTGAACCTCACCTATATTCCACAACCTCATCATACTAATAGTAACAAAAGTAAATGAAGAAATGAATAATAATTGCTATTTATTGAGCTTACTATGTTTTAGATACCAAATACATATATGGTATCTAGCAAAGCATAGGATTGTTGTGAGGATTTAATGAGTGTGTATATCTTTATATCCCTATGTATCTATATCTGTATTTTTAAGATTTTATTTATTTATTTGACGAGAGAGAGACAGCCAGTGAGAAAGGGAACACAAGCAGGGGGAGTGGGAGAGGAAGAAGCAGGCTTCCCAATGGATCAGGGAGCTCGATGTGGGGCTCGATCCCAGGACTCTGGGATCACGTCCTGAGCCGAAGGCAGACGCTTAATGACTGATCCACCTAGGCACCCCTATATCTATATTTTTATCATAGTCTATAAGGTAAGTTTAATTTTTATCCCCTTTTTACAAATGAGAAAAAGGAGACTTACAGAGTTAAGTAACTCGCCCAAGAAATGTCTGAGTTGGTACTTGAACCCAGACTTACTTGTTTCAAGGGCTGTTCTTGTGGCATGACACCCACACTAGTTCTCCAGGTTCTAAGCACTCAGTTTCACCATAAATCCCAGAGATGTGGCTGGGCCTTTGAAACCCTGTGTAGGTCTTACTAGTTACTTTTTCTGGCCTGGATTTTGTCCCTGGACACCATGTGTCTGATTCTCTGGGATCAATTGACCCTGAACCTTGTCTTATATGTAAAAAAAAGGGTCATGATAGGATCATGGAAGCTACATGAGGGCAAATATTTTTGTCTGTTATGTTCACTGCTCACACCTTGTGCCCAAAACAGTTCTGGGCACTTGATAGCTATTCATTAAATGAATTAATGAGACAAAGCGAGACCCACAAGTGTCCTGTCTGAGGACTCTTAGGACATTTCTTGTCTTTTGGCTATTAGGCTTTGTGTATGGTTTTAGGCAAGTGACAGGGAGAGATGTGGAGGGGATTTTTCAGAAGCTGTGTCTATGGGGAGGAAGAGGAAGGGAGAGAGAGGTGGGAGGAACTCTGCCCCAGGAGTGTCAGACAGATGAGGGGAGGAGAGGAGGGAGCAGACAATGCGTGTTGGACTCAGATTTATTAGTGGTCTGCAATGTAAATGTCCCCTCTCTGTCCCTGCGGGATCCGGGGTAGCGTCTGTATTGCTCGATGTTGCTGTAGTGGTGGATCTGTCAGTTGATGGCCTCGAGGCGGGCAACTGACATGGGGCTGAGCACGCATCGGTTACCATGCAATGAGATAAGGTAAATGCAATCTCTGGCCCAGCCCCTGGCGGGTGGAAATCAGTGGATGTTTCTTTCCCTGGGAGCCCATGACCTTGCTGAGCTCCTGCATCTCCCTGAACACCCTGCGCAGGGCTTGGATGCAGAGACTTCTCAGAATGTCTGCCTCCCTGCCAAGCAAGTTTTCCGAGGGCTCTGCTGGACAGCGTGACAAAGCGCACTGAGCTACGGAGACTTTTGTGCCATTTCCCTCTGTGCGGAGTTCCTGCGTGCCCGCCAGGCAGGAGCACAGCTGACACACGCACACTCACAAAGGAAAACACTTGTTAGCCCGGCTGGGAGACTCCTGGGTAAGCACTGATGTAATTTGTTTTCACACAAACTCTAACAGGCTTCTGAGTTAAGCATTTGCTCAGCTGACCTTTGCCAGAAATGACAGTTGCTTTGTGTCACTGCCTGTTGACAATGGTCTTCGTAGTCACACATTGTACTCAAAGGCCAAACACTCCAGGGTAACATTATGAAGGAGGTGAGCTGCTCCAGGGGTCTGGAAGGATCGTGTTGGGGGTGCAGCCAGGGCTGGGTCCCGGGATTCCACTCCAGGTAGAGAAAGGAAATGACAAGTTTGGGCCCCTGTTGTCCTGGGGCGCAAATGCTCCCAGGGTTGCCATAGATATTTTAATAATCAGGATGAAGCTTTCATTTGAATCAGAGGAATGCAAGCTCAGTATCTACTTGTTTGCCTCTCCTGCCAGACTGTGATGCCTGCGAAGGCAGGAGCTCGGACGTGTTCCTCGTTCCAGGCCTGTTGCTTAGCATCAAGGCAGGCACAAAGGACGCATTTGACGAAAATCTGTGGGATGAAACATGGATGTAGTGTCCTCCTTTGAGTCCTCTGTTTTCAGGCTCTTCTTTATGTCCTTTCTTTGGCGTGGGTCCCCGCTCACTGCAGGTGTCTCCTAAGAGCTTGTGTCCCTATGTTTCCTTTTCATCCTGGAAACGGAAGTTCATTTTGAAGGCTGCTCTATTGTTTGTACTGCTTGTAATCCCAAACTGAATGGGACCAATTTGTCGCACGCTTGGCTGGTCTTCACACGGCATGTTTTTGTGATACGTAACATTTCCTTTGAGACCAAGTGTGGCCGGTTATCGTGGCAAGAACCAGAGCACGCAGGGCTGCTAGTGTTCTGAATTTCAGCTTTCCCACTTTCTAATTGTGTAATTCTGACAAATTAGTGGATTTCACGGAACCTCAGTTTCCTTTGTCCATAAAGTGGGTACAAGAAGGTGAGCTTCTCTGAGATTGAACCCAAAGATTTTTTGATTTCTTTATAAGCAGAGAGTGCAAAAGAACTATCATTTAAAATTCACAGAAGGGTCATACCTCCTAAAAGAGGAAGTATCTAGGAAAATGCTTCCTATGGGTCTTATGCAAATTGTGGGTCAAGGATCTTACTCTGAAATGGGGTGGGTTTGATATTCTCTGGCTCCAAGAAGTGAAAATGTTGGCAAAATTGTGTAAAAAGTAGTCCTTATATTAAGCGGACTTAATCTCTCCAAATGGTTTCTTTAGGAGCAGTGTTTATTTCCTAAGTATGCATTTAGACTGCCATCTTGTCTCTTATTGCTTTTAGAAAATGGATGAGCCATTTTTCAACTCGTCAGTCACAGAGCTGAGACATTAAAGACACCTGGGAGACTATGAGCTGGTCCTAAACTCATGTGAGAAGAGAGAATGTGAAAAAGAACTTGCCCAGGCTTGATGGGGCTCAGGATGGGGCGGGCTGCAGTCTTATGCACACACTGTCCTATGGTCACAAAGCCTGTTCTGATAGTGTTGCAAAGTTGGAGTCTTCCCTGAAATGGACACTTCAATTGTCTGGCCTCTTGGAACGAGATCAGTCCGAAAGCAGGAAATAAGGACAAAGGAGATGGGCCCTAGATTGAAGTGTGGGGAAATAACAACCTCCTTTATCTGGACCTATTTGGGGAATCCAAAGTATTCCCACTGTGGGAGGCAGGCTGGCCCTTGCCCCATGGCAGCAGCAGAGAAGAGGATAAAAGTCAAACCCGGGGCCTGGGAAATTGGAGCAGTCATACTGGGTTTTAAGTTTCTCTCTGTCGTAATTCTTTTCTCTTCTCTCCAAGTCTGGGTTATCACAATGGGAAATGGGGAAAGGGTCTGTACAGCTCCTGCTGGGGCTGAGCAGTGGGCTTAGGAAAGTAGTACCCTATGGGAAGCAGATGTTCAGCCCCAGGGGTCCTGCCTGTGGAGCCAAGCAGCTGGCTGCGGTGGAAAGCACAGGAGAGATGGGTGGGCCATGCAGACGTGCCCCAGGGGGAGTTGGTAAAAGGCTGGGTTTTTGGAGATCTCAAGCTCTATGATTGGGGCATCAAGTAGAAACCTGAGTTTACAACCTGGTGGTGGCACATATTTGAGGCACGTCAGGATAGGGTTGTCGACCTCATTCAGCTGTAAAGGGCTTGGGTCGTGGCCAGGTTTTATTAGTGTAGCTACTGTTGTTACTCATAAAAGTGGAATTGGTTGATCTCTGAGACATCTTCTTGCTCAGTGATTCGGGACGTCTCAGGCTTGCTGGAAGCATCAGTGGAGTCCGGCCTGGCTCGAGTGTCCACTGCTTCTCCCAACCACATCCTCCTCACTCACTGTCCTGCTTCTGTTCAACCTGCACGGCGTGTGGGGTGATGCTGGACTGTTCCAGAACATGCAGCTAGGACAATGTTGTAATTCACGAGGAGTCATTCTTAAGTGTAGAGAATCTTGTGCTTCAGATCATCAGTCACATTCTTGGAAATGATGGTTCTGAAGTTTCCCTGGTTGCAGGAGGGCCAATTCCCAGTTATCTTGTGACATGCTGAGAAGTGGTTTGAGCATTTCCTAAAAGCAGAAGAGACATCTCAGGAGGAGCATAAACCAAATCTCAGTCTCGAAATAGCAAAACAACATAAATTTTTCTTAAAATTTACACATGAGCAGATCAGGCCATGCCGTGGGACAAGGCCAAGGAGCCATGTGGCAGGTTGTATTTTCCAAAGATAGCCACACCACCCTCTCTCCTCACATGTTTTCTATGATGATACTTTGACATTCCTCCTTTTGAGAGATGGGATCTACGTTCCATCTCCCTGCATCTGGGCGGGCTTGTGACTTTGGGGGAAGTAATGCTATGTGACTGAGCCTAGGTCATAAAAAATGATACAATTTCTGCCTGATTCTTGCAGAATGCACACTCTTGGAACCTACTTTAGATACCTATCGCTGGGTAACAAATCACCCCAAAGCTTAGCAATATACAACAGCACACTCATGCTATCACAGTTTCTCTGAGTTAGGAATGCAGCTGTGGCTTGGTTTGCTCCTCTGCTGTCAGATCGCTCATAAAGCTAGTCAGGGTTTTGGCTAGAGCTGGGGTCTTTTCCTCCCTGGCTGTTGACCAGGGTAACCCTCAATTCCTTGCTGTGGGGGTCTCTCCAGCATGGCAGCTTGCTTCATCAAAGTGAGCAAAAGAGAGAGAGTCTGATCTTAAGGTAGAAGTCACAATTTTCATAACCTAATCATGGAAGAAATATGCGCTCAATGTTACCATATTTTATTGGTTAAAAGCAAGTTACTCAAGGGGCTGGGATTACACAAGGCTGGGAATACCAAGAGGTATGGATCATTGGGGGACATCCTAGCGGCTTCTTACCACAGAACCTAACCACCATACTATGAGAAAGCCCAGGTGGGAAGGCGACATGTAGACGTACCAGCATTAAATGCATGAGTGAAAGAGCCTGCAGATAATTCTAGCACTCAGCCATTGAGTAACCTCCTGCCCTCCAGACTTCCCAGCCGAGGCTTCAGACATGTGGAACAGATGTAAACTGTCCTTGCTATGCTGTTTCTGAATTCCTGATCCATATAATCCTTGAGAATAATAAACTGGTTGTTGTCTTATACCACTAGGTAGGGACTAGAACAAGTCACGTATCTTGAAGCTTCATTGATCACCTGGTCACCTGGTTTGACCACATGAAACACCCACTGCACAATTTTTGCAACTAAATTGGCATCACATTTCAGCCCAAAGTCTGTAACCTGAAAATACTCTGAGAGTCCACACAGGTTTCAAAGACCTTGTCCCTTTCTAGTGGCTGTAAGCACTACTTACTTTTGGCTCATCTAAAAAAATTGGCACCCACTTTGGGTGTCTTTCCTATAGCAGCCATTTATAAAATACTCTCATGGGGCATAAGACAAACTGAATTTTCGTAGGATTTCTGGAATTCAGCTGAGCTTTCATGGCCAAGGGCACACTTCTGAATCAGACAGGATGTTCTAAGCTTTATTTTCAGTCAATTTTGAATAGGACAATTATAGTGCTTGGTCTGGTGTGAACTATGCATCAGAATAATTCTGCATACTTTTGTTTACACGTGTGTTCATGCGGAAAAAATTTTGAATTACTTTACTATCTGGCACTGGAATTCCTCTATAGGAGGGAAGTGACTTGTTTGAAAAAGGAGTTTGGTAAAGAAGCAGTAGGGATGTAAGGATGTGCCCCGATCTCACCTCCTGCCCCAGCCTCTCTGCATTGAGATAGGGAAAGGAATTTTTTTCTGACTTTGAGAGATGGTAGGGGAGTGGCAAGAACAGAAGAAAGAGAAGGGAGAAGGAAAAGAGAGGAAGCAGAAGATTATGTGAAGGTGGGTACAGTGAGATGTAGTGTTGGGACCAATAGAGGAAACCATCATAAGGGGGTAGCTAACAAGGACTGAGGATAGCAGGGATGTACAATGAGGATTTCTAGGTTGTCTGTTGTATAGTGAGTGATGGGGACTCCCTCCCTGTGACACCCCCAACATTTTCAGCAAAGTCTAGCAATCTCATACATGGTGTGTTTAACCTTTTTTTCTGCGAGGGACACATGGGTGGCTCCATTGGTTGAGCGTCCAACTCTTGATTTTGGCTCAGGTCATGATCTCAGTGTCGTGGGATTGAGCCCCATGTCAGGCTCTGAGCTCAGTGGGGAGTCTGCTTGTCCCTCTCCCTCTGCTCCTCCCCCGCTTGCTCTCTCTCTCTCAAATAAATAAAATCTTTTAAAAAAATGTGGTTTTTTTTCCATGAAAGGGATAAATTTTGTGCCTGGATTGATTTGGAACTGAACGAAGAACATTACCCCTGAGAAATCAGGATGTGAGAATATATGTCATGTGCATTTTCAAAAACCCTAGGGAAAGCTCGGGGTTTCCATAGGCCATTACGTCTGGTATTTGGAGCAGACGTTGCCTAACCCTCATGTTGCAGAGAGGTCCCAGCCAGCACGGGAGCTACCTGAGCTCCTACGTGTGTCAGGCCCAACCTGCTTTCTGGCTCCTAGGTCCTTCCTTAGTTTTCCGCCCTTTCCTTTCCCTTGGCCTATATATGTAACCCCCAGACCTGCACATACAGACCCAGCCCTTTCCAGGGCCCTGGGACATTCTGGAGATGCAGGAGGCATTTAATAGATCCAACCTGATGGTCTAGGGCACCACATAAAGTCAACTTTGCTGCTCATGCTTCCTGACTTTATGTCCCTGTCCTGAAAACTAGAACCTATTTTATTCTCAAATCCTGGGGCCATCTCTCCTTCCACACCCCAAGGGCCTCAGGACTTATAATTGGATGTCTGCTTTGAAATTTATTCCTAAATTTCTTCTCTGGTATTCCATCCAGTCGTTTCCTCTTAGGAATGAGAAACCTTGAGCTCTAGGCCTAGATCTGACACCAACTTGCTATTTCACTTTTGCAAAGTCACTTTTACTCTCTGGCACTTGATTCCTCACCTGTAAAACATTGTGGTTGGGAAGATGATTATTAACTCAGCAGGCTTGAACACGAGTTATGCAGGCTCCTCGGCAACGTGGACTTGATGGGATGGGCCCCAGGAGTTAACCAGTCCTGGCAGGGGCTCTAAAGATGTGGTGGATTGTAGGCAGGTTGGGGCAAGGCTTGTGAGTGCAGGGCTCCCTCCAGTGTTAAGAGGGCAGCTGCGGGGCATGAAGTACAGACGGGCAGGGAGTCTTGGTTGTCAAGACATGGCACACACAAACGCAGCCGGTGGCTGGGGGCTGTAGAGCAGGGTTTGGCCCCACTGTGCTGGCCGGGGGGCAGACGGGACTTGTAACCACAACCAGAACCCAGGAAAGAGGACTTGGGCTCAGGGCAACACTCAGTTTTCAGGGGGCAATGGAAAGACAGGGAGACTGAGGCTGAAAGGCAGGTGTATGGCCTGAATCAACATAGCTGGCAGGTTGAGACTAGGAAGCCGTGGGGGTTATTTCTAGCTTCTTAGTTTTCATTTGTTTGTTTTTGTTTTTAACAAAAACGAGATTCTTTCTGGGCAACTATACCAGCTAGTGCATTGAAATTGCTCAGGTTGTCCCTCTTTTATTCAAATCTGCCCTAGAGTAGGGCTAATCGTGCCTGGGAGGAAGATGGATGGCTGAGACCAGATCTCCCCAGGCCAGATTTTCCAGCATTCTTGGAACAGCCTCAGATATGTCAGGAGGGGTCAAATGAGGACAGCCCATAGCACCCTTCATGCTCACAGTGAGTCTAGGCCAGTGCACACCTGGATTGGGCCCCTCTGTATCATGTGTGTTGGATCAGTCCTTGAGCAGAACACTACACATACTTGTGGGGTTCACACTAGTGTGGGGGAAAGAAATCACAGTGTCTGACACACGGTAGTCCATCAACATATGTTGGTTAAATGAATGAAAAATGAAAGTTGAGTAAAACGAACAGGAAAAACTGATGGCTGAGAGAAAGGATAGAATAACAGTGATCCTGGGAAATAGTCCTATTGCCCTCATGTGACCCTTACTATCAACAACTGAGTCTTAACCTTTCCCCTATAACAAGAAAAATAATTCTCAAAACACATTTTCAGATTATAGATTGCCAGACCCAGGGAGATGTTCCTACCCTTGACCCAGTAATCCTACTCTTGGGATTCCATCATAAGGAAATAATTCAACAAAAACAAAAATCTAAGTGCACAAAGGTATTTATGACAACATTATCTGAGACAGCGGAAAAATGGAAACAGCTCACACGGCCAACAATAAGGGACAGGCTGAGTAAATTTTGGTGCTTCTACTCAATGTAATATTCTGAAACCATTAAAAAGATCACTGTGAAGATTATGTACCAAACACATAATAAACAACTCTATTAAAAAGAAGCACATGAAATGCAACATACATTATTAGTACAATTGTGTTGGGTACTGTTTCTCATGTCAACCAATTTATTTGTTCAATTTCCTATTGCTGTGGTTAAATTCCAAAAGGAATGTAAAAGGTACTTCAGAATATCTAAGCTTCCCCACCTTTCCTCTGATTTAAAAAATGATACATGTTAGAATCCTGGGAAGATGGCAGGAGTGGGGAATCTTCTTGAATCATCATATGAAAACAGAGCAACTGGCTAACCAAGTTAAAAACCTAGCGACAACATTTACAACGAAACTGAGTGACAAAATACAAGCACTGACAACCATGATGCGTCATGGGCGTCTGTGCAAGAGAGAGCAGATGGAAGCCACAGGGCATCTGATGGACCTGAACAATCATGAGAGAGTATCCGACAGGGTGCAAGGTACATAAGGTCAATCTGAGGGCAGCTGCTCAAACTGGAAGAACTTTGCTCACTCCAATCAAGGATGAGAACAAAGGGCTTTCAGGTAAAAGGCCTAAAGGTACAGGGTATTCTAGCCTCTTTGAACAGGAGCTCTCGAAACTGAGTAGCCTGTGTGTCACTTAAAGACAAGACCCCATACTTTGGAAAATTTCTATCAGAGGAATAAAAATTGGTAAAATAGGGAAAAAAAAAACCCTAAAACAAGAACATTCAGCTAAAAGTGGGAGGGGTGAGGGGCGCCTGGGTGGCACAGCGGTTAAGCGGCTGCCTTCAGCTCAGGGTGTGATCCCAGCGTTCTGGGATCGAGCCCCACATCAGGCTCCTCCGCTATGAGCCTCCTCCTTCCTCTCCCACTCCCCCTGCTTGTGTTCCCTCTCTCGCTGGCTGTCTCTATCTCTGTCGAATAAATAAAATCTTTAAAAAAAAAAAAAAAGTGGGAGGGGTGAAAAGAATCAGGAAATCTCAGAAAGAAAGGTATTTTTTAAAAAATAAATACCAACTGAGCCACCCAGGTGCCCCTAAGCCATTGTTTTTAACAACATCTTTAAAGTACTAAAAGGAACATCTGTCAATCTAAAATTCTCTATCCATGAAAAATGTCCTTTAAAAATGAAGGTAAAGATTTTTTCAGACAAATAAAAGCTGAGAGCATCTGTGGCTATTACTTTTACTACAAAAATGTTAAATAAATGTTTTTAATAAGTATATTATAATTATATATTAAAGAATATATATTATAATTACATATTAGAGACATATATGGAAATTCGGATCTACTCAAAAGAAAGCAAAGTGGAGAAAATGATAAATATATCAATATTTAGAAAATGATTTTCCCTCATTTTAACATTTTATTAAAAGATAATTCACTGTTTAAAAATAATAATCATGGTGTATAACATATGTAGAAATAGCATGTCTGACCACAATAACACGAGGGATGGGATGGGGAAATAGAAGCAAACTGTTGTAAGATCGATGTTATACATGAAATAGTATATTATTTGAAGGTAAACTGTGATAGGATAAATATGTGTATATAAAATGTTAAGCAACCGCCTAAAACCAGACAAATCAAAAGGCAAAAACCAAAAAAAACCCCAAAATAAAACGAAAATGAAAGGCAAATACCAAACAAATCTCCAAATAAATGTAGCTTAAAAACTCCAAGTAGGGGCGCCTGGGTGGCACAGCAGTTAAGCGTCTGCCTTCGGCTCAGGGCGTGATCCCGGCGTTATGGGATCGAGCCCCACATCAGGCTCCTCTGCTATGAGCCTGCTTCTTCCTCTCCCACTCCCCCTGCTTGTGTTCCCTCTCTCGCTGGCTGTCTCTATCTCTGTCAAATAAATAAATAAAATCNAATAAAATCTTTAAAAAAAAAAAAAACTCCAAGTAAGTGGAGATAAAATGGAATACTGAAAAGGGTAGCAAGCATTCAAAAAGATGTGAGGAAAATTAAAAAAAGGGACAACAAAGAACAAATGGGACAAGCAGAAAACAACAAGACGATCAACTAAAGCCCATGCATTTAGAAGTACTCATAAATGGTTCAGACATTCCAGTCAAAAATAGGAAAAGATATACCTTGCAAACACGTATAAGAAAACTGGAGTAGCTGTATTTATATCAGAGAAGGTAGACTTCATGACAAGAGCTGTTACAATGGATAATAAGGGACATTTTCTGATGATGAAATGGTCAGCTCATCATGAAGACATAGTTATAAATATGTATGTACCCAATAAGAGAGCTCCAAAATATATGAAGCAGAAACTGACAAAAATGAAAGGAGAAATGCCATTCTCAGTTGTTCATGTGACAGATAACCAGTAAGAATAAAGAAAATTTGAATATCATCCGCCTATTGGACTTCTCTGACATTTATAAAACATTAACACCCTACAACAACAGACACATATTCTTTGCAAGTGCAGGTGGAACATTAACCAACATAGAACTCATTATGAGTCATAAAAGAAGTCTCACCAAATTAAGATGAAATGAAATCACAGAGAGTCGTCTAAAAATGAATTAAATTAGAAGCCAATAACGAAAAGATAACTAGAAAATCCACAAATATTTGGAAATTAAATGACAGTCTTCCAAATAATGCACAGGTCGTAGGGAATTATCAGATATTTTGAATTGAATGATAATGAAAACACATCAAATCAAAATTGGTGGTATGTAGCTGAGGTAGTGCTTTTAAATTTATTTCAGCTTTAAATGTTGATATGAGAGAAGAAAGGTCTAGAAATCAATGACCTAAGCTTCTACCATAAAAAAAAAACAACTAGAAAATGAAGAGCAAATTGATCACAAAATAAGTAGAAGGAAATAATTGAGACAATTGGTAGAAACCAATGAAATAGAACACAGAAAAATAATAGAGAGTAAATAAAATGAAAAGCTTGTTTTTTGAAAAGATCAGTAGAATTGATAAACCTCCCACAAGACTAATGAGAGAGATACGAATTACCGGCATTAGGAATGAAAGAGGAGATATCATTATGGATCCTACAGATTTATTTATTTATTTAAAAATATTATTTATTTATTTTTTAATAACCGAAAAACAGGCATTTTATTTTATTTTATTTTATTTTATTTTATTTTATTTTATTTTATTTATTTTATTTTAGTAGCTCCACACCCAGTGTGGGGCCCAATGTTGGGCTTAAACTCACAATCCCGAGATCAAGACCTGAGCTGAGATCAAGTGTCAGACACTCAACTGATTGAGCCACCCAGGTGCCCAGATCCTATAGATTTAAACAAAAAATAAGAGAATCTTATAAATAACTTTATGCTAATGAGTGAATTCTATCAGATAATTTGGGTGAAGTAATACTAATTGTACATAAGTTCATTTAAAAAAATGGAGGAGGAAAACTACCCAACTTGGGGCGCCTGGGTGGCTCAGTTAGTTAAGCGTCTCCCTTCAGCTCAGGTCATGATCCCAGGAGTCCTGGGATGGAGCCCCACATCAGGCTCCCTGCTCAGTGGGGAGTTTGCTTCTCTCTCTGCCTGCCGCTCCCCCTGCTTGTGCTCTCTCTGTGTCAAATAAATAAATAAATAAATAAATAAATAAATAAATAAATATTTTTAAAAACCCAAACCAAAACAAACAAAAGAAACTACCCAACTCATTTTAGGAAGTCAGTGTTATCTTGCTACCAAAACCAGACAGAGATAAAATGAAAAAACTTAAGAACAATGTCTCTCTTGAACAGAGATAAAAAATATTCTTAGTGTTTCAGCAAACCGAAACCAACAGTATATAAAAATGATAGCATGTCATGACCAAATGGGTTTATCCCAGGAAATGGGAGGTTGACTTAACATTTGAAACAAAATCCATCAGCATCTGAAGATCAGTTAAACATTTACATATTTCACCTAGTTTTTGTATAGTTTTATTTTTCATCTTAAAAATTTAAATAATCTGGAATTTATTTGGGTGTATGGTGGCAAGTGAGAATTTGACGTTTTTGCCAGTTATTTTTACTATTTGTTGAATAATGACATTTTCCATTAATTTTCCTTCCNTCCTCTCCTCTCCTCTCCTCTCCTCTCCTCTCCTCTTCTCTCTTTTCTTTCTTTTTGCTTCCAACTGTATTAGTCTCTTTTTATTCTCTTGGTAATCTCTTCCAGAATTAACTACTTCCCGTTTGTAGGTGATGAACTGTGTGAGGGGTCCACTTCAAATGTTGGCACAGCTCTGAGCATGGCCCTTCCCTTTACTTGAACTCAGAATTAAGACTTTTGGTTCTTGTTTTTTATATTCCAGTCCCAAAAGTAGTTTTCACCGCAAGGAGTTATCTGCAGGCCTTATGCTTTCTAGCAGTCATCTCCAACCAGGCTCTAACTTCTCCAGGACATTATATGGGATGGATTGAAAAATGTATGAAACTAAGAGGCGTTCTTTCAAATGAGTTTAAATGCATTTTATTTTTAGAAAACCTACATGACATGTCTTTTTCTTAAAAACAATGCCTCCGCTCCAAATAAGGTCAAAGTAAATGAAGAGCTGAAGATGACATCAGGCCCATTTGTCTAAGTCCTCGTGTCGTGCGGATGAAGAGTAGCAGCTGGTTACGACAACAGGTGATATATCCAAAGTCATAGCCAAATTCTTTTTTTTTTCATGTGTTATAACTGTATTTTTCTTATAACTGAAGTAAGCTTCACTCATAGGCCTAAGTAAATACATTATTTTTAACATAATACCTGCTACTTTTGACCATTTTTATTTTTTAATATTTTTTAATAATATTTTTTTATTATATTATGTTAGTCACCAAACAGTACATCCCTCGTTGTTGATGTAAAGTTCGATGATTCATTACTTGCGTATAACACCCAGGGCACCATGCAATACGTGCCCTCCTTACTACCCATCACCAGCCTATCCCATTCCCCCACCCCCCTCCCCTCTGAAGACCTCAGTTTGTTTCCCAGAGTCCATAGTCTCTCATGCTTCATTCCCCCTTCTGATTACCCTCCCTTTCTTTATCCCTTTCTTCTCCTACTGATCTTCCTACTTCTTATGTTCCATAAATGAGTGAAACCATATGAGAATTGTCTTTCTCTGCTTGACTTATTTTGCTTAGCATTATCTCCTCCAGTCCCGTCCATGTTGCAGCAAATGTTGAAAAATTGTTCTTTTTGATCATAGCCAAATTCTTTATTACTTTTCCATTGCTAAACCATCCTTAAAGAAAATCATATGTGGGGTGTGTGGGTGGCTGAGTCCTTTAAGTGAGGTGGGACTCTTGATTTCAGCTCAGGTCATGGTCTCAGGGTTGTGGCATCGAGCCCCACTTCAGGCTCTATGTTGATATTCTCACTCTCCCCTTCCCTCTGCCCCTCTCTCAAATAAATAAATCTTAAAAAAAAAAAAAAAGAAAAGAAAATCATTTATGGGGTCACACCATCCTCAAAGTAGTCCAGCAGAGCAACCATGCCATCTGGATTCACGTTCTCTCCAATAAAGAACTGGTAGTTTTCAAATTAGCAACGTTGTGCTTGATGCGTTCTGCAGTTCCTGTCATGGAACGTTTTACTCTCTCCAGCCTCTGTTCTTCGAATTTGTCTTTGATTGATTGCATCTTTGATGTCGTTCTTGTAGGCTTCTTCTGTGGAGCTGGTTTCGGCAAGTGGTGGTTCGTGACAATATCAGCACCGGTGATGACTGTGCTTTCGGTACTTTCAACCTCGGGGACTTCAGCAGAGGCATTTCCACCAATGAAGGAGTCATCAGTGTTACCCTCTGTCCTACTGACCAACTTTCCCCTCCACCCCCAGTCATGGCGGAAGGCAAGCTCCCAGATCTTGTAGTTGCCTGAGAGCATGTCATCCTGGCTGATGAGATCTGGGTAGATGAACGCGACAGTGACTGCAGAGAGGAGGGCGGTGCAAGCTTAGCAGGACCTGGAGCTCTGAGCCAGTGGGGTGCAGCCAGAGCGGCGGAAAAGCACCCCATTAATTTTTGATGTTGCCTTATCATATCAAAAATTGGTAATTTGCATGTTTGTCAGTACTTTCGCCATTAGGAAGTTTTGTAATGTTTAATAATAGTAGTTTAACTATATTGTCTATCTGGCAAAACAAAGAATCTTCAATACTCTTATTGTAAACATTTTCCCCAGCTCTTCTTTCTTTAGATCAAATGTATTTATGAACGGGTAATATATTTACTTGGCTTAAAACTCAAATTATAGAAAAGGGTATACAGATACAATAAATATTGCTAGGTTTTTTTTTTTTTTAAGATTTTATTTATTCACTTGACAGAGAGCACAAGCAGGGGAAGAAGCAGGCAGATGGACAGGGAGAAGCAGGCTCCCTTTGTTTTAAAGATTTCATTTATTTATTTGAGAGACAGCATGAACGGGGGGAAGGTTAGAGGGAGAGGGAGACTCCCTGATAAACAGGGAGCCCAATGCAGAGCTCCATCCTGGGACTCCTGGATCATGACCTGAGCCAAAGGCAGATACTTAACCCACTGAGTCACCCAGGCACCCCCCAAGATGCAATGTTAAGTGAAAATGCAAAGTACATAAGACTATGCATAGTTTGCAACCAATTGTGTGCATATATATTTTTTAAGCAGGAAAAATTATATTTACACATTTACTAATCTATGTGTAAAATATCTATGAATAGATATGCCCAGCGGGGAGCCCAATCCCTGATCCCAGGATCATGACTTGAGCCCAAGGCAGATGCCCAACAACTGAGCCACCCAGGTGCACCTAGTTTTGTTTTTGCTTTTAAGGTTTATTTATTTATGAGAGAGAGAGAGAAGAGGGGCAGAGGGAGAGGGAGAGAGAAACCCAAGTGGACTCTTTGCTGAGCTTGGAGCCCTGCCCCTGG
This sequence comes from Ailuropoda melanoleuca, assembly GCF_002007445.2. Taxonomy (NCBI): domain Eukaryota; kingdom Metazoa; phylum Chordata; class Mammalia; order Carnivora; family Ursidae; genus Ailuropoda; species Ailuropoda melanoleuca. The sequence continues at coordinate 62,145,929 of NC_048225.1, forward strand.
CTGGATCTCATGACCCTCAGATCATGACCTCAGCAGAAAACAAGAGGCCATCACTCAACTGACTGTGCCATTCAGGCACGCCATTGCTGGTTGCTGGTTTTTTTTTTTTTTGGGGGGGGGGTGCATTTATTTATAGATATTTTACACATAGATTAGTAAATATGTAAATATAATTTTTCCTGCTTAAAAAAATATATATGCACACGGTTGCAAACTATGCATAGTCTTACGTACTTTGCATTTTCACTTAACATTGCATCTTGGGGGGCGCCTGGGTGACTCAGTGGGTTAAGCATCTGCCTTTGGCTCAGGTCATGATCCAGGAGTCCCAGGATGGAGCTCTGCATTGGCTCCCTGTTTATCAGGGAGTCTCCCTCTCCCTCTAACCCTCCCCCTGTTCATGCTGTCTCTCAAATAAATAAATGAAATCTTTAAACACAAACAGGGGCGCCTGGGTGGCACAGCGGTTAAGCGTCTGCCTTCAGTTCAGGGCGTGATCCCGGCGTTATGGGTTCGAGCCCCACATCAGGCTCCTCTGCTATGAGCCTGCTTCTTCCTCTCCCACTCCCCCTGCTTGTGTTCCCTCTCTCACTGGCTGTCTCTATCTCTGTCGAATAAATGAATAAAAAATCTTTAAAACAAGCAAACAAACAAACCCACATTGTGTCTTGAAATTCAGTCCATTTCAGGACATAAAAGTTTCCTCATCATTTTTTACAGCTGCATAATATACCATTGAGGGGATACCACAATTTATTGAACAATTTCCTATTGATAGATTTGTTTCCATTTTCTTATGTGGTAACGGTAAATAAAAGTAACATTCCAACACATTTTTTTTTTTTTACATAGATACAAGGATATCTGCAGGATAAATTCCTAGAAAAGGAATTTCTGGATTAAAAGGCATGTGCTCTTATAATTTTTAAGTATTGTCACATTGCGCTCCGTAGAGGCTGTCGCAATATACAACACCATCGGCAATGTATGATAGTACCTGTTTACCCACACCCCTGTCAATGACGTTTTCAAATGTTTTGGATGTTAACATTCTAGAGGTTAAAAAAGTTTACATAGTGTATTGTTTTAACTCATATTTCTTTTATTATGAGTGCTTTTTAAAAAGCTCTACTTAGTTACGTCTGGGTGGCTCAGTCCGTTGAGCCTCTGCCTTCGGCTCAGGTCATGATCCCTGGGTCCCGGGATCAAGTTCCACATTGGGCTTCCTGATCGATCGATCGATCGGGGAGTCTGCCTCTCTTTCTGCCCCTCCCCCACTCCCACCTTGTTTGCGCTGTCTCTCTCTCAAATAAATAAGATCTTAAAAAAAAAAAAAAGCTCTTCCTAACTACTGTTTCATTTCTGGAAGTTATCTTGGAATTTTAGTATATAGCATTGATAACTAAGGTATAGCATTGATAAATAATGACAGTTTTGTCTTAGACCTTTCGTTTTTGTTTTATGCCTTCCTTTATTGCATTGGCCTTAATTTCTAGAATAATATTAAATAATAATGGTGAGACTGAGCCTCCTGTTTTGGTTACTGATTTTAATGGAGCAGTCTCTAGTATTTCAATTTTATTGCTGCTCTTCATTATGTTAAGAGATATCTTACACTTCCTACAATTTTAAAGCTTGAAAAAAAAGCCCCCAAACCCAGAAACAGATGTGGAATTCTAGCCAATGCTTTTCAGAATCTAGATTTGGGTGATTTACTTTTCTTATTGATGAACTGTATAATTTTAATACGTTTCCTAATGCCAAACGATCTCTACATTGCTAAAATAAACCCTGTTTGGCTACCAAGGATGATTTTTTAATGTCCTTTCATCCAGTTTGTTCAGGTTTTCTCAAAAATTTTCTGTCCACATTTAAAAGTGAGGCACTATTGTTTCTTTTTGTGTATAGGCTGTTCTTGACAGGTTTTGTTATCAGGGTTATGATGACCTCACAAAATGAACCAGGCAGCCTTTCTTCTTTGCTTTTTTGCACAAATTCCTCTCTGTTCTCCTGGCTGGCGAGAACCGGGCTGGCCTGTGTTCAGAGCTACTCCAGGACTCTGGCGACCTCCAGCATGTTCTGGGCCCTCTTCTCAACTCTCAGTGCTGTTGTCTCTGGCATCCTGCTGCTTCCCCTTCTCCTTCAGGCCGACTTCCCAGTGAGCTCCTGTAGCCTCTGAGCTTCGACCTGAGCTGCCCTCTGTGTGAACCCAGCGGAGGGGATTTCCTTGGCAGATGGTGGTTCTCCATGGGCTCCTCCCACTTCCTTCTGGAGTTCTCTCCCAGCGGCCCTCCTAGTTCTCTTCTGAGCTCCTGCTGCCAGCTCTCTGCTGCCCTCACCTGCTCTCTGGCCACCATGTCTGTCCCTGTCCTGGCTTCCTGCAGCCAGAGGCGTGGAGAATGGGACTCACTCTCACAGGCTCAGTGTTCACAGATGCCTTGAAGTCCTTAGGAATTCTCCAGAGCGACTGGTTTGAAGGGGGTGTTGCAGTGAGGCAATGAGTTGTTCTGGCTGCCTCTGAAGAAAATGCTAGAATAGACCCAAATGGCTCTGCCCTTATGGGGGAGACACAAATCACATTTATACCAAAAGGCACCTCTGAGGAGATCTGGTGTGGTGTGGCAGGACATGAATCCCAGAGTGAGGAAGGGAGGGGTCACATTTAGTCTAGACCTTTGTCCAACATGAATATGGTGTTCCCCAGAGACAGATGTGGCCCAAGAGGTGTCTATGCCTTACACCTCTACACGCATCAACACCCCTCCCCACAACTGCTTCCCTGTCCTTTCCTGCCACCTGAGACAATTTGTATGTCCAGCCTTTGTGTTCAGCTGTCAGCTGGGAATGACACCAGGTGGTGAGGCCTGAGCTATGCAGTGAATTGTCTGGCTCAGGCTGACACTTTTCTTGCCAATCGCCCCTGATACCATCTAAGGCCAAGGTCATGAGGAGGCACTTATATAAGTATGTTGTTTGTCACTATTTAATCTCATCTAGTGGTTGAGAGTATGGCATCTAGAGTCAGGCAGATTTGGGTTGAATCCTGGGTATGTCACTTACTAGCTGTGTGATCTTGGACAAGTCATGTGACTTCCCTGAGCCATTGTTCCTTATCTTTAAAACAGGAAAATAACAGATATACTCATTCGGTTGCTGTGAGATGATAATGCATATAAAGCACTTGGCCTAATGCCTAACCTAATAAATATTCTATGTATGTTACTTAAGCTAGTTCTTTATTCTTTAAAAACAAAAAAAATTATTTATTTATAATCTCTATATCCAACATGGGGCTTGAACTCATGATCCTGAGATCAAGAGTCACATGCTCTTCTTTTTTTTTAAAACTTTTTTTTTTTTAAAGATTTTATTTACTTATTCAACAGAGATAGAGACAGCCAGCGAGAGAGGGAACACAAGCAGGGGGAGTGGGAGAGGAAGAAGCAGGCTCATAGCAGAGGAGCCTGATGTGGGGCTCGATCCCATAACGCCGGGATCACGCCCTGAGCCGAAGGCAGGCGCTTAACCGCTGTGCCACCCAGGCGCCCCAAGGTGCCCCTTTTCTGATTATTACCGTATGTCTCCTATGAATCAAGGTAACTTCTTAGCAAGAGTCTCTAGGATCAATTTTCAGGCTGTCTTTCCAGCCTTACTTCCGCTGTCCATTGCACTTAATCTATCAGCTGAAGTTTCACCTCCTTGCTTTAGTTCTCACTGTTCCCTTAAACTAGCCTCCTCCCTTCTTGTCATCGTGTGCTGAGAATCTTACCAACTATCAAGGCCCAAGTTAAATACCACCTAACCCAAGAGGAGTTCCTGGCTGCCCCATTCAGAGGTTCTCTCTGCTTCCTCCTGCATCATTACAAACATAACTGTTTTCAGTCAAGAACCAGGAGATGAGATTGGCGCCTGAGCATTATATCTAGTGACAATGTTCATGTGACAAATGTCCTGAGCTTCTGTGGACGTGTTCCTCTCCTCCTGGAGAGTTGATCTCTGAATGCCTTGGCCTTACAGGCACTGTTGGCTCCAGAATTTCTCCACTGGAGGGACTAGGAGGCAGTCTGGTAGAAGGGGAAGCTAGAAACAAGGACACTGATGTCACTTGTGTTGTGTGCTTATCAGGGATGGCTTAGGGAGGGGATGAGAAGTTGGGGTTGAGTGCCATGGAGGTTTCTTAATCTGTGAGTGAGGGATGGAGTCCGTAAGCCTGGCCAGTAACTAAACCGGCTCTAACCGAGGATGTTTTTGAAAGTGAGCATGTAAAGACAAATGGACAACACATGAGGAGGTCATGTGGAGTCTTTGGGGGAAACAAGCCAGAGTTTTACAATGTCTTGTCCCACAGCCACCTCCAGGCCTTTGTGAAAGGCCTGCAGGAGACCTGGGACCTTTGCCTGGGTTGGGTGGGCTGGGCTGGCTAGTGCCGGTGAGAGCTTGAGCCTCTAATCAAAAGGCAGAGAAGTGGGGCCGAGGAAGGAAAGGACCTCACTTCTCCAGGGACCTCTGAGGTCTGATGGGAGGAGCTTGTTCTAGATCTGTCTGCTGGGAACCATGGTTAGGTGGTTAGGCTAGGGCTAGAGGTGTACTCCTCTCTAGGAAGTGTGTTGAGGGCAGTCCCCAGGGATCTCAGGGGTGTGGCCATGCTTTGAAGCATGAAATTGGGTGGGTGTGTGACCTGGTGTCTAGGCATCCTCCCCCGGGATCGAAGGGCAGTGTGAGGGAGGGGTGCAGTGTAAGGGGAAAGCTGGGCAATGACCCAAGCCTGACACAGAGGACTCGAGAGAGATGCTTGCTCCTTTGGATTGCTATGTGAGGCAGCAAAGGACGAGTTGAGCCCAGGGTGATGGAGTAACGGCAGAGAGTCTTTCAGAACACAGCCCCGGACAAGCCTCATTTTGCCATACTCCAGGCTAGGTCCCAGGATCTAGCCCTCAGCTCTTCTCTGACTTTCTCTCTGGAAAGTGTGTTCCTCTCTTAGACTTTGAGGAATCAGGAGTGCCATTTGCCAAATATTTCCAGTTCTCTATTCCAAGCATGTGGTAAGATTGGACTTCCGGGCACCCTCGTGGCTGGCTGGAGCCAAGTGACCATTTATGGCCAATGGGCTGTGAACGAAAGGCATATACATCACTGCTGGTCCAGAGCATCTCATTGCCAATACAAGACCCTTCAGAGCTCTCTTTCTGGCAATGGGTTAGGCAATGTTCAAGAAAATGGCTGATCTATTGGCTTAAGTTCTCAAGTGAGGAGATGTGGAGCAGAGCCACTAACCATGGACAGAGAGCATAGGAGGAAATCCACCTTTGTGGTTTTAAACCACTTCTTTCTATCAGTCTTACCTCACTGAAGAGCCAGTTGTCTCGTGTATTCCCAGGTTTTACTGTTTCACGATATTGCAAGACCTACTTGCTCTTTTTTTTTTCAAGATTCCGCACCTCTTGATATACTTGCTGTCCTCCACTGTCCTGCTCTCTCTTTTCCTGGTTCCTGTTCTTTGCAAACGTATTCCTGGATCCCAGTACTACCTTGTCACTGCTTAGCTCCAACCTCAGGGTCCCTAAAGTGCCCTCTTTGCCCATGAAGAGAGGTGGGTTCTCTGCAGGCAAGGTTGTAGAGCTGGAGCAGGAGCGGGCAGAGGGTGTGTGGTAGCCAGATTCCAAGATGGCTTTGGTGATGCTGTCTCCTGGCATTCACACCCTTGTGTCACTTTCTTCCACCTGGTACCCGTGGAGGTCTTGTGAGCAGTAGAATGTGGCAGAAGTGGTGGTATGTCACTTCCAAGACGAGCTTATAAGCAATTGCGGTTTCTGTCTTGGTTACTCTCTCTCTCTATTTTGATAATTCACTCTGGGGAAGACCTGTCATGAGATACTACAGTGAGATCCATGTGACAAGGAACTCCTGTCCTGTGAGCAAGCTTGAGACTCCAGACCCAATCGAGCCTCAGTGACTAAGCCCTTGCTGATGCCTTGACTGCATCCTTACAAAAGACCCTAATCTAGAACCACCTTGCTAAGCCTCTCCCGAATTCCTGATTCCTTAATAAATGTTTATTGTTTTAGGCTAGTAAGTCTGGAGTAACTCATTATGCCACAATAAAGAACTAATCCAGGCCAGGTGCTAAGGAGGTCGTGTTTTTGAGTATCACAGTGCAGTATGATAACGATGCTAGATCTCTGCTTGGCCTGGCTGTGTCCCCTGCTCTGGGACAGACCTGTCCCATGCCTCTGTGCATGGTTGCTGAGGAACCTCTCAGGACAGCACTCAACCCAGGGGAGGAGGGGACAGGAAACAGGAACACAGCCTGGTGTCTATCACCTAGAAAGTCTCTTAACCCCAGTCCCAAGAGACTCGCTCCAGCCTGTCTTGTAGCAAACAGGGAGTTCTAAGCAAACACTGAAGCCATTTTACAAAGAATGTAAAACATTGGTGTACCAGCCACATTGCTTTGGGACAGCTTTGTTCACCATGGAGAGAGAGGGAGAGCGCGAGCGAGCTGCTGTGGCACCGTGAGAAGCCCAGCACACCTGTGGTGGTGCTGGGTGCAAGGAGCAGCGGCAGAAGCCAGAGCCCGATGGAGTAAAGGGTGGTGGAGATGCGTGAGCAGAGACACCCCTGTGGGACACATTCCGTAGGCTTGAGGGCCGAAGTTATCAAGGGGAGCAATAAGCTGGTGAAATCAGAAGTACTGCTGTTGAAGCATCTTCCCCCAGGCTTGTAGCCCTGCAGGACTTGGGGGAATTTGGGGTTCAATAACAGTAACAACAGATACTGTTCTTCCTCTTATTAAACACTTGCTATGACTGACTTAAATAGTTTATGCACATCATAATTTTCAAGCTCTGAAGTAATCTGTAAGGTGGATGCAATTCTCATTTTACAGATTAAGAAATTCACATTACACAACTTGTTTCCTCCAAGCACTTTTCCCAAAAGTCAAAGCAGGGACCACATGGGCAGACACCTTCCATCTTTTTTTTTTTTTTAAGATTTTATTTAACGTGTATTACATTATAACATAAGTTGTAGAACATATGTGTGTAATATGTAGACATGTATGTGTATATATACATAGCTAATAAACAGTGATATGTGGTTGAGGACATAGGATGGGTGCAGGTCTTTCAAATGATCCTTTTGTCCCTTTACAAAGTCCTGGGTCACAGAGGCCTTTCAGATTTGCTCCAGAGGGAGGCCTGCATAGGTGGGCCTGACAGCGCGTAGTCAACGTTCCAGGGCTGAGAGGGGGCAAGTCCCAGAAGAGCTGCCCCCGTTCCTATCTGTTTGGCCTACACATTCAACCCACAGAAGAACACAGAAAGCCAGCAAGACAGGAACAGCCTTGTTCCTGATAATGTAGTGGGAAAACCTAGCCTCTTTCCTACTCCTTCAGGTTCTCTAGGACGTGGGACGCTGACCTGGCTCTCAGAGAGAAGCCCTGTGGGTAATAGGTAAGTGATGAGTCTGGGAACAGGTTTGTGAATCCTGGCTTCTGAAAGGTTATGAGGCCTTGGTGCTGGAGTTGGGCAGTCGGGAGGGGCGCTGGGGCTCCTTTTTGGCTCCCCGATAAAGGGGCATCCTTTAGAGAAACAGGGCTTGACTGAGGTGTGAAACTGGAGTGACATCTGATTTCTTAGAGCTTCTGAGTGCTCTCCTTTTTGCCAAGGCTCTGGGATGGCATTCTAGAGTATCCCTCCTACCTAGCTAGCTTTCCTACCCCCAGACCAGGGAGGGTCTCCACCCTTGACCACCCACACCTACAAGAGGATTTGAGAATGGCTCCACAACCCCTTCCTTCCTCAACTCAGTCCACGACTGTCTCTTACCCTAGATTGTAATTCCTATGACGGCAGACACCACGTCTTATTCATCTTGGGAGCTCCTGGAACTTCTCTTTCCCTCTGTCTCTCCTGTGCCTTGCATATAATATAGAGGATCCCAGTGACCACTGCTTAAAAACCCCTGTCCCCAGATGCTCCTCTTGGCTGTGCTGTCCTTTCCTCTTTGCCCTACAAACCAAGTGCTGTGGCTTTATCAATTTACACTGTCAGCCAGAGTTCTTAAACTGCACTTTATTTTAGCCCATGGTCTCTACATTCTTGCTTGATTCCTCTCTGGCAATCTCCCAGATAAATCACAGTCAGTCATATCTGTGCTGCACGTCTCCCCAGAATATCCAGCACGAGGGCAGAGTTAGAAGGGCCTTGGGAGAACATCCAGGAAGCCCTGTATTAAAGACGGGAGGAGGGGGAACCCTGAGGGGAAAAGGGACCTGCCCAAGGTCGTGGTTTTGAGTCTGGGCCGGAAGTCAGCTCTCCCGTCTCCTAGGAGCTCCAGGGCTCAGAATGCCGGCCCAGTGGTCTCCTTCTTCATGCCACCTGCTGTTCTGAAAGGGCTTTTCTCTGATGCTCACCTTTTAGGCATCTCATCTTGAGAGGCAGTTTGATAGCTTGGCCAGGCCAAGGGTGTCTGCTCCAGGGCCTGAAAGAAAAGAGTTGGACTGAGGGAGTGGAGGCAATAGCCAGTGACCCCCTTGACATTCTCTCCATGCAATGACTTCTGTCAAATAGCAGTCTGGGGGCGCCTGGGTGGCACAGCGGTTGAGCGTCTGCCTTCGGCTCAGGGCGTGATCCCGGCGTTCTGGGATCGAGCCCCACATCAGGCTCCTCTGCTATGAGCCTGCTTCTTCCTCTCCCACTCCCCCTGCTTGTGTTCCCTCTCTCGCTGGCTGTCTCTCTCTCTGTCGAATAAATAAATAAAATCTTTAAAAAAAATAGCAGTTTGACAATGAAGCCAACGAACACATAGTGTCTTGCTCGAAGTCACCCTGAATATGAACTCAGCAAAGCGTTCACGGAGGTCGGAACTCCCCGCCTAGCCCATCTAACTGTCTTCTGGCAGGAGGGCTGTTTTGTTTTTGTGGCCTTGTGGTAATATTTTTCTCATCAGCAGAGGTTGATTCCTGCCCGAGTCCCACCCAAGGCCGCCGGCTGCCGGCCCTACCGAGTCCAGGAGAAGAAGGTGGTATTGCTGCTGAATAAAGCTCTTTGCCAGGCACTGCTCACTTGGTCCCCAGTGAATCCCTGGGTAACAGGCAGGGAAATCCTTATTAGTCCCTGGTTTGTAGAAGACATTATGGCCCAGAGAGGATGAATGATTAACCCAAGGCCACACAGGCAGTGAATTACCGATTGGGCAAATGTGCAATGCCCAAATTCTAGCTCTGCTGTTTATTAGGAAGATCATTTGAATCTAGGCTCCCTGCTCACTAGTCGTGGGATCTTGAGGATTATTTAACCACCCTGCCTCAGTTTCCTCACTTTTACTTACTTATTTGCTTTTTCTTTTTTTTCTTTAAGACTATTTATTTGAGGGAGAGATAGAGATAGCAAGCCAGGAGGAGAGGGAGAAGCAGGCTCTGACGCATGGCTTGATCCCAGGACCCTGGGATCAAGACCTGAGTGGAAGGCAGACGATTAACGTACTGAGTCACTCAGTGATCCCTGTTTCCTCACTTTTAAAATAAAGGACATAGCATGTGTCTCATTGGAATGTTGGGGGATTAAATGAGCCAATATATGTAAAGTACTTACCCCCTGCCTGGCAGTCAGTAAGTGCTGACTAATGTTAGAAATTGTTGTTATTGTGAAGTCTGGCTCCACTGTGAGATGGGACAAGTGTCCTGTGAGTTCAGATGGGCAAAAGTCATGGTGCTACAAAAAAACCTTAGAGATAATCCAGTTTGTTCACTCATTTAATTTTATTATTATTTATAAAGCCTAACATTTGAAGGTAATAATATAAAATTACTCTTGTGATGTGTAGTGATTAGGCAGAGAAGGTCAGAGTTTCACATAAATGGTTGAAATTATTATGTTTATGTAGCCGAAAAATTTGAAATTTTTCTCTTTTTTTTGTTATTCTTTGGAATCTATAATAGATATCCATGTCAACACATTTCTCCATTACATGCACCATTTAATCCTGATGATATGTACTGACAATGACTCACATTAAGAGACAAAAATAGAAAAAAACAGTATTACTCATAATATTCGGGAAGTGGGGGAGGGGAAATGGGAGGAAGCGTAAGGGTGTTAATTTCCTTATCTTTCATAGCAGCCAGTCAATTGATAGTTACTGTCTAAAATTGAAGCATGTTTAAAAAAACATAGTGATTCCAGCCTCTTAATATTTTTTACAGTATATTTTCTTAACCTTAGAGGTATCTTTGAAAAATAATATCTCTTGTGGAGAATAAAGGAAGTCAAGCAATTCTATTAGCTTTTCTTTAGTGTCATTGTCTTTTGTTACGTTCAAGGAAAATTAAATTTTGAACCTGTTTTTAATTTTAATTTTTTAAGTGATTGCTACACCCAACGTGGAGTTTGAACTCATGACTCTGTGATCAAAAGTCATATACTCTACTGGCTGAGTCAGTCAGGTTCCTCTCTTTTTTTTTTTAAGCTTTTATTTATTTAGTTGAGAGAGAGAACAGGCCAGGGGAGCGGCAGAGGAAGAGGAGAGGCAGACTCCCTGCTGAACAGGGAGCCCGCCATGGGGCTGGATTCCAGGACCCTGAGATCCTGACCTGAGGCAAAGGCAGATGCTTAACTGACAGAGCCACCCAGGTGCCCCACCAGTGAGGTGCCTCTCCTTCTGTTAAATAGTATATAAATTATGATCCCTTTTTAATCAACTATTTCTTTATATCCATCCATCCATCCATCCATCCTATCCATCCAGTCTCCCTTATTGGTTACCTGACTATCTATCTATCCTTCTCTCTGTGTATAGAAAGACAGAACTATCTGCAATGATATTGACTGGTGCTGGCCATGACTATTTTGAAGTAGTGGGATCTTGAAGATTTTTAAATATCTTTTTTGTGCACTTCAACATTGTGTGAATTCTTTATAATAAGCATGTATCATTTTTCCCTAAAAAATAAAGTTTATTAATAAAAAGTCCTTCATATTATAAGAATAATATATTGTCAATGTAGAAAAGTTAGAGAATATAACTAAGTAAGAAAAATAAAAATTACCCACAATCCTACCACTCTTTCCTATCTTTTTTCATACACTTTGGTACAGGTTTTGTGTATACACATTGTTTTTTGTTACAAAGATGGGATTACGGTATATGTAATTAAAGTTTTTGTTTTCAGCTAGTGATACATCTTGAAAGACATATATCATTTTTATAAAAACAAGGTCTAATCTTTAAAAAAGAGAGGGAAACGATGCTTTAAGATTTCCCCAACATTTGGCATTTCCTTGCCCTTGCCACAAGCCCCCTCCCCCACATTATACTCCAGAACAAAGGGCTTCAGGCTCATACAATACCCACAGTGGTCACACCCCAGGCTCCCCTTCCCACAGTTTACATCAGGGGTCCTTAGTGTCGGAGAACTTGAGTGGCAGAAACCTTTCGCAAAAAGTTGGTGAACAGCCTGGTAGGGAAGCATATAACTGAGGGAAGATGACCCAGGACAGTGAGGCAGGAAAAAGGGCTCTGATTTCCTGACGTTTCTTCGTTTTATATGTGATGAGACCAAGCTTAGAGAAGAGTGACTTGTTCAGAGCCAGCCAGCCTGTCACAGGCATCCAAGGCAATCAGTTGCCCCTTCAATGGCAATCGATTCTTTTCTCCAAGGCCTACAAGAAAGGAGAGATGGTAGGGCCTCAGGTCCTTACTCTTGGAGTAGAAAATAGAGAAAGAAGGGGAATTTCAGGGTGTTTTAGAGGGAGGGTGTGGGTAGCTCCCCTCTAGCAGCTAGTCCTGTTTTCCTATTAAGTCTGCCATAATTAGCATCTGTAGGGACTGCAAGACCCCCTGGAGGCATCTATAGCAGCTATGCACTGCATGTTTAGAATCAGAGGAAAGGTGTCTTGGGCAGATATATTCGAATTTGAGTGGAGAAGATGCAGAAGAGTCTGGCAACTGGTTATTGTCTTCCCTACGCCAACCAGGAGACCGTGGCCTACGTTTACCGACGTTCTCATAGTACTTTATATTTCTTTGGGGATGGAGTGGTGGTAGGGGTGTGGAGGGGGCTCTTTCACAGCGCTTGAGGAGGGCAGCCCCTGTCCAACCCTAGGATATTGTCAGCACCTCCTTGGTGGACAGCTCCACAGCAGCCACCAGAGTCTCCTCTCAATGGGGCCACTGGGCCACTGGTGTTCTCTCAAGGACGGCTTGTCTTTCTCTTGTTGTTTCTCCTTTCTTTCTTAAGAAAACTTGCTTTGTTGTAAGGGGACTTCAATTCAAGTGATTTTATTCTTTAAAATACACAAGACAATGTATAAAAAGGAATATCAAGTTGTTCTGAATAAAGGATTCCTTTGGCTAAATATAACAGTCTGAGTGATTGAACTAGAAACAGCCCAGGCATGTGCCTGTGTGTCATAGCCCAGGAATCTTTTGTAATCAGACTTTCAGATCCAAACCAACATCAAGGACACATCATCTTACAAAAATTGTTTTGGGCTACTTCCCAGTGTTAATGCCATATGGGAGAGGTCAGTTAGACACTGAAATCTTAGAATTTCAAGGATTTTTACATATTGTAAGGTTAGCGCTTATAATATTTGAAATTTGGGCTGTCTCAGAAAACCCAGAATTATGATTATCATGCCCATAACCAGCAGTCTAGAATGACTCAGGTAGAAGAGAGAGAAGTCTAACTGGAAACGGAGGTCTTGGAATTACAAACACCCTAGCGGTAAGAAAAAACGATGATGTAGAGAGATTTCTCTATGAACAGTGAACAGAAAACTTTGAAAAAGTGATTCCATCTATTGCTTTACTTAACAGAGGTAGAACATGACCACTGAAGCCTGTAGGAAGGTTTGTGTTGTGGCCAGGTCAGGTGCTGGCAGGAGAGGCTGGTTGGCTTCCATTAGGCTCCTTATAAAGCAGTCTTTACCTGGAGAAGTCACCTTGGCCCAGAGCCTTGTTCCCAGCCTGGCAGGCTTAGAAATGCAATTTTGTCAATACTGAGAGTGGCTTTACTTCACTCACAATGAGGTTTCAATATCCGAGCTTGCAACAGCTTGTTTTGCAAACTATTTGCCAGTTCATTGGCAATGAGAAAACAGAACTCTTTGGGGACTGGACATTTGCTTCTAGTCAGTATCCCATCTTTTTCTCTAGAAAAACCATCAGGGAAACCAGGTTATAATCAGAAGGTTGATTGGTGAGCTTGGAATCAGAATATGGGGAGGTTGATTTATGAGGGTGGGGTTTGATGGCAACAGGTCTGATCAACCATTCCTCTCACGTCCAAGAGGGAGGAGGACCTGCCGCTGGAGCTGGAGAGACTTAGGCCTTGGGTCAAGGAGCTGACTCTCTTTCGGGGCCCCCAAAAGCAAATCCTGAAATGAGGATTTGAGTGCAAGTAGTTTATTTGGGAGGTGGTTCCAGGAAGCAATGGTAGCAGAGTAGGGAGGTGAGACAGAGGAGGGAAGGAAGCCAATACAGGTGTCTTACCAAACAAGTTACCATCATGGGCAACTAGAACTTAACCTTGCAGTGTGCAATACCCATCTCAGTGTTAACCTGCCCCAGGGTAAGAGATCTGGGCTCTTTGTCCACCAACCCTCATTAGTCATCGGTCGAGTGACGACCTTGACCACAGGGTTAGTTTGAGCAGTTAATTTGCCAACATATCCATCCCACTGCATTTGTAGACAGAATGAGCTCTAGTGGTGAGAAAAAGTCCTTGGGTCAAGAGACATAGGTGTGCCAGTTAGAAGACAGTCTGGTGGGCACCAAAATGAATGGGGCCAAGGGGATAGAATTGGGGGCCTAGGGAGCTTAGGCTATTCCCTCTGTCCACCCTCATATTGTGGGTACTATCTACGCTTCCTTTCATGTTCATCCTTTTTGACTGTACTTGTACCACTGACCAATACCCTTTATGATTGCTTCATTCTTTTTATTTTTAAAATAAGTTTGTTAAATCTAATAAATTAGATTTGCTTTCCCTACATCTTACCCCAGGAATAGTCTAGGATTATTGCTTTTTACGTGTTTCTATTTATATTTAGAATGTAGGAGTTTTAATAGTTGAGTTAGAATTTTGGGAGTGCCTTGCTGATGACCATATGTACTGCTTCCAGGAGGTGGGGGTGGGGTTGAGGAGAAACACATCAGTAATCAGAAAAAGAAGAACATTTAGAAACAGATTATTTGATGTGTTCTGAACTTTTTATGGAACTTGACCGCTGATTCTTGAGTTCATCTGGAAGAGAAAGAACACAAGCCTAGCCAAGGACATTTTGAAAAAACAATGGTGAAAAATGTGCTCTATCAGATATCAAAATATACTATAAAGCTACAGTGATTAAAACACTGTGGTTTGGGCACAGGAATGGAAAATTCTGTGGAACAGAATACAGTCCAAAAACAGAGTCATCTCTGTGTGGGAGTTTAATATATGATGAATATGGTTTTTCAAATGAGAGGATAAAGGAAGGGAAGAAGTGTGAATTATAAAACGGTGTTATTAGATACTCCAAAGATAATTCTTCAGAAAAGAATTAAGTTAGACTCTTATCCCACACCTATATGAAAATAAAATTCAAATGGATGTAATACTGAAGAACAAACTAAAACATTTTAGAACAAAATATATGAAAGTATTTTTTTAATCTTGTGGGGGGAAGTTCATTTTATTTTTATTTATTTTATTTTATTTTATTTTTTTAAAGATTTTATTTCTTTATTCGACAGAGACAGAGACATCCAGCGAGAGAGGGAACACAAGCAGGGGGAGTGGGAGAGGAAGAAGCAGGCTCACAGTGGAGGAGCCCGATGTGGGGCCTCGATCCCGTAACGCGGGGATCACGCCCTGAGCCGAAGGCAGACGCTTTAACCGCTATGCCACCCAGGCGCCCTGGGAAGTTCATTTTAAATAAGACACAAAAATTTAGAAGTCTGGAAGATGCTTGGAGATTTGACTACCTAATATTTTTGTGCAAGCCAAAACGGCATCAGTGAGTTACAAACACAAAAGAAACTCTCTGGAATTCGGTCCCCCTCTCTTGAGTTCTTGTCTTTCCACTCTCCCCAGTCCCTGGCCACCTTCCCGAATCCCTGGCTCTCCCTCGCTGAGTCTCTCATTCTTCCTCCTTGGGTTTCCCCCCTTCTCCCCGCTTCTCGTCTCTGAGTTTGTCTTTCAGTCCATTTCCTCGAGAAAACCAACAGGTCCCAGACAGACAAACAGTAAAGCATAGACTGAGGAAGCAATAAGAAAAAAAAAAAAGTTGGATGAGGGAAAGATTTGCAGGAAATACATAAAAAATATTAAGATTTGCAAAGTATATACGGCAATGATAAATCTATAAGAAAGGCTAAGTCGTTGTTAGAAAATTAGGATATATAATAAAGGATCTCCATCGGCAATTTGAAGACCTTAAAATGTAAGTGGCTTGGGGGGTGCCCTGGTGCACTACTGATCCCTCCTTCAGAGCACAGCACCCATCTCCTAGACTCTGGGGCTCTCCGTGCCTCCTGGCTCTCAGCTGAGTTCCCCTACAGGAGTTGTCATTTATTTGGAACAAAAAGACATTCTGTGGTTCCTAGGACAGCAGTCACACAGAAGTCTGACATAAACTAAACACGATGTTATTGTCTGTCATTTATAAATAAAAGTGGTCTTCACGGCTGCCACCACAATTGTCGATTTCCTAAATGTAACTTCAGTCTTTTTAATTTAAACACTTAATTCTCTTCCCATATAAAAATTAGTATCTGATTGCTTTTGTGCCAGCCTGTGAGATGATTGGGAAATTTGCCTAGCCTTCCCTGTTCTCTTGGAAGGAGATCTGCCCCCTGTCCGGGCTGCCCTGCTGTCCATACACATTGGTACCCAAGGGCCAGGTGGCTGCGCAGTGGCCAGAGGTTTCTCTGGGTTGGGACTGTTCTCAGAACACAGAAGCCCCATGCGGACTGGAGCAGCTGGGGTTGTAATCGTGATTCTTCTGGCAGCTTTTCGAATCCATGTACTCACCCTCCCACGTCGCCTCCCCCCATTCACAATGGGATAGGATGTTTACTGCCCACCTTAAGCAGTTGAGGTCCAGAAAGGCCAAGGATCTCAGCAAGGAGGACAACAGCAGAGCTTGAATCCGGATGTCAGGCTACACATATTCCTGAATGAGGGCATGGCTCCCCTAAAAAGCCCTCCCTTCCTCTATGTGCCTAAAGGCCCTTGTACATTCCCGGTAATTTCAGATTGGAAGTATCTCTGTAACTCTTGGATTATTTCTGTGACACACGCGTGGGTGTGAAGGTGGTCCGGTCCACCAGCCGACGTACCTCTTACTGTCGGGGTCATGCACACTAGTAGAGCCCAGAGCACGGAGCGGAAGATTTGTTAATTTTCTCATCAAATAATTCATGGGTCCAGACAGAGTAGCCTTAGATAAGAAAACGGGAGTTCCCTTTGCTCTCTTCACTTCCCTTATGGTTTTAATTCTTTTTGCCACTTCTTGGCCTCCCCCAGGGTCTGAACTCCATTCTGGAGCTGTTGGCATCCTACCCTGAGATCCCTGTTTTAATGTCATCCAAATCATCAGATAGAAGCATCCATAAAACAAGTCATCCTCTTTCTTGTATCGATTGTCTTCCATACCCTAGGGTTTTTATGCTAACAGAGTTTCTGTCCCTCTACTGTGACTATCACAAGCCTTCCCCACAAGAGATGGTGGGGTTATGTGTAGGTAAGAAGTGGGGGAGGGGGAAGGAAAACCTCATCCCGCTGCTGTGTCCCCTGGGTGGTCTCCTCACCGGATGGTGGGCTCCTTGAGGGCAGGGATGTGCCACAATCCCTCCTACCCTACACTGAGCACAGAGTCTGCTGCAAGTAAAAAGTTCAACGGACACTGGATGACTGAAAACACTCAGGCTGGAGAGAAGCAGACCCCAACAGCATTCTGGAAACCCACGCCTCCTCCGCGTGTGGCTGGGGTGGCTCCTTTTTCTTCATCCACTCGACGACATTAACAACTATCATCACCGGCTCCGGGTCAGAGAGAACAAGGCTCCTTCCTTCATCTCAAGGAGCTTCCGAGCTGCTCTGGGGGACCGGGCTCCAAACCAAACGATCACAGCACTATCTTATTATTACCAGGACCGGGGTTGACACAGGACATGGTGGGAGCTCAGAGGAAGGGCCTCCATCCAGACGGGGGAGGGGGGTTTTGGGGAAGGCTGGAAGTTCTTTCTAGAAGCTAAGATCCTGGCCAGAAACGGGGAGGGCGAGGGGAGCCAGCAGAGAGAGGGAGCTGGCCTGCAATGGGGCCAACAAAAAACTTGGCTAGGCCAGGAAGGGGAGTGAGAAGCCTCAAATGTAGCTTTGACACTGTTTTCCTTTCTTCTGGAGAGCTGCCACGTGCAGCCACAGAGAGCATTTCACGGGTAGATGCATATTATTGCAATGTGTTTATCTAGGAAACCAGAGCCCAGCTCCAGCATCTGGTTTTCAGCACAATCCTGAATGAAGTCCAACTTTCCAGTTGGGTTAACGAAAATAAAACTTGGGAAGTTGTGGGCTGGCTGCATCAGGGGCCGAGTCCTGGGCTCACGCAGGGTCACGGGTTGCAGGGCCGGAAGGGCTCGGGCAGGTCACGGATTCATTGTGGGCTGGCCATGAGGCCGGCACCAAAGACAACCTTGCACAGGGAGGGAGAGCTGCCTGGACTGGCCCCGAGGAACACGCCTCGTGCAGGAATGGATGTTTGTGGATTCTATCTGTCTCAACCTGACAAAAGTTGACCAAGCACCTACTGTGGCCAAAGGACTGGGCTGGGTGGTGTGGTGGGGATGAGATGCCAACATGAACTCAAGCCTGACTCTAGCCTGCTGGAGCCCAGAACAGTGGGGGAGAGGCCTGAGCACGAGAGCTGACCAAGGAGCAGGATCTGATGACAGCCCCCGTCAGCGCTCACCACTTTGAAGCTATCAGGAGGCTTGGGATCAAAGAGGGACCCGTTTTTAAAAGCCAGCTTAGAAAAAGATACGGTCAGGCTTCAGAGAGACCTGGAAACCCCCCCCCCACACACACACATCGAACGTCCACGGGCTATCCCTGCCCCTCACGTCTGCAGGCTTGCATATTTCCTTCACTGTCCCGTCTTGCTGCAGACTGGGTTTCTCTGCTTTCCAGACTGCGTGGCAAGAAAGCACGATTTCCCCATAGCTTCTGAGTTCCCATGAGCCTCTTTCTCTCTTGCTCTCTCTTCCTTCCCCAATTTCAAATTCCTTGGGAAAGGGTTTTAATTGGCCCTGCTGGTGAGAGGCTCACTCTTGGTAAGACATCAGCTATGGCTACAGATCAGAGTCACATCTGTAAATGCCGCTAAGGGGAGCCCAACCTGAGATCCCATGCCCAGGGCTCTTTTTCATGTCAAAGTCCTTGCAGTAAGACACAAATCACAAATAGCTTCTCCTCTGACCCCAACTCTCCCTTTGTAAAGGAGACAGGGCAGGGAAATGGAAGCTCGCCTGTTAGTGTCAGAAACAGGGCTGGACCCAGAGCTCCTAACTCCCAGCCCAGTGCTCTTTCCACTACACACTGTTCCTTTGGTCCTGATGTGAAGCCAGCAATTGTGAAATAGACTTTGCCTATGCAGTTTCCCCTCGGGAACAACTACAGAATGAGCAGTGCTGATTAGAGAGAATTTTGTTGGCGGGCCTTGGAGTGAGCTGGGAGCCAAATATCAGTGGTGAGGCTAGTTGTGACCCAGAAGGTGTGTGTCATAGGTTCCTGATAAGGTGACCTCACACAGGGGTGTGAGGATCCTGGGCATAGAACAGCCCCTTACTCTTATCTTCTTTACTTGGAGGTGGCTTCTTAAGAGAGAAAGTGGGAAAGGCCAGGGCAGGACAAGGGGGAGGCGCCTCTTTCTCCTGAGTCCTGGCTCAGACTGGGGAGTCAGGGGGTCATAAGAAGGCCTTTGGTGGAGAAGCCTTGTCCCGAGGCTACAGAGGAGAGTGCTCAAGCCAGGCCAGAGAGCTAGCTCCTGAAGGACCACAAGGGTCCTGGTCATTCTTCAGACCTCCTGGCAATGACATTTTTCTTTCATTTCACCTCTTGGTGTAGGAAGTAATGCTAAGGTCCTCGAGGATGCGGGCACTTTCGCATACGCCTCGCTGCCCCTGCTTCGATCTCTCCAGAACTTCGTCATTGCGGTCATTGACGGTTACCATTTCCAGGCCATGAGACCCTCAGTCTTCACTCCACGGGGCTTGAAATCGTTTTCCTATCAGTAGACTTGGTGTGGGTAGCACCAGGCTGGGCCCCTGGTTGTGCTCTTCCAGCCTGACTGTGTTGGTATCCTTATAGACTGGGGTGCTACCTTGGTCCCTTCTTCCTAATTCACTTGGTTGCCTTCCTGAGCCCAAATTGCCTGGGGCTGTATACCGCTTACGAACTTGAACCTGCTGTCCGTTCCTCCGACTACTGATGATGGAACCCTGCGCACCACACTGCAACTCTGCCTGGTTTCACGTTCCTCTCATCTCTGTCATCCCTGCCTTCTGGACAGGCTGGCTTTAAGACTAAGGCCACCAGCAATGCTCTCTGAACTGTGCACCGTCCATTTTGTAGCTGGGCTGGAACCCCTAGATCAGCATTAATGAGGAGGCTCTCTCCCTTTTCTCTTGTTCCTCCCCGTGGCCCTGCATACTTCTGTGTGTGTCCATTCTTGTGACACTTGGCATGGGCTGTGCTTCCTGTCCCACTGGCTCCTGCACTGGTCTTCTCTGCCTCCCATTTGTGTCTCTTCCGTTGGTTGCAAGGGTTGTTGAGAGTCAGTGGGCAGCAGACCTTCCCCGGGAGGCAGATGTCCTACTGTGCCAACCATCAAGACTGGCACGTAAATATGTCCCAGAGTACTGCGGGTCACCCTACAGCAGCTCAACAGCCAACAGGATTGACCCAAACGTGAGCAGCTCTGCCGAAGGTGACGAAGGAGAAAAGCAGACTATATTCTTCATTCTTTTGATTTTAATTCTCCTTCCCATGATGCAGGAAGGTATCACCTGAGGACACTCATGGTTGACCTTTCCTAGCCTCTTTCTCAATGCAGGTACTGAAATGACCTTGTTTACATCCTTGAACTTGGGTCTATTTAAGTTTCCTGCAGGTGCAGAGTCCGTTCTGTGTAATCACCTCCCCTTCCTTAGACATGGTTTCTATAGCTTTTGCCCAAGGCTGAAATTCCCTCATTCACCTACTCACCCACCTACCCACCAACCCATCCATCCAGTCATTCAGTGAGTGCTTCTGCCAGATTCTGTGCTAGGCCATGAGAACACAGCAATAAACAAGCCATGGTTTCTTCCCTCAAGGAGCTTGGTGCCCTGCCTCTGTCTCCCCAGCACCTCTCAGCGGGACTCACGGATGTGTCTACCTCTAGGCCTGGCCTCATTCTTGTGGGGATGACAGACAAAAGTGGGGGAGACGGATGATAAACATGTAAACATAGAATTAACTGCTAATTGGAGAAACATTGTATAGGAAATAAATGGGACAGCCAAAGAGAATAACAAGGAACTAGAGGGAGGACCTATTTAGAAAGGATGTGGAGAGTAGGCTTTCTGAGGAAGTGACCTTTAAGCTGAGATCTGAAGGATATTGTAGAGGGATAAAAATGTACAGACAGCAGGATATAAAAAAATGCCAGGGCCCTGAGGTGGGAAAGAAAACATGTTCCAGGAATGGAAAGGCAGTGTGGCCTAAGTACGCACAACAAATGAGAAAGTGGCATGAAATGAGACCAGGGAGGCAGGCAAGACACATATTGATGCCCACCTTTTTGGTTACGGTGAGGAAGCTGGAAAGGGACACGACTTAAACAAGGATTGATGTGATCTGGTTTATAGTTTTAAAATATAATGACAAAATATGAATATAAATTGACACAAATTACTTTAACTGCTATGTGGAAAACAGATTGGAGAGGGGCCACATGGAAGCAAGGGACTAAGTAGGAACAACTGTAGTCTTTCAGCTGAGAGGTGATGGCGGCTTGATCTGATGTCATGGCGTTGAAGACACATCTTGGATATAAGATCAGATGTGGTAGCTGAGGGAGACGCCCATGTTTCTGGCTTCAGAAACTGGGTGAACAGTGATGCCTTTAACTGGGAGATATGGAGACAGCAAGGAAAGAAGCTTTGGAGATTGGGGGAGGAAATCCAGAGATCTACTTGACCATGTTAAGATTTATTTATTTATTATTTGAAGGGGGGAAGGGCTGAAGGAGAGGGAGAGAGAGAGGGAGAATCTCAAGCAGACTCCCTGCTGAGTGCAGAGTCCGATGCAGAGCTCCACGGCATGGGGCTTGAGGTCACTATCCTGAGATCATGACCCGAGCCCAAATCGAGAGTCGGATGCTTAACTGACTGAGCCACCAAGGTGCCCCAGACTTGGGCATGTTAAGTTAAGATCTCCATTAGACATCCAAGTGGGTCAAGTAGGCAGTTAGATGACTGAAACTGTCACTCACCCAAGAGGTTTGGGCTGGAGTTAAATAAATTGGATTTGTCAGCACATGGAGAATTGATAAGACAGGAGGGACAACTTTTGATCTGCTTTCCTTGGAGTTTTGCACCAGAGCAAATATCTTCCATGCTGTCTTGAGGAAAGAGGAAAGAGGTCAGGGGTGAAGGGTCCCAGGAGACCCTTCTAATAGAAGTGAGAGCTCTTGGGTCCCTGCAGGGCCAGGACTATGAAAGAATAATGATTCAATTGGGGCAGGAGAATTTTCTCTTCTCCACTGGGACCAGCCTTTCCTAGGGTTGTTCAAAATTCCATTGATTATTTTTTTGCTTTGCCCTGGAAACAACTACTTTTTATGTAAGCCCTCTCAGAAAGTGACAAATCACGGAAAAATTCTCTTGAATTTGGATTCAGCTGAGGCGGAGATGGCACATCTTGCTCTGCGGTGTGGAGGACATCCCGAGGATGCACCACAGGCACAAGAGCTGGGAAGTGGATGCAGGTGGCCAGGCTGAGTCACCACAAATCTTCACCCCTGAGAGACCGTGCATAGCTTCACGCCATGTGGAGGGACGGCAGCGTGGGGGGAGCACTCGGATGTGTCTGATATTCAAGGCAGGGAGGAAAGAATTGGAAAGGGAGGAGAAATTGTCATTTCTGCGGGACAGAAGGACATGCTGTGCTTCTGTAGAGTCCAGGAGGAATGTTTCCTGCCTGGGGCTCTGGCCTCTCCCTACGGCTGGGCCCTCTGGGAGGGAACACTATGCCTGGACCTCAGGGCCCCTCTAGTAGAGATTCCTGCTGCCATCATTCTTTATTTTTATTTTTTAAAGATTTGATTTATTTATTTATTTCACAGAGAGACAGAGACAGAGATGGAGCCCAAGCAGGGTGAGCAGGAGAGAGAGAAGCAGCTCCCCGCTGAGCAGGGAGTCTGATGAGGGGCTCCCTCCCAGGACCCTGGGATCATGACCGGAGCCGAAGGCAGATGCTTAACCGACTGGGCCGCCCTGCTGCCATCATTCTTAACTTTAGAGGTCACATCTGGGAAAGCCTAGTTCTTTCCCTGCTCCCCACACGCAGAGGTTCCTGAGAGACCTCTTCAGCAGTAAAGCCTTTAACTCCTCCCTCCTGCTCTTGCTCTTCATTTCTTTGATTTATTTCTCCCTTTCTCTCTGTTTCTTATCCCTTCTCATATCTTTGTTTCCTGACTCTTCACCTCACAATGGAGTGAAGTTGTGTGTAGGGGTGATAGAATGGCCCTGGCCGTAGAATACTGACAGTGGGAACAGAAAGTGAGGAAGGAATAGAGAGGCTTCTGTGAGCCCTGACCCCAGAAGGAACCTCTTCGAGCCTCAAGGCGGTGGTACTCAGTAATCAAGGAGGAGGCACAGGGCAGAGATGAACACTCTGGTGACAGGGAGAAGGGGAGTAGCTGTCTCCACGGGCACATTTGCTAGAAGACAGCTTTTTGTTTTTAAAGATTTTATTTATTTATTTGAGAGAGAGAGAGAGAGCATGAGCATGGGCGGGGAGAGGGAGCAAACTCCTTGCTGAGCAGGGAGCCTGATGTGGGGCTTGATCCCAGGACCCCAGGATCATGACCTGAGTGGAAGGCAGACGGTTAACCGACTGAGCCACCCAGGAGCCCCTAGAAGACAGTTTTCATGGTGGTATGTTGACATGACAAGATGATAATGAAGAAAGGTTAGTGGAAGCAATGTTGACAGCACAAGCATAAACTTGTAGAGATGATAGTCAAAGTGTGGCCCCCTGGTGGTCCTTCCCCCCCACTACCCTTCTCCAATTGCCAAGTGGTTCTCCCTAGCTAGGGTGGAACCCTGTCCCATCTCTGAGGGTAAGACAATGTAACTGGAGGCAAAGCAATGGCTGTCGAGAATTCAGTCACAGAGGTGCCTAGATATGCTGGCACAGAGCTCTGACAGTAACATCACCCCTCCCTTTCCTTTACTGTCCACCTCTTCTGAGTTTTGTAGAGTTATACAACAACCCTGGACACACACTCCATTGGCTTCCTCATCTTTCTCAGTGTAAAATCCAAAGTTCTTATCACAGACTCACGATCCTAGCTGACTTGGTGTCCCACTACTTCCACTACTCTCTCTTGTTCACTTTACTGAGCCATACTGGCCTTCCTGCTGCTCACGCATGTCAGCATGCCATGCCCCAAGGTCTTTGCATTTGCTGTTCCTTCTGCTTGGAAAGCTCTTCTTTCAAAGACCTGCCTGGCTCACTCCCTCACTTCCTTCAGGCCTCTGTTCAAATGCTACCTTCACAAAAAGACTTTCTGCAGGCATTCTACATAAATTAGACACCTCCCTCATGTTCTTCTCCAC
This sequence comes from Ailuropoda melanoleuca, assembly GCF_002007445.2. Lineage (NCBI taxonomy): Eukaryota > Metazoa > Chordata > Mammalia > Carnivora > Ursidae > Ailuropoda > Ailuropoda melanoleuca. Next base: position 62,169,803 of record NC_048225.1, read on the forward strand.
TATGCATCCTCTTACCCTGCTTAATTTTTCTCCCTAGTTCTTTATCATCCTGTAAAATATTATACCTATCTGTTTCTTGTCTGTTTTTCTATCCTTGAATGTAATTTTTTTTTTGTACACTGCTGCATTCCCAAAGCCTAAAATAGTGTCTGGAATGTGTAGAAATTCAATAAATATTTGTGGAATGAGTGCATGAATGACTAAATCTGATGAGAACAGAGGTTTTGATGACTCTTCAGCATTGATATGTAATCTGCAGAGTGAATGTTTGTTACACTTATCAACATTTTCTTTAAATTAGATTCATTTTCTCATAATCTTGTCTCATCAGTACAAGGGACCTCCTCAGTGTTGGGTCACGAGCCAATCTATTCCTGGAAGGGTTGCGAGGAGTAGGACAGGCCAGCAGGGTGATGCTCAAGTTGGATCCTTGGTGCCTGAGAGGAAGGCCACCGCACTGCCAGGACCTCACAATGATCTCACACTTATTTGAATTTCCCCAGGAAGGAAGCCTGGGCCATGTCCCTCTCTGGATGAACTTGAGAGAAGGGTTGTATTAGTCAGGGTTTTCTAGAGAAAATAGAATCTAGAGGATACACACACATCCACACACATCCATATAAGTCTGTCTATCATTATCTATCTATCTATCTATCTATCTATCTATCTATCATCATCTATCTATCTATATCTATCTATCCATCATCTAACTATCTGTATCAGAAAGTTGGGTGAAGCATGCACAGGGCCTGGGTAAGACTGGAGAGGGGGAGTCAGGAGGAAAGAATGAGAGATGAGGCAGGTCCAGATTTGAAGAAAGAGAAATTGGGAGTGTCCATGGATTGAGCACTGCCTCAGTAGAGTAGATGGAGAGGATATGCTGAAAGTACTGAGGTTGGCAAAGGATGCTTTGGGGGCTTGAGGGAAGAAGAGGAGGGCAGCATGTTGGCTAGAAAAGTGGGGAGACCTTGGGGCTGAAGGAGGGTCTTCAGGAAGACTCCCTGGCAAACAGAGATCAGGACTCTGCCGTGGGGCCGAACTTCTCCTGTAAGTGACCCTCCTCACTGGCAAAGGGTCTGAGATCAGGGAAGAGGGGACTGAAAGTCAGGGAAGCCAGAGGTGCGTGGCTGACTTGCACTGGGAGACAGGGAGAGGTCCAGAGCCTGGAGGTCATGCAGAGGCTTCGGGGCAGGCTGTGTAGAAATAAGAGGTAGGGCTAGTGGCTGTGCTCTGGAAGGGGGACTCAGAGCTGGTGGAGATGGCAGGTTTCCTCATGGTGACCGTGTCTCCTGCCCCCGTATGTGCTCTTTCCTGAGCTAAAACTCCACTGCTTCCAACAAATCCTAACAGTGGCAACTCCATGCTCCCCTTCTTCCCTGAACTCTCAAGAGGAGACAATCACCTCCTTCTCTGCTCCCCATCGCCTGGACTTGTCTCCTCATGGCGCTTTTCAGGCTGAATGGAAGGTGACCCTGTCTGTCTACTCCCCGCGTTCCTCGCTCCTCCCAGCTGTGAGATTTGTGACTTCTTGGGGGGACAGGCTTGAGTCTTGCTCATCTGTGGGGCCCCTGAGCCTGTGCAGCTGGTCTTTCGCAGCCCCCTGTGGGAGTTAAATAACCGTGTCCCGAAGTGGGGCTCTCCTGACCCGGGGTTTAGGAAGGGACCCTGTCGAGGTCTGGGGCTCCCAGACCCGACCGACTGAGGGGGAGGGGAAGGGCCCTCCGGGGGCTTGATGTCGCCTCTCCGTAGCCTTCTGCTTTCCCTGTTCTTGCTTTCCTGCCTTCCTGGTCGGCTCTTCCACTCTCTCTTCTAGGAAAAGGTGATAGAAAGATCTAGATCAGATAGTGGCCTCAGACGTGCCCAGTCAGTCCCTGACGCCCAGCACCGTAGCACGTTCAAGCCCGGCCGGAGACTCCCCCAGGCGACGCGAGCGGCCTCCAGGCTGGGGCGCCCCCCTGCCTGCACCCCAGGAGGTCTGGGACTGCGTTCAGAGACCTCAGTATCACAGGTGGGAAGCGGAGCCAGAGGGCAAAGAAGCGGCGTACTGCCCACGGTCACGCAGCCAGCTCGCAGGATGAGACGAGCCCCTGCCCCGCCACTCCGCGGCCGCGTGACCCAGTGCCACCCACGATCTTACTTGTCACATTCATAAAATGGGGATAACAACAGGAGGATTAAATGTGAAAATGTTCTGAAAGTGGTTTTTCATATCTGTCCCTGATAGAGCCTGAGCGGTCCCTAGAATTTCCATTTCCTGATTTCCACCTAGTGCCTTTTGCATCCCTCCAACTTGTTTGGCGGAGCTAAGGTGACATGTGCTACTTGGGGTGGGCCACTGCCCAGAGGACAGTAAGCTCTCAATTAACCGCTGTAAATGCTGTTGACTCCTGCCAGAACTTTGCATTATATGGTCGGGGTGCAGTGGAGGGGATTGCAGGCAGCAAAAAGAGTGAAAAATGGCTTCCCCCAAACCTTACTGAGTCTATTATTTATTCAACAAATATTTATTGAGCATCTATTATGTGTCAGGCTTTGTTCCAGGCACTGGGGAATATGGTGGTGAGACAGATGCCAAGTTCTTGCTCTTATGGAAATTCTGGATCTCTTTTCACCTTTGAAGTTTTGATTCATGCTGCCTCAGATTAGTTTTGGGCTCCTGTAAACCAGAGGCCAAAAGGCTCTTCCCCTCCACCCTCAATCCCAGTCCCTGGCCTCTTTAATGGCAGCCTGGGAGGAGCTCTGTGCCTGGTGTAAAAGGCCAGGCTCAGCAGGAGAAATGCCTGCCCCCCATCCCTCCTGAAGCTTTCTCAGAAATTGCACCCCTGTAAGGGTGGTGTGGTCTGGGTTTTGTCAGACCTGGGCTATCCTCAGAGTCTGGCTGAACTCACTCAGAACTAAATGCAGCTGAGCTTCGGGCTGGTTCCCCGCCCGTCCTCGACTTCACACCCAGAGAATTCACTCACTCAAATTCCCTCGCCTCAGCATTAGATGCCAGCTTATGCCTTCCTGAAGTTTCCTAGTTGCCGGTTCCCGCTGAGCATGTCCAAGTTTCTAATCCCTAGGCTCCTGCTTTTGCTCCAAGCTCAGGAGCACAGGACTAGAGCCCCTGAGAAATGAAGCTGATGGTTGATAATCTTCAGGCTCCCCAAAAGGCCCTGCTGGGGTAGAGGCAGCCTGGGCTCCAGGACAGGCACGAGGAGGCCTGGAGTTTGGTTCTACTCCTCCTATTTGTTTGCTGTGTGATGTAGGGCAAGTCACTTGCCATCTCTGGGCTCAGGTTACTTGTTTGCTCATCTATCCATTTATCCATTCAACAAGCCGTTTGACTATTGTCTATCTGCTGGGATGGTTGGATAAAGTCTCGACCCCTCAGCATGGCATTTAAGCCCCTTCACAGTCTGAGCCATCTAGAAGGAAGCTGGATGCTTCCTGCACTGCTCTTAATTTGCCCTGACTTCCCAGTCCTTCACATATCACACCTGGAGCTGCAGCTGTTCCCCTGTGCCAGGCAGGCTGGCAGGGGCACACTCAGGGCACCTGAGGATGGAGATGCTCTGTCTTTCCCAGAATTTCCTGGGAATTCTTGCTGCCTGTTGCTAAAAGCCCCGAGTGGTTTGGAGGAAGCTCTCCCAGTCCCTGAGTTCAGGCCTAAGCTTGAAGGTGGTGAAGCAGGTACAGAGAAGTAGATTATGAAAACCAGGGAGGGCCAGCTGACCTGGACAGGCTCCGTGGGGTAGGCCTCTGGGTGGACAGCCCAGCGAAGAGAAGGAAAGATAGGAAAGAATTCTGTAGAAATGGGGACTTGACCCATGGAAGTGGTCATGGGCAGGTTGTCTTGACCCAGAAATGGGGACTGGAGTTTGCTGCTGCCTTAGGAGCCTGACTTCAGCCTGGGCCTGCTGAGCATGTGTTCGGTTTTATCACTTGACGGCAGCCTGCGGTTCAGCGCGGCTCAACAGCTGTCTAGCAGCTCGAGATTCCAGGACTGCAGCAGGAGCTTTGCGAAGAGACTTGTTCTTTTCCCACTGGCCTGTGATCTGGGAAGATGAGGGCCTGAAGTTGCTAGTAGTCATCCTGCCTTAGCTGTGAGATCTGAGATTGAAGTCAGCAAGGAGGAGAGCAGAGCAGAGGCAGAGGAGACTGGATAATGCCATCATTTGAGCCCTGTAAGATGTTTTGCCTAAAGTTAGCCACCTCTGGGACTTTTCAGTTTCATGGGCCCTTTTTATGCTCTAATCAGTTGGAAGTCTGTGTGTGTGTTTAATTATTTGCAACCAATTTGTTATCCAATATAGAACCTGTGATAAAATTTGTCTTCAGAAAGAACAGTGTGATTAGGGAAGATTCCTCAAGACATCTTGAGATCTCCATTCCACGGTGACTCAGTGGCACCCATCTGCTGAGGACTGCTGTCTTGTGCAGGGTCTAGTGGGACCCCCACTAATCCAGCGACTGGCAGCCGGTGGCGGGGGGTGGGGTGGGGCTCAGGAGCTCCTTTAGGGCTTCAAGTGAGGCATGCCAGAGCCAGCCCACCCGGACACCATTGCACCTGCCTGGTTGTGGCAAATGTATCTGCGACCAGAAAGAGGTGGGGCTGATTACCGTCTACTTCTGCTGCCCAAGGCAAGTCTGCTCACAAAGTCTAGGGCGAAGGGAATTATTAGACACCAAGACTGGGACTTAATCTCCTGGCAAGAATACCTGGGTAGGGGGTGTGTTCTTCTGAAAGTCTCACTAAGAAGCAAAGCCTGGGAGAGAAAGCCTGTGGCCTTCTGATGCCCTTCATCCCAACAGTCATGAAATTAACACTCCCTCTTTCGACAACCTTTCCCAAAATGGACTTCTGGGTCTCCTCCTGGAAAGGTGGGGGCTAGACAAGGAGCCAGGCTGTCCGGCCTTCAGAGGTCTCCAAATGGATGGCAGGCTAGAGATGGCTCCAAGGATGGAGATGGGTTAGAACTGAATAGCAGCACGTGTTACACGGAATTTGTAGTTTGCTGGATTTGTGCTCACGGCATAACTGCAATTACCGCAGGGTCAGCGGTGGTTCTCATTTCAGATGAACTCTGTTGTCCTCAACAAAGGTTTTGCTGCTCGCATAAATTATCCCCAACTTTTATATGTTCCAGTTTTCATAGAACTTTGATGTAACTGTACCTCGATATCTTAAAACTGGTGCTTTATGTATCAATTGATGGCTGAGGATCTGTTCTTTCTCTTGGTGCGCTTGCTACCTGCTGTTGCTGCTGGGGGATAAAAGTCCAGGTCCCCACCTCGGTGATGGGGTGGACGTACAGGAGGAGTTCATGGTGGAGCTGGCCCTGTTAGCCTCAGCGTGCCAGGGGGACAGGCAAATCCTCTGGATACCTGAGGCCTGGGGCTTGCTTGTTGAGATCAGACTGTGGGACAGAGTGGCTGCTTTCATCTTCCCTCTCTCTTCCTGTGGTCTTTGCATCTGGGGGGTGGGGAAGGGGTTCCGAGGCTGGTGGTTCTAGGGCGTGCTAAGAGAGGTCTTCTGGCCAGGGATGGTAGAGATTTTCCTTATGGCAGGCAGAGAGGAGTGGCAGAATCACAGAGTAGACCAGTCTTCAGGCCCCATGGGGCACCAGGGGAATGCCATGAAGGCTTTCACCTGCCAGGACCCAAAGCAGGCAAAATGTCTACATAATAGGGATGATATTTTTGCAAATATAAAACCATATATTTAATAAACCCTTATGTTACTGTTTTTCTGTGGAGACCCAGCCACACAGATCATCACTAGAGGGCAGGAGAGACTTCTTCAGCAAAACGGGTCTTCCAACCCAGGCCTTCGTCTGAGGCTGTGCTGCCTGCTCTTTCTTTCCCTGTCACAGCACAAACAGAAGATGACAGTATGTGTCCGGCAGCCTGGGGTAAACTGAAGGGGACTCGGGAACCCGTATATGGGGCTCACTGAATGCATAACCTTTCTTCATGTTATATGATTATAGTAAGATACAAAGTAAAGGAAAATATGAACATTGAATTTGTATAAAATCCTAAATAAAATAATTTCAAATATTTTATTGTTAAACATGAACTTCCTTGCATTAATATAGCTATATATATATTTTTAGTATTTTATTTATTTGCCAGAGAGAGAGAGAGAGAGTGAACACAAGCAGGCAGAGGGAGAAACAGGCTCCCTGTTGAGCAGAGAGCCTGATGTGGGGCTCGATCCCAGGACCCTGGGTTCATGACCTGAGCCAAAATCAAGAGTCCGATGCTTAACCGACTGAGCCACCCAGGCGCCCCTCCATCAGACCTTTCTGATTTGAGTATACTGAAATAATGATGGAGCATCACATGTGTTTTTAGAACAGTTACCCTGCAGCCAGCTCAGATTTTTTTTTAAAAAGATTTTATTTATTTATTTGACACACAGAGAGAGACAGCCAGTGAGAGAGGGAACACAGCAGGGGGAGTGGGAGAGGAAGAAGCAGGCTCCCAGCAGAGGAGCCTGATGTGGGGCTCGATCCCAGAACGCTGGGATCACGCCCTGAGCCCAAGGCAGAGGCTCAATGACTGAGCCACCCAGGCGCCCCAGATTTTTTTTTTTAAGAGAGAGAGAGAAGGGGGTGAGAGGGAAGGGGCAGAGGGAGAGGGAGAGAGAGAATCCCAAGCAAGCTCCACGCCCAGTGCGGAACCAGACATGGGGCTCGATCTCATGACCTTGAGATCAGACCTGAGCCCAAATCAAGAGTTGGATGCTTAACTGACTGAGCCACCCAAGCGCCCCACAGCCAGCTTAGTTTTGGCTAAAAAAGCCCAGTTGCTACAAAAGATAGAAACTGCCCACATACATAGAGTGACCATTGTTCTGATTTGTCCTGAAGGTTCTCACTGAGGCCTTATGACCTGACGTGACTATTCGTAGCACCTTCCACTCAAAAAAAAAAAAAAAAAGTGCCTCAGTTTGGTGTTGACACATAGCACGGATGAATCTCCAAAACACTGTCCTGGGTGAGAGAAGCCAGACACAGAAAGTACATGCTGTATGATTGATTCATTTATTTGAAATTCTAGAACAGACACAGCTAATTTGTAGTGATGGAAAGCAGATGAGTAGTTGTCTGGGGCAGTGGTGGGGGCCTGGGAGATGACTACAGAGGGGTGCATAGGAAATTTTGGGAGTCATGGCAGGCTTTCCATCTTGGTTGGAGCAGTGGTTACACTGGTAGATAACTCACTCATAGTACAGCTTATAAAATGGGTACATTTTACTCTATGTCATTGATACCTCATTCAAGTTGATTGGAAGAGAAAAAACTGTACCGATTTGGACGAGTAATGATACAGTTCTGTACATATGTGTGAAGAGAGAGCTTCAGGGCTGCCATCTGATGCTGTGACCTCCCCGCCCCCAGGAGCTCCTCTCCTTGCCCTGATTTCCCCCTCTTGGCCCATGCTCTGGACTCCCTGGGCCCATAAGACACATGCACGCACACACACAGTCACACACACACACACACACACACACACACACACACACACACACGCCTCCTTGTCCACAATGGGAGGGAGGGAGCACACTCTGCAGCCGGCTGCTGAAGGACATGTCCGGGTGGTGGAGGCCTCCCGCACCACTTGGGGGAAGGTCCTTGCTCTTACTGCCACAGGGGCCACCCTCCAAGGAGCTGTAGGTGAGGTTCTCCCCCAGGAGTCACCAGCCCACGTGCTCCAGTGGCTCACTTACCAGAGAGCATCACCATGCTGCCTTGCTGCAAACCCGTGACCCATCAGAGGCACGCCCGTGAGAAAGTTCTGGCCTTGGGAGGATTCTTATGCCTGTCCCTCTGGCTTACTCATGAGGCTGGAGTCAGAAAGGGGCAAGATCTTACGTAAGGGAAATGAATAAACACCCACTCCTTGGTCCCAGCCAACTGGAGGAGGAATAAGGAGAGGAAGAGGGGAAATGAGGTGGGGAGGAAGGGGAAGAGGAAAGAAGAGAGAGCAGTCGGATCCAGGGCTTGTAAATTTCTGTTCTGGACTTTGGTCTATAGCAGGTGTTGGCACACCTTTCTGTAAAAGGCCAGAGAGGAACTGTTTTAGGCTTTTGGGTCGTCCCTCTCTGTTGCTGCTACTTAACTCTACACTATAGTGTGGAAGCAGCGGTGGACGAGACAGGGGAATGAAGCTGCTTGTATTCCAATAAAACTTTATTTACGGATGCCGGAATTTGAATTCACGTAATCTTCACGTGTCACAAAATAGAATTATTCTTTTGGCTTTTTTTCCTACCACTTAAAAATGTAAAAAACGTTCTTAGCTCCCAGGCCTTACAAAACAGGTGGTGGGCTGGGTCTGGCTGGCTGGGCATAGCTTGCCTGCGGTTCTAGAGATCCTGGGGGGCAGGACTTTTGGAAAGGGATGACCCTTGGATTTCTGAGTTTCAACGTAATTAAAAAAGCTGTGCCCTTTAGCTTTACTGAGATGTTTGTAGTTTCTATTTGTTTTTTGCACGGAACCCAGAAGTTCTCCCAATCCCTAAAGGGGCTCGTATATTTTAACTTTCTCAGTACAACCCCCAGCTGTAATATACAAATGTATTATTTGACTTTCAGTCGTTGGAATTTGACTTTTAAAGAAGGTTTCAGAAATCATTCAGCATGACATCAGATAAAATAATGAAGGGCATGCATTGATATAAAAATGTGGTAAGAACCAAAGGTTATGAGTAATCAAATTCTGTGTTTTGAGATCCATAAAAAGGTGTGTTTTAAGTGACTACCTGAATAAAGTCCAGGGTGGGAGCCCCTTCAGATCCCGTTGTGGGCTGCTCACTTGACCCTGGGTGGAGAGTCCATGGCAGCCACTCCCACGGTACCTGGGTAGGCAGGCCGGGTAAGCAGCATCCCCCACGGGACGGGCCGAGGTAACGTCTTTCAGGGCACACGTGATGCTCAGCCCCCACAAAGCTGCCGCTCGCCCTGCGTTCTCAGGTATCCACAGCCATCTCTGCCTTTTGCTTCCTGTCTCCTCCCTTCTGCGCCCACATCTCCCCCTCCTCTGCACCCCTGGATCCTCTCTTGATTCCCTCTTCTTCCTCCTTGTCACAGTGCGCAGTCCTGTTGGTTTTATTCCTGGGGGTTTTTGCTGAAATCAGGAATTGGTACCCAGGATGTGGTCATTGCAGAGCTTTCGGGCCTCCCATCTTGGACACTTGGAGGACTCTCCTGGGCCCACTGTTTGTGAATTGAATTGGGGAAAATGGTAGTTTAGCTCCGGGAAGAGTGAAGCTGGATGGTCTCCCTGGTTCCCTTCACTTGCTCCCCTGTCGGAAGGCAGCCTTCGGCGTCCTGCTCCTGGGGTGGGGAGGCTACCCTGATTTCTTGTCTGCTCCCTTCCCTCACTTCCTCTGCTTTTCCCACTCTTAGGTGTTTTCTTCGTGCAGTCAACAGACTGTAACAGTGGGTCCTTAGGCCTGCCTCCTGTCAGGGGCTGGGCTGGGCTGTGTGTGTCCCTCCAGGACCTAGAACAGGGCTGGGCCCAGAGTGGGCCTTGATAATGTCTGTTGGCTGGAATCGAAGCAGTCGCTCCCTAGTGGGACGTGCTGTCTGGCTGGAAACTGGGAGCTCTAGCCAGCCCCCGCTGCCATGTCCTCAAGGGCCCTTGGCCACTGAGGATGCCCGCATGTCACTGTACTCCAGAACACTCTGTGGTGTTTACCAACAGGACATTCAGGGGTGGGGAGGCTTGGGGACCAAGGAGAGAGCCCCATAACAGCACAGGGTGGAGAGGAATGGAGACAGGAACAGGAACAAGTTTAGAGTTACAGAAAGGGGCTTTGGCAGGAACGCTGACATGGGATAGGGACAGAGAGAGCAGGAAGCAGAGTGAAGGGGGAGTGTGATCTGTGCCCCAGCCTGGGCCCTGGGTTTCCTGCTGGGGACCTGCCCTGCGGGGGAGAGAAGCTAGCTGCCTCTCCTGGGAGAACATGCTTATCAGCGGGAGTGTGGGAGCTCCTTCAGCATCCCTGGGGCCTAGTTACGGAGGCCCAGAGACCCAGGCTTTCACCTCCTCTGGGGCCTGAGCAGAGACAGAGTTCAAACCCCAGGTTTCTTCTTCTGGGGGCTCCAGAGGATAACTGTGGTGGGAAAGGGCAATTGGGGGTGGCAGGAAGGGGACTTCTCTAAGGCCCAGTATTTTTTGAATTGAGGCACCTGTGAGGCCTGGGAAAATCTGTGGTGGAATCACATGGCATGGCCCTCCGTGCCACTGGCCCGAGTTGTTGCTGCTGCTTTCCTCTTTAAGATGTTTGTTCCTTCCTTCCCAAGGGAAATGAAAAAGAGATCTTCTAGCATCAGATGTGTGTCAGGCACAGATAGAAAGCTCAAAGCCTAGAAAGTGGAGGGGGGTGAGTGAGAAAGCAGCTGACTTGTCAGATGACATGCCCTTCAATAGGGGAACTGGAGCGGGGGGAGGGGGTGTTTCCAATTCTGCCTGGAGGTGGGGCCCTTGAGGACACTTTCCTAGAGCAAATGGCGCTTTTGTAAATCCACAGTGGACAGGCAGGAAGATGGCAATTTCAAGTAATGGAAACAGCGTTTACAAAGGTATGGAGGTGAGAGAGAGCTCTGGTCCTTCCCTTTGGGCAGGAAGCTTTGACACCAGTGCTTGGGAGAGTAACCCAGCCTGAACTCCCTCCCAAGACACACACACACACACACACACACACACACACACACACACACCCTTCGGCTTAAGAACTCCCAAGGCACCCGCCAGTGAGGTATGGTCAGCATTGTTGGGGGGCCTGAAAGTGTTACATACTGCAGCTTTCCACTAGAGCCTTCAGGAGAGGAGACCGCTGGCTGTCATGCCCTAGATGTGCATTCCACTCTTCCAGTCTAGGGGACTCTGCATTCCCCCTCTCCTATGACTCCTGCACCCCAAGTGCAGACCCTAGAGAAAGCCTTGGAGTATGAGAGAAGCTCCAAACAAGTCTCTCAGATGTGCCATCATGCTAACGGCTGTCACCGGTATTAGACTGCGGCTGTCTCTTGGGTACAGATCAGTCTGAAGGAATGTGGGGTCGGCTGCCACCTAACTCCTAGGTCTTCTAAAATGCGTCTAAAATGGCAGCATATCCACCGGGATCCCCCCTGTGCATCCTGACCACAGCTCTGGTGTTGGAAGAGCTTAATAGACCAAGACTTGACTTCTGTTCTAGGAATGGGTGGTTTGGATGTGTTGGCTTCCATATTGGCAGAATGGAGATTGCACTTGTTGAAGTTTGCAACATTTTAAAGAAGTTTAAGAGCTGACAATTCTCCTAGCATTCTTGTCCTGTGCTTCTCAAATTGAGATATGTAATGCTATGCCAAGGATAAGCAATGCTAGCATAAATATGGACCATCTTCCTGAAGCATCAGTTTGATGTAAATTATTTATGGGGAATACCACCACCACCCATGTTTCTGTTTAAACATATATGTATATATATAGATATAGATATAGATAGATAGATAGATAGATAGATAGATAGATAGATAGATATAAGACTAGAATCCCAAATTCACGTCAATGTTTAAATGAATAGGGAGACCTGACAGAAATCTCGAGTGTCAGAGGCATAGTCAGGCTTTCTTCCTAGACCCTTTATATCTGCATTCTTTCCCCTGCCCCTCATACTGCTACTCTCTCTACATTTTACACGTGAAGAAATAGGTCCAGAGAGCTGGTCAGTGAGCTGCCTAAGTGATACCACAGAGTAAGAGGAGGGGGTGCGACTAGAACCCGCGTCGCTGGACTCTGCATGCCGTGTGTTGTCCTCTACACAATGGGGAACCTGAAGTTTCATGTTTTAGTGGTTCGGTTTCAGTCGGGCCAGGGAAATAACCAAATCCCACTGTCAAAGTAGTCTTTGAGCACCCTGGGAGGGCAAGTGGGGCAGAAGGAAGAGTCAGGGACCGAAAGTCGGGAGACTAGATTTTATCCCCAAGCATTTCCTTCAATAATTAAGCTCTGGTACTTAAGGCAAATTGTTTAACTCCCCTGTGCTTTACCTTCGCTGCCCATAAATGTGGTGGTTACACAAATATTGTCTAACAAGTTGGCTTTTATTTTATTTTATTTTTTTAAAGATTTTATTTATTTATTTGACAGAGATAGAGACAGCCAGCGAGAGAGGGAACACAAGCAGGGGGAGTGGGAGAGGAAGAAGCAGGCTCACAGCGGAGGAGCCTGATGTGGGGCTCGATCCCGTAACGCCAGGATCACGCCCTGAGCCGAAGGCAGACGCTCAACCGCTGTGCCACCCAGGCGCCCCACAAGTTGGCTTTTATGAAGCAGGGTCACTTTCTTGCCTTCCCAGAACCTCTAGAGCTGTCCTGGGCTGTCCCTGGCCATGAGTCCCTGAGGAAGGGGCGGGAGCTCAGCTGGCCACCTCTGTATGACAATGACCAAGGAAGCTGACAAATGGGGCTTGGACAGGGTCTGGAAAAGCAGCCTTTTATAGGTTGCCCCTCCACTTGTCTGACGAGCATCTGGCTAGAGGTGAAGGTCAGAGCCGCTCCAGCTGTTCCCGTACTGGTGTTTGTGGGGAGGGTATGCTGGGCAGTCTCATAGCCCGGGACGGGGAGAACTGCCTGCTCCTGGCCTGAGGCTGAAACCCCAAACCGTCCCCATTCCTGGGGGCCACAGCATCTCTCATCACTGCTGCTTTCCTCTCTCTCTTCTCAACCGCCTCCTCTGCTTGCACACAGCCAACCTGGCTGCCCGCCTGGCGTGGGTGTAAGTCCACCGCTGCTCAGTTGGCCACAGAGAGAGAGAGCGAGAGAGCGTGAGAGAGCGAGCTATGAGCTCGGCTGCTGCTGAGCCCCGGAGGGTGAGAGGAGTCTCACCACTTAGTACGTAAATTTTACTTACCTCCCCTGCTTTCAGGACAGTGCCCAACTTTATCTCCCCTGTGTTCCTCTATCTCTTATTTTTAAGTCTCTCTGGATTAATTTCTGCAGAGACTAAGCCATTTAGTCCCCACCAGGTTAGTTTCCTGGCAATGCAGGGATCAGGGAGGAGCTCTGGAGGAGTCCCTGCTTCCTTATAAAGAATTTCTCCCTATACTCCTGTTTTCAGCCTCATTTCTCACCTTCCCCCAAAGCCGTGAGCCTTTCTGGGCTTCAGTGATTGGAACCAGCCTGCCTCTTGTTGGCACCCCTCTCCTTTTGCGGGCTCTTTGGTTCTGGTTTTCTCTGCCTTGCTAAGTTAGTTACCATTATCCAGTTTCTTACCTCTTTCAGGGATTTATGAACTTCTCTTGACCTCTGTCACCTTCATGTCACTCGCATTATTCTTGTGGGCTCATTCTTTTGTATTTCATCATGTTGACTTTAGTGAGTGTTGGGTGGGGATGGAGATACGCCTGTGTTTATTTTTCAATTTTTAATTAATTAATTTTTTAAACAATTTTATTATTATTTCTTAAAAAGCAATCTCTACCTCCAATGTGGGGCTCGAACTCACAAACCCAAGATCAAGAGTTGCATGCTGTGTTGACTGAGCCAGCCAGGCACACCAGATACACCTGTGTTTAAACTTCCATGATTAACCGGAAGTCCTGGTCACCATTCAACTCATCCTGTCATCTCCATCAGTTCTTTGAGACTCTTCTTGTCAAGGGCACATTGTTTTCATGTCACCAAATCTAGTGATCACTTCACTGTCCTCACAATATTCTCTCTCAGCAGGATTCCTCATCCTTGGCCACAGCCTTCGCCAATAACTTGCTCCTTTCACCTTTATGGTAACCTGTTCTTCCGATTTGTCCATTTCATCTGTCAGCTATCTTCATTCTGTTTTGCCAGTTCTGGGAATTTCTGTGGATTCCTTTCTTTTTTTTCTTTTTTTTTTTTTTTTAAGATTTTATTTATTTATTTGACAGAGACAGAGACGGGCTAGAGAGGGAACACAAGCAGGGGGTTGTGGGAGAGGAAGAAGCAGGCTCACAGCAGAGGAGCCCGGATGCGGGGCTCGATCCCATAACGCCGGGACCACGCCCTGAGCCGAAGGCAGACGCCCAACCGCTGTGCCACCCAGGCGCCCCTGTGGATTCCTTTCTTGGGCCTCTTCTTTTCTCTCTCTATACATCCCAGTTGATCTGAACTCGTCCTGGGGCTTTAACTACCTCCTAGATGCCTATGACCCCCATATATCCAGCCCTGCTATTCCAACTTACTGGATATCTCCGCTTGGATACCTAACAGGCATCTCGAACTTAACACTGGTAAACCAGAACTCTTGATTTTCCCCGGAACCTCTTCCTTCCTAGTTCTCTTTATCAAAGTAAATGACATGCTCATATAACCAGTTACAACCAGTTGTTCAAGACACACCCAAGGTCAAGCTTCCCTCTGCTCTTTCCTTCTCTGCTCCCATTTACTGTATCAGCAAAGCCCTGTCAGAGTCTCCACAGTGTACTATCATGTCCACTTCCTTCCAACTCCACTGTTGACCACCCCAGTCAAGGCTACCATCATGTCTTGCTTAGACTGGGCCAATTACCTCCTGATTGATTTCCCTGCTTCCACCAATGCTCCCCACATCCCATGACCCACCTTCCACATGGTAGCCAAAATGATCCCATTAAAAATGTCTATCGGGCATTTTACCAATCTACCAATGCATCTAAAACAGGAGTCAGGAAACTGCAGCCTCCAGGCTAAATCTGGCCTGCTACCTGTTGTTATATTAACTGTAAGCCAAGAATGGTGTTTACATCTTGAGAAAAAAACAAAAGGAGAAGACTATTTCTTGTCATGAGAAAATCATTAAATTCAAATGTCCATGTTTATAAATAAAGGGGTATTGGAACACGCTACAAGCCGCTGTTTGTGTGTTGCCTACGGCTGTTTTGCATGCAACGGCAGGTTTAACAGGTTGTGACAGAGAACATATGGCCTCAAAACCTAAACTATTTACTACCTGGATCCTCACAGAAAAAGTTTATTGACCCCTGACCTACTCACAAATATTGTTCTATACTTAGATTATTTAAAGTGTGGTGACAGGAGTATATGGTCAGCCTGTATTTTCCTTGTGAGAATTAAGAAATTCTCCAAAGTGTTTGTCTCATTGGGAGAAACTCTAGACTGGGGCTAAATCTACCACAATTCTAAATTTAAAAAAGAAAACAGATTCTTTTATCTCATTTGAAATCTAAGAGCCAACGTGCACTACTTATCAAAGGTAACTGAAAAGTTCAGTCAAACCCGGTCTTACGAATGGATTAGAGTGAATAACCCTAATCTTTCTTGTGAGCACCTTTTTTTTTTTTAAGACTTATTTATTTATTTATTTAGAGACCGCATGAATGGGGGGGGCAGAGGGAGAGGGAGAGAATCCTCAGGCAGGCTTCCCACGAAGTGTGGAGCCTGATGCAGGGCCCTATCCCAGGACCCCAAGATCATGACCTGAGCCAAAATGAAGAGTTGGACGCTTAACCGAATGAGCCACCCAGGGGCCCCATCTTATGAGCATCTTAACTTAGAAATATTGTGTACAATAGCAAATAAAATATGACAGCTTGTATTAGAAAAATGCCTATCCGGGTATGCCATTCCCTTGTTTAAGATTCTCCAGTGATTTCCTGTTGCCTTTAAAATAAAACTCCGGCTTCTTACTAAGGCCTCTGTTCTTCTGCAAACTCCCTTTCCCACCCTCCCTTGTCCTGCAGGCTTCAGCCACACTGGCCTTTCTGTTGCTCTCCTGTTTCTAGCCTGGGACCTATCCACCTGTTCTTCCTTCTGCCCACAATGTTCATTGTGGCCACAACTCTTCCTTATTCACACGTAAGCTCGTATTTAACTCCTCAGAGAGGTTCTCCTAGTCTATTTTATCTAGAGTAGGCAGCCCTTCTCCCAAATCACTCTCTAGGACATCACTTTGTTTTGTTTATATTTTAAAAAATTCATAGCAAGCATTGTTACCCAGAATTATTTTCTTTCTTTCTTCACTTGCATATCATCTAACTTTCTCCACTAAAAAATTAACTCTTTCAGGAAGGGCCCTTGTCTGTTTTGTTCCTTTTTTGTATCTCCACTTACTGCACTCTTGGAACATGGTAAGTTCTCAATAAATATCCGCACAGTGAATGAATGAATGACCAGCTAAACTGAAGGGACTAGGAGCAGGGAGGGCTCCCAGAGGCGGGCACCTCTAAGTGTGTCTCTTGAACTTGTACTTCCCTTCCCTAGCCTAGGCCCGGGTATTACAAAGGGTCAGTAAGCAGAGGTGAAAGGGTAAAGTGAAGATGAGGAGTAGGGGGCCAGCTCGGTGGCTTGGCCCTGCAAAGATTGTGCTCTGTTCTTCTGCCCTGCTAAGGAGCAGTTTTCCATTGTGACATTCTGTAACTTTCCGTGCAACTTTCTTGCACAGATTTTTTTGGGTAATTTTCCACGTGGTCATTCAGCTCCACCAAGGGCAACAGTGATGAGGACTGAGAATGGCTGGGAGGCCCTGAGACTGTCAGAGTGCCTAGTGTGGTTGGCACCTGTGTTCTTGGTGCCTAGTACCCATTCCCACTCACCTCTGTGTAGAAGAGTCCAGGACGGTGACACCCAGCATGTCCCTTTGTGGCTCTTTTTCAACAGAATGGTTAAAAGAAGCCCATTCTGCCTACAACTTAAAACTGAGATCTGTGGGGGCGCCTGGGTGGCACAGCGGTTAAGCGTCTGCCTTCGGCTCAGGGCGTGATCCTGGCGTTCTGGGATCAAGCCCCACATCAGGCTCCTCCGCTGGGAGCCTGCTTCTTCCTCTCCCACTCCCCCTGCTTGTGTTCCCTCTCTCGCTGGATGTCTCTCTCTGTCAAATAAAAAAAAAACAAAAAACAAAAACCAAAACTGAGATCTGTGGGAGTACCTGGGTGGCTCAGTCGGTTAAGCGTCTGCCTTTGGCTCAGGTCATGATCTCAGGGTCCTGGGATCGAGCCCCACATCGGGCTCCTTGCTTGGCAGGGAAACTTCTTCTCCCTCTCCCTCTACTGCTCCCCCTGCTTATGCTCTCTCTCTCTGATAAATAAATAAGATCTTAAAAATAAACCAAAGCTGAGATCTGTGGTCTGCAGCTCAGGGCCAGATGTTAAGACACAAACTCTTCCCAGGAGTTTGCGCTGTAGTCTGGGAAGTGACTATTCATCACGATTTCCTTTCCTTTGTGTTTCTAGTGGTCCTTGAAGTTTTTGGTTTGAGGAAAAACAAAAATAAAAATAGCAACAAACATATTTATAAAAAAAAAGAGAGGGAGAGATAAAACTTTAACTGTTTGAAGAAGACAAAGAGAGAAGCCAGCCACCCAAGTGTGCTGCCTTTATGAGGATTGAGGCTCGAGAGGGGTGAGAGCACTCCTACAGATTTTTACGGAAGCAGAGAAGGGGTGGGCCAAGCTTTTGAAGCCTTGGCGTCCGCCCCCACTGCTCTCAACCTGGGGTAGGCTCTCCCCAAAGGCGAACTGAGGGAGCTACAGGGGCCTTGGAGAGCACAGCCAGCCCAGGACAGTCTTCCAGCCCCCACCCTGTGTGGGCTTCCGCAGAGGACCCTGCTCCCTCCCGCCGTGCCTGCTGTTCTGGGGCCACGAGGGTCCTCCCTTCTTCAGCACAGGAAGAGGCAGCGCGAGAAAAAGGCTCAGTCATCTTGCAGGGACAGGGCATCTCCCAGCAACGCATTCTTATTGACTTAACAGCGCAGCTGCCTGGCAGGTTCTCATGTCATGTTCCAGTTATCTGAGTACTTGTTGTTTCTTGGGCCCCTTCATGTCTGACCCAGTTCTAAGTCCTGACCTTGCTTCTTAATTAATCCATGTGCTTATGTAATATGTGGCACACCCACACAGTAATGAGGCCTGTTCAGGCCTTGTTCTCGAATGCTCTGTCTTGTTCTACAGTTTCTAAGGAGGTGAGGGGAGAGGGGTTACCTTCTCCATCTGGGCACCAGGATCGAAGCAGCCACTGCCTGTTGGAACCTAGCTGTCCCAGGTGTCTTTCTGTAAAAACCAGTGTCTCTCATTACCATCGCCAGGGAAGGGCCTGCCCTCAGAGCTCTCCAAGGGCAAGAAGAACACAGGGCTAGTTGAGCTGACATGAGGGGAGGAAACCTACATGAGCGGACTGAAACAAATGCACACTCACATGTGACCCCAGAGGAGATGAAGTGTGTTTGGTTCTTGACACTAATCTCGCTTTGCTAGCGGACGGTGACAACTACAGCCAGGTGTGGCAGAGGACGTCATCTGTGTCCTGACTCTGCTGGCCTCCTCCTCATTTGTTGTCTTAACCTTCGCCTGGTTCTATTTCTCTGTCCTCTTCTGCAGCTCAAGCTGTCTGCATAGCACATTCCCACGTTGAAACCATTTACTTCCCTAGAGTGGGGTCTAATATCACGAGTGCAGAGTTCCCAGTCTCTCCAACAACAGTTGCTCAAAGTTCACAGTAAAGGAGTAAATCTGCAGTGAGTATATTTTCGAGAGGGCTTAGCTTCATCCAGTATGTCTGACTCTGCATGAACTCCTTAGGATACTAGCGACTGCCTTTGGGCCATGAAGTCAGCACCACATTACATCAGGCCCCTAAAACATGTCTTCTAGTTCATGGCTTTGGACAGGACCCTCTTCTGAAAGCTCCAGGCACTGTTCTGACTTGCTCCTGATCCCTCTCATTCCTCACATGGCATTTTTCATTTTTGACCTCATTTTACCTTTTTGCACCTGACATTTGGTCCATGCTTTTGGCTCCGCCCTGGCTATGGCCACTTAGGTAAAAACTCTCTTTCCAGCCTTGCTCCCAAAGCTTCTCGCTGGCCCACATCCCTCTTGGCGGCTTCTGCCGGGCTTGTCCAGTTGAAGAGCAGGACCTAGACACATCAGAGTGTATGTCAGCTATCTGCGTGCCCAAGGTTGCTTCTCCTTGGCAGTTCCTCGTGCTGGGCCATGCCATGAGCACAGGGCCCAGGGACAGGGGTGTATGCTGACTTGCAAAAGGCTCCTTACTGTCAAAAGTCAGCAATTCCCCATCCTCTGGTCTTCTGCCATTAAGCTTCTCCTATTTGTAGCCACTTGGGGTTTTGCTGTTTAACCATTTCATGACCATACGTGTGAGCCACACATATGTAGCACCCTTTTGTAATTAACAGTCCTTAATTTGGTCAACAGAGTATCTAGTATATTCACATATATTATCTCATTTCCATACTTATCTTCTTTTGCAAACATGACTCTGGGTCATCTTACCCATTTGGCTCATTAGGGCCAAATGTTTTTTTTTATTTTTTATTTTTATTATATTATGTTAATCACCATACAGTACATCCCCGGATTCCGATGTAAAGTTTGATGCTTCATTAGTTGCGTATAACACCCAGTGCACCATGCAATACGTGCCCTCCTTACTACCCATCACCAGTCTATCCCATTCCCCCACCCCCTCCCCTCTGAAGTCTTCAGTTTGTTTCTCATAGTCCATAGTCTCTCATGTTTCATTCCCCCTTCTGATTACCCCCCTTTTCTTTATCCCTTTCTTCCCCTACCGATCATCCTAGTTCTTATGTTCCATAGATGAGAGAAATCATATGATAATTGTCTTTCTCTGCTTGACTTATTTCACTTAGCATTATCTCCTCCAGTGCCGTCCATGTTGCAGCAAATGTTGAGAATTCGTTCTTTCTGATAGCTGAGTAATATTCCATTGTATATATGGACCACAGCTTCTTAATCCAGTCATCTGTTGAAGGGCATCTCGGCTCCTTCCATGATTTGGCTATTGTGGACAATGCAGCTATGAACATTGGGGTGCATATGGCCCTTCTCTTTACTACGTCTGTATCTTTGGGGTAAACACCCAGTAGTGCAATGGCTGGGTCATAGGGTAGTTCAATTTTTAACTTTTTAAGGGACCTCCACACTGTTTTCCAGAGTGGCTGTACCAACTTGCATTCCCACCAACAATGTAGGAGGGATCCCCTTTCTCCACATCCTCTCCAACAATTGTTGTTTCTTGCCTTGTCTATCTTTGCCATTCTAACTGGCGTAAGGTGGTATCTCAGTGTGGTTTTGATTTGAATTTCCCTGATGGCTAATGATTTTGAACATTTTTTCATGTGTCTGTTAGTAGGGCCAAATGTTTTGGTTTCTTTCTTTCTTTTTTTCTTTTCTTTGGAAAGATTTTATTTATTTATTTGAGAGATAGAGAGAGTGAAAGAGCCTCAGAGGGAGAGGGAGAAGCAGGCTCCTTACTGAGCCGGGGGCCTGATGTGGGACTCAATCCCAGATGCCCTGTTTTGGTTTCTTTGAAAACAGAAAAAAAAAAAAGAGGGGGTGCCTGGCTGGCTCAGTCAGTGGAGCATGCCACTCTATCTCGGGGTTATAAGTTTGAGCCCCACACTGGGTATAGAGATTACTTAAAAATAAAATCTTAAAAAAAACCAGAACAAAAAAAGAATATAAAAATAATATATAACAAGGAAAGCAGTCTGGATTATGTTTATCTTTATACCAGTGCATTCATAAAATGCAATTTTAAATGTCATCTTATGGAAGAAGTTGCTCATGAAGGAAAAAGGGTCTGGAACTCATGAAAGTCATAATGTGGCCCTGATGGGACTGGTGCTCTATGCTTGGCACCAACATTGACTTGTAATGAAAATTTGAAAAAGTTTCTTAACATATTAGCTTTTTTCTTTTTCTTTCTTTCTTTTTAAAGATTTTATTTATTTATTTGACAGAGAGAGAGACACATAGCGAGAGAAGGAACACAAGCAGGGGGAGCGGGAGAGGGAGAAGCAGGCTTTCTGCCGAGCAGGGAGCCCAATGCAGGGCTCGATCCCAGGACCCTGGGACCATGACCTGAGCCGAAGGCAGGCGCTTAACGGCTGAGCCACCCAACATATTTGCTTTTTTCTAACAGAAAAATGAAAAACAAAATTTCTGTAGCTAATCACTTCTTAGGGCTTTTATTAAGACAAAGGAAATAACTCTGAAATTATCTAAAATTTTTGGAAGAAAGGCTTATTAATGATAGGACTATCT
Organism: Ailuropoda melanoleuca; assembly: GCF_002007445.2. NCBI lineage: Eukaryota > Metazoa > Chordata > Mammalia > Carnivora > Ursidae > Ailuropoda > Ailuropoda melanoleuca. The sequence goes on from NC_048225.1 coordinate 62,190,836, forward strand.
CAGCTGCAAATAATAGGTATCCAATTCAAATCATCATAGGCAAGAAGAGAGCATACTAGCTTTCATAAATGGAAACTCCAGGTTTCAGCTTCAGGCGTAGCTGATCAAGAAACCCTCAAATTCATCAGGAATCCATTTCTCTATTTTCCTCTATCTCTTGGGCTGGCTTTCTTCTGTGTGGGGTTTCTTTTCTAGCACAGTTTCCCCACATGTTGAGAGAATCTCAGAGACTTCAGGCTTTAATTACCCTTAAGTTTGTGACCTTAAAAGAGGAAAGATGACTCCTAGTAACTCAACTAATTCAGCAGAAAAACTCAAATTGGTCATTGCTTAGGTTGTCTCGAGTTTCCCTGTGACTAGGGGATGGAGTGCTCTCTTTGGTCCACTGAATCAGTTGCCTCTCCGTGACTTGATTGACAGTCTCACAAGACTTCTTTGGGAGAGGGAGAGAGCAGTTTCCCAAGCAGGAAGCTCAAACAGACAAAATATCATGTCCACTCCTGGACTCTATTAGTCTATGTCATTGTTGTTACTGTTGTTTTTAATTTTTAATTAATTAATTAACTTTTAAGTAGCCTCCATGCCCAGCATGGAGCCCAACACAGAGTTTGAACTCATGCCCCCAAGATCAAGACCCAAACTGAGATCAAGAGTTGACGATTAACCAACTGAGCCACCCAGGCACCCCAGTCTGTGGCATTGTTAATATTATCTCTCTTGCAGGACAGTAGAACCGGTTGAGATTTGCCCAGATTAACTTTCCAGACCTGAGTCCTATGGGAGCCCATCAGAGTTTCATAGAGACCACATGGATTCATTTAATTTTCACAAAATCTGTGGGGCAATTATTCTTTTGACTGTTTTTCCACTTTAAAAAAATTAGTAACTTTCATTTTTTAGAGAGGTTTTAGGTTCATAGCAAAATGAATGGAAAGTACAGAGAATTCCCATTTACCCCCTACCCCACCCATCTCTCCCACTATCAACACCCCCCCATCAGAGTGGTTCATTTTTTACAACTGATGAACTTACATTGACCCATCATAATCACCTGAAGTCCATAGTTTAGGGTTCACTCTTGGTGTTGTTCATTCAATGGGTTTTGGCAAATGTATAAGGACATGTATCCACCATTATAATATCATGCAGAGTAATTTCACTGCCCTAAAATTCCTCTATGTTCTGACTATTCGTATGTCCCTCTGCCCAAGCCCTGGCAATCACTAATCTTTTTATTGTCGCCATAGTTTTGCCTTTTCCAGAATGTCATGTAGTTAGAATCATATAATATATATAGCTTTTTCAGATTGGCTTCTTCGTTTAATATACATTTGAAAAAAATATGCATTTTCCTCCATGTCTTTTTATGGTTTAATAGCTCATTTCTTTTTAGAGCTGAATGATACTGCACTGTTTGGAGTTATCACAGTTTACTTATACGTCCGCCTGCTGAAGGACACCTTGGTTTCTTTCTAGTTTTGGCAATTATGAACAAGGCTGCTATAAATGTTTGCGTGCAGGTTTTTGAAAACTATGAAAACTTTGAAAACTTATGAAAACATAAGTTTTCAACTCATGTGGGAAAATACCCACAACTACTGGGTTGTATAATGCGAGTATGTCTAATTTTGTAAAAAACTGCAAACTGTCTTCCGAAGCAGCTGTACCATTTGGCATTCTCACTGGTAGTGGATGAGAGTTCCTGCTGCTCCACGACATTGTCAGCGTTTAGTGTCGTCAGTGTTTGGATTTTGGCCATCCTGATAGATGTGTAGTGGCATCTCAGTTTTGTTGTTGCTGTCTTTTAAAGATTTTATTTATTTGAGAGAGAGATGTGGGCGGAGGGGAGAGCACAGTGGGAGAGTGAGAAGCAGACTCCTAGCTGAGCAGGGAGCCTGATATGGGACTCGATCTCAGGGCCCTGAGATCATGACCTGAACCAGAATCAAGAGTCAGACACTTAACCAACTGAGCCACCGAGGCGCCCCTCTTGTTTTAATTTGCAATTCCCTAGTGAAACGTGACATTGAACACCTTTTTATAAGCTTATTTGCCATCTGTATTAGGTGAGGTATTTGTTAATGTCTTTCACACATTTTTAAATTGGGTTCAATTTCTTATTGTTGTTTGGATAACAGTTCTTTATCAGATGCGTCTTTTGTAAATATTTTCTCCCAGTGTGTGACTTGTCTTCCCATTCTCTTATTAGTTCCACTTTTATAGATAATAAATGCTACAAATTACTGGGAGCTTACCATGCACCAAGCACTGTGCTAACCACCTTACATATATTACCTCATAAAAATTCTATGAGGTGCTGCATTTATTGAGGTCCTTCGGAACGTAAGCAGCAGAAACCAACTCTGGCTAGTTAAAGAAGAAGAAATGATTGAAAGGATGGATAAAGGGGTATCTCATTGGATAGGAGGAAGAGCTGAACAATCAAAACTTGGAAGGACAGGATTCCACTCTTGCCTGCTTTTGTAGGCTCTTTAGAAGGTGGATTTGGGGACAAACCTGGTACAGTCCTACCGGTTTCTAGTCGCTGCTATCTCTGTTTCAAAACCCACATTTTTCTTGGTGGGAGAATCTAATTGGCCCCCTTTGACTCAGGTCTCTAGCCTTGAACCAATCAGGTTGAAGGGGACATGCAGTACAAGGATGGCTACCTTTGAGTAAGAGTTGTTCTCAGAGAAAGGGAGTCACTGTGAACCAGTTAGCCACCCAAAGGTTTATCTACGGTAAGCATGTTGTTGTCAAAGTCCTGGCACTCAAAAGTGGGTAATTGAAGAACACTTAATAAGGGGATTAAATAGGGCGCCTGGGTGGCTCAGTTGTTAAGCGTCTGCCTTCGGCTCAGGTCATGATTCCAGAGTCCTGGGATCAAGCTCTGCATCAGGCTCCCTGCTCAGCAGGAAGCCTGCTTCTCCCTCTCCCACTCCCCCTGCTTGTGTTCCCTCTCTCGCTAGGACTCTCTCTGTCAAATAAATAAAATCTTAAAAAAAAAATAAGGTGATCATATAGGAAGAGTTTAGGGAAAACAACAGGGATGTTAGAGTATCTTGTGGCTAGTGATAGTGGGAAACTGTTGCCATGCCAGGCCTGAAGAGGAAAGAGGAGGTGGTAGTTTCTGGAACCTGTGGAAAAAGCTATAAGGAAAAGGTTTCCTGATAAGTAGCTGTGGTCTTTGGAAGAGGGTCACAGCCAACCCACAGCAGCCCAGCAGTGTGCAACCTAGGGAAATAAATACCAAGATTTCATTCTCCTCCCACCTGCCAATTTCTTGGACACAACCAGAAGCCAGAGAGCAATGGAGTCCCTTGATTCAGTTCTTCTAGGCCAACCTCCTAGGACATAAGTCAAGGTGTGCAGGGAAGGAGGGAGAGTGGATATGGAGGGGCAAATAGAAGACAACCAGCAAAATAATATAAATCCCAGCTTATGGATAAAAACTTGTAGGTTTGTGTGGGTTAGTGACTAGTTTAGGTTCACACAGCTAATTCAGGGTCAGAGTTGGGGTTTGAAATTGGTCAGTTTGACTCCAGAACCTGTGCTTTTAACCACTGGGCTCTATCACCTCTCAGCAGAAGACCCTGAATTCAAATACTGAATTGACCACACTCAGCTCAGGTGAGTCCTTTATTTCTCTGGGCTCCTTGTGCATTCACCTCTTAGCTGCAGTAGCAACAAGAGCCCATAATCCAGCCCCCTTAGAGGGAATCTGATAGATTCACACTCACTGGGCTCCCTCTGGTCCCTCATCCCGAACTTGGCAGAGTCATGTGGTTTGGAATAGCAGAGGCAGTCAAAGTGGAGTCCAAGCTTCTTGTCACTGTGCTGGCAGCTCTGTTCTTCCGCTAGGTCTGTGATGAGATTTAAATTGCATTCCAATTAAGCCTTTCCATTTTAAACCCTCAGGGAGCATTCTCAGGCTTGGACCACGCACTTGTAAGAGCTAATACCATTATCAGACGCCTGTTCATCTCATATAAATAAGCCCATTAGCGCCTCATCTGTCTGGCCATGTACTTTCCTGCCGCTGCTTGGAGCCCACAGACAAACACATTTCCAATCAGGCAAGCGGAGGAAAATATTAACAGCAATAACATTAACTGTATGGTTTTATTTCCTGTCTCATTATTTTCCAGCTTTTTAACTAATAATCGGTAACATCTGTTATATACTTACCATGTGCAAGGTACTGTGCTGTTTTTACATAGATTGTCTCATTTCACCTTGACAATAGATCTAAAAGGTAGGTACTACTTAATCTCCACTTTACAGATGAGCACATCGAAGCTTATAGAGGCTAATTTGGTGTCTTCGTGACATAATATCACGTAGTAGATTCAAGATTTGAACCCAGATAGCTTGACTCCAGAGCCCACACCACTTAACCATGATATCTTCTTCAGTTTTGGATGGCCTTATTTATAAAACAGTGGGTTCTGACCATGCTTCTCCCCTCTCAAACGTGAAATTCTGATATGTTTAGGGAACGGGGTATGGGGGAGACTATTAGTCATCATCAAATATCGATGTATTTCTGTAAAGTTTCCATCTCCGTTGCAGTTGAGTTGGGGCCATGTGACTATGTCTGGCTCATTAGGTGTGAGCTGAAGTGATATATGTTATTTTCAAGCCTGGCAAGACCCCCCTGCACTATCAGCCACTCCCTGTCTCTCCTGTCTATGGTTCAGAAAGTGAAGAACTCAGAGATGGCAAAATTGCCACATGTAAGTTGCTTGTTGCTTCTTGGAGAAAACCATCCAGTTACCTGGCCTGCATTGGATGGTGACATGAGTGAGAAATAAATTTTTGTTAAGTTAGACCACTTAAGTGGATTTTGGGGTTTATTTATTATCATACTGTATATTATCATACTCTGACTAGTATAAATATTGTACAGAGGGCTCCTGTCTTATGATGGTTCAACTTGCAATTTTTTGACTTTATGATGGTGTAAAAATGATATCATACTTTGAATTTTGACCTTTTCCCAGGCTAGCAATATGCAGTACAATACTCTCTCGTGATGCTAGGCAGTGACAATGAACTGCAGCTCTCAGTCAACCATGCAATCAGAGGGGTAAACAACTGATAACACAACCATTTTGTTTTTCACTTTCAGTACAGTATTCAATAAATTATATGAGATACACAACACTTTATTATAAAATAGGCTTTGCATTAGATGATTTTGCCCAATTGTAGGCTCATGTAAGTGTTCTGAGCACATTTAAGGTAGGCTAGGCTAAGCTGTGATGTTTGGTAGGTTAGATATAGGACATGCATTTCGACTGATGATATTTCAACCGACAATGGGTTTATTGGGACATAGCCCCATTGCAAGTTGAGGAAGATCTGTACAAATACACAAACTGGCATCTCGAAGTAGGGCACTGTTACAACAGCTTATTGGTCTGAGAGGAAAATTAATGTTGGAGACTGGAAATTTTTCAATGCATGCTCTGTGGTGTTGAAACACTATCAACTGATCTAACTTGGGAGGCAGAATGGATGTTTACTTATATGACATCTCTAGGAGAAGAAATGGAAAAACAGAACATTAGTTGTGTATTTTGGCTATTATTGGTTGCACCTGACAAAGTATTACAAGAAAAATATACAAGCTCAGAATAAAATTGGCCAGAGATTGACAGAATAGATAAAAAGCAAGCAAGCAAACAAACACCCATGATCCACTATATATTGCGTACAAGAAACACATATTAGATTCAAAGACAGAAATAGGTTGAAAGTAAAAGGATAGAAAAATATATTCCATGCAAATAATAGCCAAAAGAAAACTGGAATGGCTACACTAATATCAGAAAAAAAAAACCCCAAAAAACCCTTTAAGACAAAAATTGTTACTAGAGACAAAGAAGAATAGACTTAGTCTTTGTTTTAATTGCAAAAGAATCAATCCATCAAGAAGATATAAAAATTATAAACACATGTGCATCTAACAACAGAGCCCCAAATACACAAAGCAAAAACTAACAGAACGAAGAGAGAAATAGATAATTGTACAATAAGAGTTGAAGACTTCAATACCCCACTTTCAATAATGGGTAGAATATCTAGGGTGACTTAGAAGATCAAGAAGGATATAGAGGGACACGTGAGTGGCTCAGTTAGTTAAGTGTCTGTCTTTGGCTCAGGTCATGGTCCCAGGGCCCTGGGATCGAGTCCCACATCTGCTCCTCGCTCAGCAGGGAGCCTGCTGCTCCCTCTGCTTGTGCATGTTCGCTTTCTCTCTGACAAATAAATAAATAAGATCTTAATCAATAAATAAACAAATAATAAATAAAACTACTTAAAAAAAAGAAGGATATAGAGACTCAAACAACAATATAAACAAACTAAACCTGATATAATGCAAAAAAATCCACTAAACAACATCAGAATATACATTCTTCTCAAGTGCACATGGAACATTCTCTATAATGGATCATATGTCAAGCCATAAAACAAGTCAAAATAAATTTAAAAGGTTTAGAATAATGTATGTTCCCTGACCACAATAGAATGAGATTAGAAATCAATAACAGAAGGAAATTCACAAACTTTTGGAAGTGAAACATATTTCTTCTGAATAATCAATGGTCAAAGAAGAAATCAAAGGGAAATTAGAAAATGCTTTGAGATGAATAAAAATGAAAACATAGCATACTAAAGCTTATGGGATATAAGGAAAACAATGCAAGGGACATTTATAGCTGTAAACACCTATATTGAATGAGAAAAAAGATGTCAAATCAAGAACCTAAACTTTCACCTTTAGGAATTAGAAAAAGAAGAGCAAGCTAAACTCAAAGCAAGCAGAAGGAAGGATAATAAAGATTGGATCAGAAATAAATAAAATATAAATTAAAAAATAGAGAAAATCAACAGAATCAAAGGTTTGTTTGTTTGTTTAAAAGATCAACAAAATCAACAAATTGACAAACCTCTACTTGGAGTGACCAAGAGAAAAAAAAGAGAAAACTCGAATTACTAAAATCAGGAACGAAAGATGGGTCATTACTACCCACCTTACAAAAATAGAAGAAGGAATATAAAGGAATATTATGAACACTTATATGCCAACAAATTAAATAACTTAGATGAAATGAACAAATTTCTAGAAAGGCATAAACTACTGAGACCATCTCAAGAAGAAATAGAAAACAATTTTTTAAGATTTAATTATTTATTTGAGAGAGAGCATGTTAGCGGTATGGAAGAGCAGAAGGAGTGGGAGAGAATTGCAAGCAGACTCCCCTCTGAGCACAGAGCCCAATGAAGGTCTCAATCCCAGGACTCTGAGATATGACCTGAGCCGAGATTGTGACCTGAGCCGAGATCAAGAGTTGGTTGCTTAACTGACTGAGCCACCCAGGTGTCCCAAGAAGAAATAGAACACTATAACAGACTTCCAAAAGTAAAGAGATTGAATTAGTGATCAAAAAACTTGCCACGAAGAAGAACAGAGGACAGATGGCTTCACTGGTAAATTCTACCAAATGTTTAAAGAGTTACCCTCAATACTTCACAAATACTTCCAAAAAATCTAAGAGGAGGGAATATTTCCAAAGTCACTCAATGAGGCCAGTATTATTCTGATGGCAAAGGCAGAGTAGGATATCCCAAGCAGAGAAAACTACAGACTAATATCCCTTATGAATATGATGCAAATATCCCCAACAAAATACCAGCAAACTGAATCCAGTAATATGTAAAAAATATATACCAAGTGGGATTTATCTCAGAAATGCAAGATTGGGTCAACATACATAAATCAATAAATGTAATATACCATATTAATAGAATAAAGGACAAAAACCATGTTATCATTTCAACAGATGAGAAAAAGCATTTGACAAAATCCAACACATTTTCATGATTAAAAATGCTCAACAAACTAGGACTACAAGGGAATTTTGTAATCTGCTAAAAAGCACCTACAAAACCCTCACCGTGCTTAATGGTGAAAGACTGAAATCTTTCTCCTTAAGATCAGCAATTAAACAAGAATGTGCACTCTTGCAACTTTTATTCAACATACTGTGGGCTCTAGCCAGGGGACTTAGTCAAGAAAAAGAAATGAAAAGCATCTAGATTTGAACAGAGATGAAATGATCTCTGTTTGCAGATGACATATTCTTGAATATAGAAAATTCAAAGGAATCCACTAAAAACTCTAGAATGCAGGATATAAGATCAATATACAAAAATTAGTTTGTATTTCTATATACTAGCAATGAAAAAATGAAGTGAAGAAAACAATTCTGGGGCACCTGGGTGCCTCAGTCAGTTAAGCATCCAACTCTCTCTCTCTCTTTTTAAGATTGTATTTATTTATTTGATAGAGAGCCATGAGAGAGAACACGAGCGGGGGCGGGGGGGGCAGAGGGAGAAGGAGAAACAGACTCCTCATTGAGCAGGGAGCCCATGCAGGGCTTGATCCCAGGACCCAGAGATCATGACCTGAGCCAAAGGCATACACTTAACCAACTGAGCCACCCAGGCAGCCCAAGCATCCAACTCTTGATTTTAGCTCAGGTCATGATCTCAGGGTCCTGGGATCAAGCCCCGCCTCAGGCTCTGCACTGGGCATGGAGCTTGCTTAGGATTCCCTCTCTACCTCTCCCTGAGCCCCTTTCCCCCAACCTGCAAAAAAGAATTTCATTTGCAGTAGCATCAAAAAGAATAAAATATTCAGGTATAAATTTCACAAAAGAAGTGCAATATTTATACACTGAGAACTGCAGAACATTGTTGAAAGAAATTAAACACCTAAATAAATGGAAAGACATTCCGTATTCATGAATTTGAAGACTTAATATTGTTAAGATGACAGCAGTTCCCAAATTGACCTACAGATTCAATGTAATTGCTATCAAAATCCCAGCTGGATTTTTGCAAAAATTGGTAAACTTAGCCTAAAATTCATATGGAAATGCATAGGATTCAGATTAGCCAAAGCCATCTTGAGAAAGAAGAACAAACTTGGAGGATTCACATTCTTGACTTCAAAACTTACTACAAAACTACAATAATTAAGACAGTGTAGTACGGGCATAAGGATAGACATATAGATCAATGGAATAGAGTTGAGGGTCTGGAAGCAAATCCATACATGTGTGGTCAATTGATTTTTGACAAGGAGGCCAAGACTTTTCAATGAGGAATGAAATTTTCTCTTCAACAAATGGTGCTGGGAAAACCAAATGCAAAAGAATGAAGTTGGGCCCCGACCTCACACTATATACAAAAATTAACTCAAAATTTATCAAAGACCTAAATTTAAGAGCTAAAACTATAAAACTTTTAGAATAAAACAGGTGTAATCTTCATGACCTTAGATTAGGCAATGGTTTCTAACATATAATACTAAAAGCACAAGCAACAAAAGAAAAAATAGACTTCATCAAAATTAAATACTATAAAATGTTTCAAAGGGCACTCTAAAGAAAGTGAGAAAACCCATAGAATAGGAGAGAATATTTGCAAATCACATATATCTGATAAAATCTCTTGTCAAGAATACTATAAATAATGATTATAACTCAACAATAAAAACTCAAAAAAATTAGGGAAATAACCTAATTTAAAAATGGGCAAAGGATCTGATAGACATTTCTCCAAATAAGATATATGGATGGCCAATAAGCACGTGAAAAGATGTTCAACATCATTAGTCCTTAGGGAAATGCAAATGGAAACTATGAGATACAACTTCTCACCCACTAAGCTGGCTATAATCAAGTAGAAATGATGACAAGTGCTGGTGAGAACATGGAGACGTTGGAACCTTCACATATTGCTGGTGAGAATGTCAAATGGTATGGCTACTTTGGAAAAAGTTTACCAGTTCTTTAAAACGTTAAACACAGAGTTCCTATAGGACCCACCAATTCCACTTCTAGGTATTTATCCAAGAAAAATGAACACATATGTCTACATAAAAACTTGTACACAAATGTTCATGGTAGAAATACTCATAATAGCCCCAAAGTGGAAACAACCCACATGTCCATAAACAGATGAGTAGATAAACAAAATATGTTATATCTATATAATAAAATATTATTCAGCTATAACAGTAATAAAGTACTGTTTTACATTTTGAAAACAAAATGAAAACAAAAATACTAATTCAAAAAGATATATACATCCCTATGTTTATTGCAGCATTATTTATTATAGCCAAGACTGGAAGCAACCCAAGTGTCCATCTGTAGATGAACAGATAAAGAAGAAGTGGTATGTATATACATATATGTGTGTGTGTATGTATATATACATGGAATATTACTCAGCCATAAAAAATGAAATCTTGCCATTTGCAACAACATGGCTGGACCTAGAAGGTGTAATGCTGAGTGAAATAAGTCAGTCAGAGAAAGACAAATACCGTACAATTTTACTCATATGTGGAATTTAAGAAACAAAACGAATGAACAAAGAAAGAAAAAAAAAGACAAAAAACCCAGACTCTTAAATACAGAGAACAAACTGGTGGTTGCCAGAAGAGAGGCGGGCAGGGAAATGAGTGAAATAGATAAAGGGGATTAAGAGTGCACTTATCTTGATGAGTACTGAGCAATGTGGAGAATTGTTGAATCATATATTGTACAGCTTAAACTAATACAACACTGTGTTAATTATACTTGAATAAAAACACACACACAAAGAAAAAAAGTGATGCAATATGGATTCACATTTCAATGTGGATGAACTTTGAGAACATGCCGTTAAGTGAAACAAACCAAACACAAAAGACCACATATTATGTGATTCCATTTATCTGAAATGTCTAGAATCAGCAAATCTATAGAGACAGAAAGTAGGTTAATGGTTTCTGGGGGATGGAGGGGATGGGGAAAAATGGGAGTGACTACTAATGGTTATGTTTCTTTATTCCTTTTTTAAAAAAGATTTTATTTATGTATTTGAGAGAGAAAGAGAGAGTGAGAGAGCACAAGTGGGGCAGAGGGGCAGAAAGAGAGGGAGAAGCAGGCTCCCCTCTGAGCAGGAAGCCTGATGTGGGGCTTGATCCCAGCACCATGAAATCATGACCTGAGCTGAAGGCAGACGCTTAACTTACTGAGCCACTCAGGCACTCCAGTTATATTTCTTTTTGGGGTGATGAAAACACTCTAAAATTAGATAGTAGTGATGGTTGCACAACTCTGTGAATATACTAAAAACCACTGTATTTTACATTCTGAATTGGAGAAACATTATGGTATGTATATGATTTGAGAAGTATAGCTCAATTTAAAGTTAAAAAAGAATGTATTTGGCTGTTTTGTCAGCAGAAATTTAATGGTGTAGACAAAGTCCAGAATACTGAGGTCAGTTGACTTAGAAAAGTGGACTGCCTCTAGTTTCCAAATAGTAAGAGAAGGAAATTTAAAAGGCTTTGCGTGACAAAGGCCCAAGGAGATGTTTCAGCTGATTAAAGTGAACCATGGAAAATATCTGATTAAACGTGTGTTCTTTGTTTCAGCTAGCTTCAAGGAAATCACTATCACGTTGAAAGAGAGAGCCTAGGGGCAAGAAGGCAAAAGAATAAAGCAAATTCGAAGAGTATGTGTTACAAAAAAACATTGAGTATGGATATTGGCAAATGGAACAGTCTGGATACCAATAGACTAGAAGCTTACCAACGTTTTGAGAAAACTGTATTGTCAAAGAAACCACAGGCTTGTGTAAAAAGCCTAAATTTGTTAGTTAAGCCTTAAAACAACCTCTGGCAGGAAGTTGCACAGTCCCTAGGGAAAGCATTCTCCCCATCTCTCTCTTTAGATGTAGCCAAGGAGAATAAGGGTCCAGGAAGAAGCCCTTCAGAAGATGACACCAAAGATCACAAAGGATAATGGATGAGACAGTCCCTTGCCCCACACTAGGCAGCTTTCATATCTGCCCATTGGTATTTTAGAATTATAATACCAGTGTGTCTGTGGAACAGTGACTACTGTGGGTCTCTCAGGCTCCCCCCACGCTTTTTAAAAAAAAGATTTATTTATCTGGGGTGGGGGAGCGAGAGCCCAGGTGCATAGGGGGAGGGGCAGAAAGAGAGGGAGAGAGAGAATCTGAAGCAGGCTCCACGCCCAGCTGGGAGATCCATTGCGGGGCTCAATCTCATGCCCCTGAGATCTTGACCTGAGCTGAAATCAAGAGTCAGACACTTAACGGACTGAGCCACCGAGGCGCCCCGCAGTCTTCCCATTTCTGAATGGGAGGGCTTATTAGAGTTAATCTATTCCTGATCCATTATTGTATATTTGTTGGTTGGCATGGGTATGAGGCAGACAACTTGCCTTTTTAATTCCCAGGGCTTCAGTCTAAGAGAAGTTGCATCTGTTCTTGATGGAGAGGACTATGCAATGCAATGGCAGATTGGACTTTGCATTGTCTTCTGCAAGGACCAGTTGAAGATGTTTTACTTGTAGGAGGAAGGGAACAAACAAGTGTTTAAAGCCCAGAAGAGTATACTTTGGTGGAGACTGTTGTCGCTCACCAAATGGGCTCACCATGGAATCCTCTAAATTTTCCAGCCGGCAATATTGGCCAATAATTTTCTTTTCTTGTAATGTCTTTCTGATATCAAGGTATCAAGTTTTACAAGTCTTATAAAAATGAGTTTGGATATTTCTTTTCCTCTATTCTCTGGATGCATTTGTTTATATCTGCATTATTTGGACTTTAAATTTTTGTGAAGCCATTTGAATCTGCAGTTTTCTTTGTGGGAAGAGTTTTAATTTCGGATTCAATTTCTTTGATAGATATAAGACTATTGGCATGTTTAAATTTCTTCTTGTGGTAATTCTGGTAAATTTTATTCTAGGGAATTTGTATATTTCATCTTAATCTTCCAATTTATTGGCATAAATATGGGCACACAGAGTGTCAATTTATTAACATACAGTTGTTTATGATATCCTCTCATTATCCTTTTAACATATGTAAAATTCGTAGTGATATCCCATGTTTAACATTGGATTTTGGTATCAGTGTTGTCTCTCTCCCTTTTTTCCCCTTCAGATTTGTCTTGCTAGGGTTTTTTTAAAAATATTTTATTTGTTTATTTAATTTAGAGAGAGAGAGAGAGCATGCGTGAGTGGGGGAGGGGGTGGGGGGCAGAGGTGGAGGGAGAGGAAGAGGGAAAGAATCCCAAGAGGACGCTGCGGACTCATGGCTGAGTGAGGAGTCTGACCTGAGGCTCAATCTCACAACCCTGAGAATGTGACCTGAGCTGAAACCAAGAGTTGGGGGCTTAACTGACTGCATCACCTAGGTGCTCTTGGCTAGGGGTTTATTCATTATATTAATTTACTTAAAGATTAAGATTTTGGCTTTGTTGATTTACTCTATGGTGTCTTTTTTAAAAAATTGATTTCTGCTCTTACCTTTTTGCTTCCCTTCTCCTTTTTTGGGGTTTAGTTTGCTGTTCTTTTTCTAGCTTTTGAGTTAGAATCTTAGATCATTGGTTTTCGAACTTCCTTATTTTTTAATATATAAATTTAAAGGTTTATGTGTTCTTTTAGGCATTGCCTTAGTAGTGTTATTGGCCACACCACCTCCCCTCCCCCACACATCAAGTAGTCAGAGACTCCTAATGGTGGAAATGTAAGATGGGACTTGCATGAATCTCTGAGTCATTGTTTGGAGGAAAGCCATGCAGAAGAGCTACCTGACCTGCATTGGCTTGTGATATAAGTAAGAAACAACTTTGATGTGTCTGGCTACTGAGTTTTCTATCTGGTTTATTTGTTTGTTTTGTATATGTTTGCTATAGCCTAGCCTTTCTTGGCTGATAGAAGAGGACATGCCTTATATCAGCTCCTGTGTTGGTCCTCATGACAATTTCCCATGACCTCTTCTCTTTTATTCCCCCAAATATCAATATTAGAAGATTCTTGTTATAAGGCATTTTTACTGAAGATGTGGGGGGTAGTGAAGGGGTATTAGCACAGTACAGAAGACAATAGGAAACGACGATAAATTTAACATGCCTCCCCCTCCCTCTCATAGGGAATTTTTCATTGTCTTTTCAGTCTGGCCCTGCCCTGTTGTCAAGTTTTGGGGTTCCTTTCTCTGTTTCTTCTCTCCCAGTTCATAGTGTTTTTTCTTCCCATCCCTCCTGTTCCAGAGCATCCCAAACTCTCCAGCTTTTACATAGAGCTTTTCCTTACCTTGGATAAAATAAAATTCCTAGTCACGCTGTCTTTTCTACTGGTCAAACGACACCCAGAGGTCTGGGGCAGAAATGTGGCTGTCAGCCGCCTGATGGAGAATCAGAGCAGGTCCTGCAAGCTGAGAGGACTTTCCCCCAGAACCTGGAGTTGTATTTAAAAAGGTCTTCTTACCATTTTCTTTATATGCTCAAGTTTTTACTTATTTTATTTCACTTATTTTATTTTTCACATAGTTGAAATCCTGCCCTGCCTCCTACTTTTATGACTTAATGTTCCATCATGAGTATTTACTATATTACTATATGATCTTGGTAAACATTATTTTACATTTACATTTTTTTCCTATTTAAAAACCCAGTGATCAGTATTTATAGGAAGGACAGGCAACTTCCTGAAACCCCAACCACTGCACAGAGAGCATTTAACAAATCGGCCTGCATGACTTCGGTGCTGACAGCTCAACAGAAAGAATATTCAGAAAGTCTGGAGTGGAGCACCTGGGTGGCTCAGTCGGTTTGGCTTCCGCCTCCGGTTTTCAGCTCAGGTCATGATCCGCGGGGGTGAGATTGAGCCCCCATCGGCTCCATACTGGGGAGGAGTCTGATTCAAACTCTCTCTCCCTCTGGCCTTCCCCTAATTGCTTGCGTTCGAGTGCGCTTTTGCTCAAAAAAAAAAAAAAATTGGGGCATCTGGGTGGCTCACTCGGTTAGAGAGCCTGCCTTCAGCTCAGGTCATGATCTCAGGGTCCTGGGTTCGTGCCCTGCATCGGGCTTCCTGCTCAGCAAAGAGCCTGCTTCTCCCTCTCCCGCTCCCCCTGCTTGTATGCTCTCTCTCTGTCAAATAATTAAATAAAATCGTTTAAAAAGAAAAGAAAAGAAAGAAAATCTGTGGGGTGACTGCTTGGACAAAGCTGTCCCTTACTAACTTGTAACAGAGCCATGGTCCTGGTGGGACAGCGTGGTGTCCTGAGAAACAGGACTGCTGGATTCAGATACATCTGGGTATGTCTGGAGCAGTTGTGGGGAGGGGCCAGGGAGCAGTCTGTTGTCAGAAGGGTTTCCCTAGGAACCCTTGGGAAAGGGTCCCTCCTGTGAATGTGGCTCACAACGCCCTGGCCCTGCCTCAGAGGGAGGGGCTATAATGGCAAGTGAATAAAAGCAGGGTGACTTCATTGAAATTTCTGTGGGAGTATCAAAACTTCTTCCTTTGTGTTCTCCACAGTAGTGACCTACAGAGGAGGGAAGAGATGGTGTAAAGATCCTCCACCCCCACCCTCCACCCCTTGATGGATAACCCTGGGAAACAGATTGGGCACTGTTGCCTGAGCTGCAGCCGAACCAAACTATGCAAAAGGAGGCTCTGAAGAGCTGCCATAAGAACTGGCCATGATGGGGCGCCTGGGTGGCTCAGTCAGTGAGGGATCTGCCTTTGGCTCAGGTCATGATCTCAGGGTCCTGGGATCGAGCCCCACATAGGGCTCCCCACTCAGTGGGGAGTCTGCTTCTCCCTCTCCCTCTGCACACCCACCCCCCCCGCTCATGTTCTCTCTCTCAAATAAAATCTTAAAAAAAGAAGAACTGGCCATGACTTCAATGTTCAGTCTCATGGAGAACCAGTCACCAGCTAACCAAAAGTCAAGGGAAGTCAGAGGACCAAAGTGAAAACTCAGCACCATTCCCAGATCCTCAACCGAGGAGGAGCGAGAACCTGGGAGGGGCAGGTGGGCTCAGCCAGGTGCCTGCAGCCATCGGGTTCATAGGAAGCCCTGTAGGCCAGGTGAGAGGCAGGAAAACCCTGTGCAGAAGAGTAATCCCTGCACAGGTGTTTAGTGAGGGGACTACATACACAGATAAGGCTGTGAGGAAGGGGACCCAGCTTGGAGTCTGGATTTATTGGAAGCCTGCTGTGTAATTAGTGGTGCTGCTCTTCAGACTTGCCCTTTCAGGCCCAGAAAGGTAACACCCTGGTGTTATTACCCCTCGAATGTTGTATGAATGCTCATGGTTTCCTACATCCTTCCCGCATCTTTGTTATTAGTTTGTCTATTAAATTATCTGTTAAATCAATTATCCCAACATTAATGCACCATCCATTTGCTACTAGGACACTACTGATAGAGTGCTTTTCTGTTGATGGCGTTGGGAAGGCCCCCGGGACTCTGGCTCTCAGCAACCAGCTCTGGAGACAGAGGATGAGGACGAGGGTTAAAATGGCAAACCCCTGCAGGGGAGTTGTGTGAGGAAGACACAACAGGTAAGGATAGAGACTGTGATTTCATTGTCATACTTCAGAGGTCCCTGGCAGGAATGGAAATTGGCAATGCATTTAGGCCTGACACATTGGGATAGGTAGAGATTAGATAGATCCAATTTGAAGCAGGGTGGGGTGGTGCTATTAGGAGGCAGAAAGGCTACTAAAGTAGGACTGTAGCCCAGGACCATGAATCACACAGATTTTATTCCACTTGCTCTCTGGAGAAGAGCTGAGCAGAAGGCCAGATAGACTCAGGTTGGATGAGTGATTAAAGTTAGGGCCCATGAGGAAGGAGTAGGGTGGGATGGCTGGTACCTGGCACTGGGGTTCCTACATGGGGTCTGGCACTAATGGGACCCTCTACAAATTTGGCAGAAGAAATGAAGATGCTTAGCAAGGAGCCTGCCTCTCCGTCTGCCTGCCGCTCCCCCTGCTTGTGCATGCACTCCCTCGGACAAACAAATAAGTAAAATCTTAAAAAAAAAAAAAAGTAGAAATGAAGATGCTTACAAAACAGCGTAGGGAGGACATTCTTCTCCACTGACTTTCAGAATATACTTTCATGGAAGGAATGTTTGAGAGAGACAGTACTGGAAATATTAAGAAAACCCAAGCGGTTGGGGAGGGTGGGCATGAGTAATTTTAAAAGAACTTTGTTATAAATTTAATAAATGCTGGAAAAGTGACAGGATTTAGGAAAGTTAATTTAAAAAACCACCACCCTGGAGCACTAAATCTGGTTTTACTTACCCAGGCCATGTGGTACTTCCCTTAGTAAACTAAAGAATTTATAGATGTTGGAAATTGAGGTTTTATTGTGTAAACTTAGAATGTGCAATCACGAATACATGACAGAAATAAAGTGGAGGGAAAGAGCTGTTGTATCATTCCCCTAAATTCTCCCAGGGCCTTTGCACATGCTGTTCCCAATGTCAGGAACCTTCGTCTCCTTCCTCAGACCTGGAAGAAGGTCGGGTTTTCTTGTTATGCCCTGATACAATTCTTACCCTGTTCCTTTACAGAACTATCACTATTGGAAGTCATGCCTTCATGGGGCCATTTGATCAACGTCATGTCTTGCTCCTTAGTTGATACCTCCATGAAGGCAAGGGCTATGTTCTGATCACCACTGTTGCTCTAAAACCCAGTGCCTGACACCTGCCAGACGCTTAATAGGTATTTCACAGGTGACTGCCAAGTTAAGACTGGCTTCCCAAGTAAAAGAAGGTAAAGCATAACGTAATTCTGGTAACCTGGGCCTATACTGCCTGCATTTCTCCATGTAAAGACACTCTTCCGACACCACAGTAGTGAGCTGGGAGCGCGCTACACCAGCATGGTCACCGCTGACCTTGGGACCTGATGAGGTACTGAAGCCTTTACGTGGGTAGAGTCCTGCCCTTGTAGCATGAGAGACACATAACTCCTTTGATTCCCCCCAAATTGCCAAAAGGCTTTCACTTAACTCAGAGGTCTTGGATGTTGGAGTGGCCGCTACAGCTGTGCGAATCACGGCGCACTGACTGACTGGGGAAGTTCCGAGGTGGGGAGGAGGTCTAAACTGCCCTGGGTTGATACTTTGCTTTCTTTGATGTGAGATTTTAGGCCTGTTATCATCAAGTTAATCATGAAAATCTATGGCAGTTATATTTGGAAGGGAACGCTATGCCTGGGCAGAGCTATATGTGAGAAGAACGCCAGCGTCACTGGTCAGTGACGCTACAGAGCTGCTCGGTATGGCCGAACGGGAGGTAAGCGGAGATGTGATGTGGTGGCTTCATTAAAGACATTTGGCACGTGCCCTCTGACTTTTATTCTTCCTTCCTTCCATCTCCTTTCCTTCTTCATCGCTTTCTCCCTCCCTCCCTCCTTCCATCTCTCTCTTTCTTTCAAGAACACTTAATGTGAAATCTACTGTTTCAACAGATTTTTAAGCGTACGGTACTGTTATCTATAGGCACAAAGTTGAACAGAAGATCTCTAGAATTCTTCCATCTTGCATAACTGAAATTTTATATATGTTGATTAGCAACTTCCCATTTCCTCCTCCCCCAGCCCCTGGCAACCACCATTCTGTTTTTTGTTTCTATGAGTTTGACTATTTTAGATAACTCATATAGGTGGAATTATGCAGTATTTGTCCTTCTGTGACTGGCTTATGTCATTTAGCACAACGTCCTTAAGGTTCATCCATATGGTTATATAACGCAGAATTTCCTTCTTTTCAAAGGCTGAATAATATTCCATTGTATGTGTATATCACACGTTCTTCATCCATTCATGTAGATGGACATTTAGATTTCATCCACGTCTTGGGTCTTGTGAATATTGCTGCAGTGAACATGGGAGTGTGAATATCTCTTGAAATTCTGATTTCAATTATTTTGGATAAATATGTAGAAGTGGGATTGCTGGATTACACAGTAATATAACTCAATAGCAAAAACCCCCCTAACAACCTGATTTTAAAAAGGGCTAAAGACTTGAATAGACTTTTCTCCAAAGAAGACCTACAAAAGGCCAACTGGTATAAAAATCATCAAGGAAATGCAAATCAAAACTACAATGAGATATCACCTCACACGTGTCAGGGTGGCTAGTCTTAAGAAAACAAAATTCAACAAGTGTTGGTGAGGATGTGGAGAAATTAAAACCCTTGAGCACTGTTGGTGGGAATGCAAACGGGTGCAATGCTGTGGAAAACAGTATGGAGGTTTTTCAAAAAATGAAAAACAGAACTACCATATGATCCTTCGTCCTGCTTGCTCTATGATACACGTATGTAATGGCTGAAGATCTAGCTATAGGCTCTTAGCAAATGAAGAGTGACTGTTAATTCCCACAAGGATGAGGGTCACACTCAGGGGATGGTAGAGTGGTGGTTGGAAGAAGTCTGAGGATTTGTGAAGTGTCCATAATTCCCAACTCTGAACTATTTAGTGAAAGAAAAAGAAACTTTAATTTATCTCATTGTTATTTTAGGTTTTTATTACCTTCAGCTGAACCTAATTTCAGTGAATACTTTTGGGAATACTAGATTATTGGTAAACCATTGCTTTGGCTACATTTATTTAGAAAGTATCTGAGCTTTGCCATTGGTCACTGGGAATTGATCTGGTTCAAGTGAGGAATCTCCGGAATGTGATGTAGACATAAAATATGCCGATGGGCCAGTGACTGAGGCTTACCTTTTGGGGACAGTTGACAGATGATAGATACTGGTGGCTTCCAAGTGATTTATTTCTCTTTCTCAAAGACTCAGTCTTTAGAAAAATCATGAGTGATGGGAACTTCTGCCCACCTTGAGCTGTTAGGGGCTTGTCCAGTATTCTCACCAAGATTTCTGAAGATTCTTGGGAAGCGCTTCTGTGTCATGGTGACCTTTGGGTTCTCTTTCCTTGTTATGTGCTAATCCTCTTTTTTTTCCTGGCAACTGCCTTCTTTTCTTTCCCGGGTTATTTCAGGGTGCAACATGACTCTTCCTTTTTCGTTCCCTCAGAGAACCTCTTAAATGGCTTTGCCTGAAGGTTTGTGGATAGTGGGATAGCAGATAAAGAGTAAAGAGCCATTTGCCCTGTTCACACTTAATGATGAAAGGAAACAGTGGAGCTGTGAAGTAACAGTTTTTTAAAAATTCAATTTTTGATTTTTTTTGTTCTATCAACAATTTTTTGTTGTAGTAAAACATATAGAACACATTTGCTGTTTTAACATGTACAATTTTATATGCACATTTTACATTCATAATTCAGTGGCATGAATTATGTTCACAATGTTGTGCAACCATCACAATTTTTAAATTTTTGACTTCCTAAATCAAATTCTTTTCCTTGGGAGGGAGGTTAAGATGGCGGAGGAGTAGGGGACCCCTTTTTCAGCCGGTCCCCTGAGTTGAGCTGGATNAGAGAGAGAGGGAGTGACTCTCAAGTAGACTCCTCGCTGAGCGTGGAGCCGTACTCGGGCTTGATTTCACGACCCTGAGATCATGACCTGCGCTGAAATCAAGAGTCAGATGCTCAACCAACTGAGCCACCCAGGTCCCCCTCAAATCAAATTCTTTTTTTTTTTTTAAAGATTTTATTTATTTATTTGACAGAGATAGACAGACAGCGAGAGAGGGAACACAAGCAGGGGGAGAGGGAGAGGAAGAAGCAGGCTCATAGTGGAGGAGCNCAACTGAGCCACCCAGGTCCCCCTCAAATCAAATTCTTTTTTTTTTTTTTTAAAGATTTTATTTATTTATTTGACAGACATAGACAGACAGCGAGAGAGGGAACACAAGCAGGGGGAGAGGGAGAGGAAGAAGCAGGCTCATAGCGGAGGAGCCTGATGTGGGGCTCGATCCCGTAACGCCGGGATCACGCCCTGAGCCGAAGGCAGACGCTTAACGAGTGTGCCACCCAGGCGCCCCTCAAATCAAATTCTTATGCAGAGTCCTCCTCCCTCACTCAATATGTTATTATCCTTAGTGAGATCATAGTTAGGCTCATTCAAATAAGAGGGATGCAGGAACTGGAAAAATCCCTATGCCTCCCTCTGATACAATTTCAGCTACTCCCATCCCTCAGATGCTCCTGAGACTCCACGGAGCTGAGGGTGGATTGGGTGTTGAGTACTGTCTGGAGTCCAATGCTCAACTGGACAGCAGACACCGAGGGATGGGATAGCTACATACGCTTGCTCCTGGCTCAGCCTTTGATCCCATCACTCACTGAATGGTTGGACGGGCAGTTCTGAAACAGGGATTGGGAAGAGGACAGCCTGAGAAGGGGGAATGCTAGAAGCTGCAGCCAGGAGGGATCTTAGGAATGAGTATGGCCTAAGGAGAACGTGTGTGTGAGTGTGTGTGTGAGTGTGTGTGTGTGTGCATGTGCAAGGGGCAATGGGGAAGACAGCATCTCTGGGAGACAGAGGTCGCAGCCTTATCTGAGGCTCTACTCTGCACACCACCCTCTTCCCCTCTCATATAATTCTAGAGGGCCACAGTCATGCTAGAATTTGACATCTGAATTTCAAAATCTAAGGTAAAAGATGAAGGGAGTTGGGGGCAGATGATCTGGGAGTTCAGAAAATGAATTAAATGTGCAGGGCTGTCTGAGGTTGTGACTTTCATTGTAGAAGTCCAACGGCAGAGTCTCACCAGAATGGTGTCATGGCTGATGGGAGAATTCTGGAGAGAATGAAAGACGCATAGACATGGGAATGAGCTGGTGGTGAGCTGGAGCAATAGCCTAGGATTATCTCCAAGTCCTGGAGAGAAGGCAGAGACAACAGGCCCATCTGAGATGGGGAAGGGGACTGCTAACTGCCAGACTTCAATTTAACTGCAGAGATCATGTGCCTGTGAGTACACAGGCGTGTCCTGGGGAGTGTCAGGCCCCCGACTATTGAGAGAGAGAGAGCGTTATGTGGTCACATGCTGTGGGTCCAAGCCTCAAACACCCACTCACTGAACTTCCTTCACTGCAGTGCCGACAGGAGTGACTCTAAGTCCAAGGTCTCCAGCCACCCCCAGACTCAGTACCAATCCTACCCTGAGCTCTCTCCCCTCTCCCTCTGCTTCCTGTCACAACAGCTCCATTTCCAAGGCTGAGTGCATGTGCTCTGGGTCTAGGGCCCAGCTCTCATTCACACTAATTTTTGAAGTTCTCAGGTTTGGCTCTCTCCTTTCTAGAAACCCATTTCAGAAAGAAGGAACCAGCTGTTAACTGTAATGGGACTGTTCTGCCCACTGTCCATCTCTAGCTTGCTCAGGGCTGATTGGCGTCCAGAGATTTAAATTCCTGAGGGAAGGATTTGAACCTCAAATTGGAGTGAGAGGCAAGTGGGGGGAAGGCTGTCCTTCCATTGTGACACGGCATCGGCAGGGCCCACAATAGCCTTCAGTGCCCAGAGCCAGGAGCGCTGCCCTGGGCACTCTCCTTCCAGCCACCATGTACTCCTGATGTACCTATTTCTGCCCGTTGTTAGACCGTACACCATGATTTCAGTCCGCTTAATAAGTAGAAGGCCCCAGGGCACTTTGGTCTGAAAACTGGATGCATTTGATGAGGCTCTGCTAAAACACCCAGAAGCAGAGCCCCTTTCTTATTGTCTCCTGGGAGGAGATTTTGGCTTCTGTAACCCAGGAGACTATAAAAGGAGACAGAGAAATTGGGTATTTGGAGGCTGCCATGTCCATCTTGGATGTGGCTGTACGTTATGTTACAATCACCCAGAGGAGAGCATTGGTGGGGGTGGGGGGTGGAGCACAGATCCCAAACACCTCTGGGTTGCCAAAAATGCTCGAATAACGCCCACCCCCAGTGCTATTAGGACTCAGAGCACTGTTGGAGGTAACCCACAGCTCTGATCCCAGTGCTCTCTAGAGTGTTCAAGTCTGAACGACTGGAGCATGGGGTAGATGGGAAGAGAGGAGGAGACAACTCAGGAGGTCTGCCACTGCAGAAGCATGGAGAAGAGACTGGTGGTGCTGCTAGGGATGGGAGAGGTGGTTGTACGGGCAGAGACTAGTGAGGTGGTATTCACATGGAACCGAGGCAATGGCAGGGATGGAATAAACCAATGGTCCTCAAAGTGGGTGTGTAAGGTGACCTATTGGCATGTAAAAGAAAAATTAAAGCTTCTATTTATATTTATGTTTTAGACTCAAAATAAAGAAATTAAGATTCACTTATATTTACTACGTGGATTGACACAGGCGACCTAACACATCCCTTGCTTCAGGTATCCCTGTCGCGTATTGGAGTTAAGGTGTCCTCAGGGAACAGGGGGCTTCTGCTTCACAGGGTAGGGGTGACTATGGCACCCTCACTGGTTTAGCTGCTTTCAAGTGAATCACGAGGTCTTATGAATTATTTGTAACCCAGGTGGTAGAAAGATAGATTATATCATCTAATTATCATTTAACTAAGCTAATTCTCACAAAAGGGACAAGTGGCTTGAAAAGATTCCTGCAAAGAAATCCACAGATTGAAAATAATACAAATAGTGCAAGCAAAATCAAACTCAGAAAAATGGCAGAGCTAACAATTTCCTGCTACTCATATGAGATCCATTATGTTGATTTCTCTGGGAAGGGAGTAGACCAGAAAAAAGTTCAAACTTGGAATATGGGTTTACATCACTGTAGTCAACAACTAACCTAAGGGTATACTGGGCCTTGAGGCATCAGTTAATAATAATACAAATGTGCCATTCATAACCAGTACGATGTGTGAATTCTACACAACCAGAGGGCGAAGACAAATCCCTACAATTGTCTGAGGGGGAATATTCCAAGCCCCTCAGTACTTAGTTGAGTACTTTTGTGAGCTGTTATTAAATGCAATAAACATGTCTAAAAATCTCTTTTGAGCAAAATCCCTTTTACTTTTAAGTAAAAGTCAGTCAGCATCATTGGAAAAAACCTCTGTTCTATTTGCTATTGTTAAGGTGATTGAATTAGTACAGAGAGGAGAAGGCGATGCCAAAAAATGTATTCTGTTGAAAGACACACAGAAAACCCTGTTGAAGATTTGTAGAAAAGTGTTAGAACACACGACGTGTGTGGACATTGCTGGCATGTTTCCCCTTACCCCTTTGCCATACTGTTCAATAATGGCAATCATAGAGAAATACTTTCTGTGATCTGCAAAAGGAAAGATATTTGCAATGTGAATGGCTTATAACATGATGTGGGTGTTTTTTTCTTTTAAAGATTATTTATTTATTTGAGAGGGAGAGAGAGAGAGCACAAGCAGGCAGAGGAGCAGAGGGAGAGAATCCATAAGCAGACTCCCCACTAAGCCCAGAGCCAGAAGCAGGGCTCCATCCCAGGACCCTGAGATCATGACCTGAGCCAAAAATCAAGAGTCAGACGCTAAACTGACTGAGCCACCCAGGAGTCCCAACATGCTATGGTTTTTATGTGTAGAAGGAACCACTGATGGAGCAGCTGCCCTGACTGGAATACAAAACTGGGAGCTGGGAGTAGTGGGGCTACACATGAAACTCATCCACTGCCTCATTCATTCACAAATTACAAGCTCCTTATTGTAACCGAAGTTGGAAGACCACACAATACTACAGGATGTCAATAATACGGCTCATTTGAACACAATCTTAAAATACTAGAATCTTTACAATACTTTGTAATGAAATGTGGAATGAGACTATGAAATCCTTTACATTACTCAAAGGTTTATTGATTAACTCAAGGCAAAGAACTTAAGCACTGTGGAATTTAAAGATGAGTTTAACAAAAGGACCAAGGATTCCAAATTTGCTGACCTCTGATGTGCTGGCTTGTGATTGTCACAGATGCGTATGCGTACACACACACATCCTTACACAGTGTATCCCTTAGATAAAGGGGATATTTTCGCAACGAATATAATTGTGTTTTAAAAGAATCATGTTATAGGGAAAGATTTTTGAAAACTGATGTTTGGAACTGTTTCCATTATCATGTGATTTTAATGCCAAAATAAGTGTGTCATTGTCACCTCTATAGACTGTGCTACTGGGTGTTGTATGTAAGTGATGAATCACTGAATTCTACTCCTGAAACCAATATTGTAGTCTATGCTAACTCACTGCAATTTAAGTAAAAATTTGACAAGAGAAAAAGTAAAATAGAATATATATGTAGTCACTAAATGGGGGTCCTGGCTAGCGCAGTGGTTAAGTGTCCAACTCTTGGTTTTGGCTGGGGGTTGTGATTTCTGGGTTGTGAAACCTGCTTGGTTTCTTTCTCCCTCTCCCTCTGCCCACCCCCTCAAATAAACAAACAAACAAATAAATAAGTCTTAAAAAAATAGACTATGCTAGCTATAGTCTTCATAATTAAGAAGAAATACACTTTTAAATCCACTTGACTATCTTCCAAATGAAGAGTTTCAAGAGTTTAAAAAAATCCCATCGTTAAAAATATTCACAAAAGTAACTGATGAAAACATCATGAGAAGGTGGGCTTCACAGACAAAGAAGAGCTTTCTGGTGGAATTTCACATTTGCAAAATTGGTAGATGGGATTTAAACGAGAATTATGATTTATTAAGTGTAGTCAAAGATAGAATTTTCCCATTTGGGTCTACTTATCTTTGTGAGATATCTTTTTTTTGGAGGGGTGGCAACAACAGCCATTAGGACTAAGTATTGACATTAACTGAACTTAAAAGCATACTTTGTAGTTTCATAAAATATTAAACTAAGATTTATTAAAACCATTTTTAATCATGTTGCTCTCCCTAAACAGATTTTTGCAAATAACTTTAAAGTGAAAGGAAAAAGGTATATTGTACCATTCATTAACAATGAAGTATTGTCTTTACCATATCCTTTGACATCAGCTTTGGGTATGTTTTATAATATGTAATATATGAATACAATTGTGTGTGCATATCATTTATAAGTAAGTAAATTGTAAATGCCAGGCTGTGAGGTAGAAGGAATAAAATGGTGCTTAGAGGAAGCCACTATGCAACAGCAGTTGGCACAGGGAAGACACAGTGGGTACTCACTAATGACTGGCTCCATTTCCTCCCTTGGTGACACATTTCACGTGAGAGATGACAAGGAGAGAGTCAAGGACGGCTCCCCAGTATGGCCTGGAGTGGAAGGTGGTGCTATGCGTCACTAAGACTGGAAACACAGGAGCAGCAGCTTCTGGCACGTTCGTGGAAGGAAAGTAGGAGGTTGAGTTTGGGACTACAAACCTCCAGTGGAGACGGACCCCAGGAAGCTGGATACACCACCTGCAGCGCTAGGACGTCCTGGGCTCTCGGAGGTGAGTTCAAAAGTCATCGGCAGGCAGGAGGTCGTTGAAACCACCAGACTGGGTAGGCCCGCAGAGTGACAGAGGAGACAGGCTGCGGTGGGACCTGGGGGAACACCACCATGGAAAAGCCCAGCCTTGGAGGGTGAGAAGGGGGAGTCACCAAGGTATGCAGGAGATTTGGAGAGAAAGGAGCAGGCTCCAACTCCGGAAACTTTCCTGCTCCCAGAGATCCAGAAAGGAAGGCGTGGTCAGCGGGCTCGAAGGCTGGGGAGAGGCGCGTAAGTGGCTACAAGGCACCGGCTGGATCGCTGGATCGACTAGGGGGTCAGTCGGGACTCGGAGGGGCGGGTGCGTAAGCTGGAGAGCGGGAGGTGGGAGAAGGAGTGAGGATGGGGGCGTGAGCGCGTGTGTGTTCGTGTGCGTGCGCGTGCGGGGAGGGGCGGGAAGGTGATCCAAGCGACCAGACTGCCGCCCGGCTGATGCTACGGGGAGTAGGTCACCTGTGTGCGGGCCGTGACCTCAGACTCTCCCCTTGGGAAACGTCCTGGCGACGGAGGCGGCTCGGCAAGTCGGAACACCCGGGCAAGCGCTCTCGGGCCGGCGGGGGGCCGCGGAGGCGAGG